>NC_086333.1:61043169-61355169 GCF_032445375.1 Bacillus rossius redtenbacheri
AGAGATGCACAATAAAACAAATTAATATATACAATTACGGATAGATTAAATAAGTGGTCAGTGTTAAATATTTTAAAATTCTTCTTATTATGATAATTATTGGATCTAAGAAAAGATAGTTTGGTATTCACGATTCTATAGAAGCAGAACATTTCCCACTAACACTTCAAATTTTTCATTATGGTCTCCTGCCCTTGAAACTGGAATGAACTCTACATGGTCTATCTCGAACTGTACCACTTAGTTCCTCAGATGGGCAGCATCACGACCTGTAAGCCTAACACATTAGTAACATCTCTAACTAGGGTTCTCGTTGCCTCCATAGCCTCCGCCGTAATGAGCCTGGACCTCTATAACTCCCGCTTAAATCTCCGCGCACCCGAACAATCCATGGTTATTGAAACCAAATTTACAAACAACTAACCAGGACGGCTGAGCAGGCTACCCCCTCCACCCTGAAGTGCGGCCTGTTGCCACAGCGTGCCCCAATAACCGCAGTCAGACAAACAAACTACAAAAGAAATGTGCAATTTGCAAGCCAGCCCTGTGCCACAATTACTGGTCATGCCTCTTGCGCCGACGAGTGAACAGAGCAGCCAGCCCAGAGTCCCATCAGTAAAGCCCTAAAATTAGATTTCAAGAACCATGGAAAATTTTGACCTGCGACAATATAGTAGTATGAATGTTAATCACTATTTGCATTATGTATATTTATTTTTGTAAATGCAGTATTTAATTGTTTCTTCCTTCTCACAGAAGGGTAAAACATTATGTAAATGTAATTTTCTTTTCAGGTATGGCCATTGAAAATGAGAAGCATTTGAAGATATTGGTTGGTTGCGCAGTTACAAGTTTCTCCTATCTGGAGAGTGCAAACAAATCTACAGTGACAATGATATTTACTCACATTAAATAAAAATTGAACATTTATCTTACGAGCTAATTTTATTTAAATTGGTGGTTGTCTCTGAGTAAAAGTTATGAGTTTTTTTATTTAGATAATCAGAAACTCATTGAACTAACCTAAATTTCGGAAAATAAATGTTGGATACACTGCTCTTTAAAGGCATTAAAACACATTTATGTGTCATCTGTTATATAAAGAGTATGTGTGTGATGTGAATTTGGAGTGTGTCGTTGCAATGAAGGAAGAATAATTAGTTTTGTATGCAAGCACGAAAATTAAATTGAATAGCACTGTGTGAGAGATTTGAAAATTTAAAACATTTACTGTGTGCTGAAAGAATATTGCCTTAATTTAATTTTGATGATTTATATTTATATTCACATTGTTTTACACAGTAAAATAAAATTGTTTACGTATTTTTTATTCAGTATTGATGTAAATAGCAGTTCTAATTATTGGAGTTTAAAATAAAATCAACTATGGTGCAACTATATAAAATATGTACAAATACATGTTATATAAACTTTAAAAATTGGTCATCCAGGCTAGCTTAAAACCAAACGATTGTTGATAGTAAGGTAGCCATTAGGATTGGAAATCACTACACAAAACTCTAAACAAAAATGACCTTACAGTTTTACAGTTAAGAGAAATGTGCTTTTCAAATTACATATAATTATTTTGATTATACATTTTCTCTTATGGCCTACTGTGCCCTTTCATTTCTTGCTTACAGGTTTTTTTAGCATTTTTTAAAATTATTGTTTTGATACATCTGTTATGTATTTATTGTATAAAGTAGAGGTGGGCGTGATCCCGTATAGTTAGAAAATTTATCGAAAAAGATTGTCTTAAACTTTGGCGAAAAATAATTTTTATGAAATTTTTCACAAGGAAATGTTTATCTTAAAATATCGCCATTTGAAATGCTCTGAATGGAAGATATCACTTCATATTAGGGGCCTGCGTGTATTCAAAAAATTCTTGATATTTGTGAAGACTAATTTGATATTTGATTCAGCATTTCAAATGACATAATTTTTTCATTGCCAATAGATAACAGCAAGTGGGCCTCATTCACAAAAAATTTAAATGAGAAGAGTGTAACATGAGTGAAGACAGGAGGTTTATTGAGATATTTGGACGTGTTTTCTGCAACATAGTACATATATGCATTTTATATATTACAAATAATAACTGAAAATGATTACATATTTGAAAACATACTTTAATTTATATAATAAGTTTTGTAAACAAATAAATTTTAAAATTAAAAGTTTTATGTTTTACGAAAATTAATTGTCAGGTCTTTAATTTTCTTGCATTTTGCACTATTATTTTATAGATCCATATGTATATTTATCTCTTTTTCAGTTTACTGTAGTTTAATTTATTGGGCACTTACTTCTATCAAGTGTGAAAAAGAAAGTAGCTCTGTATGTTTAAATTTGATTGGTAAAATATTTGATTTCCTTGAATAATTTGATTTTGATTTGAAATTCTATTCAAAATAAAGAAACAGGATTTTCAGAAATGAAAATTTACCTGGATTAAGGAAACGCACAAAAAATCCAACATGGCATGTGAGGCAGTACATAAATGCAATGTGTTCTCTCTCCTGTTCGGTACATGGTGTGCCCGTATCCTGGAGTGATTATTTAAACAGCACATGTACGTATGAAATATGAAATGAAGCCTGCTAGGAAACTGGAAACGCTGTGCTGAAATGGAAACCAATGATAAACTCGGAGCAAACTAAAAATGCAGCGAGATATAGTCGCTAAGGTTACTGGCCATAATCTACCCGAACATTATCTGAGCACGAGCGGCTAAATTTTTGCTGGGTTACAGAATGTGTCAAACCATTATAAAATTGAGGTTATGATTCTTGTGTTAAGAACACATGGGCTATTTAAGAGGTTGTAACCTCTCGTGTCAAACGCAAGAGAAACAAGAGATATCAAATTTTTTATACTTCAAATACACATACCCTTCATCAGAAATAAATATTAACTTAAAGATATAAACAAATCACATTTGTTTCCAGAGCTTTCACTTGTTACACAGCTGGAAAGTCTCTGTGAACAGAAAATACAAAACTGATTAGGACAGCCCTTACTTAAGTGAAATCGCCTTAACAAAAACACTGCGCTTGGAGGTATTTAACTAGTACATAACGCCCGCGGCAGTGCGTCGGTTTACACTGTCAATTCAAATTACGTGAATGTACAACAAAATACATGAAGCGACAAGGCAGAACATTGATGCACGTTAACGAAATATATTACAAGAATAAGGATATCTGCAGTTCCTTGAAGAACGAATAGTAAACAAGTTTTATGATTTTCAAACACACAAATCTAAAACTGTTATCATTTACGTTAACGCTCTTAAGTATGATATTAATTCTTAGGAACATAATTATTAAACTTCACTAAACCAAGCAAGGGAGGGAGTGACTGCTAAGTTGATCAATGTTTAAAGTCCTCATTGTTCAAAATTCTTCTTGTATCTCCATTTATGTGTTAGTTTATTTATAACTGAAAAATATGTGGTTCTGACTGTTGAATCCGGGAGTTACTGTTATTTGTCGAATCAAAGAAAATCTCTCTTCTGGGTGGTTTTAAGCTCAAACACCGTCATCTCCAAACCATGCCGCCGTCAACGCTAGCCACTCTTCTGAATTTATAAGTATTGATCCAACTGGTATCGCTGTCTTAACGCTGTTGCTCTTAGCTGGGCAAACAGTTTTACGTAGAAGTGTCTTACCAAGTGGTTCGAAGTTGCTCGGGCAGCGTGACGGCAGGCAGGCGAGATTTCTGACAGTGTAGCAGTCGCTGGGCAGTAGCTCCCCGCCTCGATTGTCGTCTCGGAGCTGTCTTCTCTTTTAGCTGTCTCTCTCCCAGGGCCTTATATACTCTGGAACTCGAGGTAAAAACCATCGTAGATTGTTCTGGGCCTACATTACCGGAAACGCCGCACACCCGATGTCCGGTACAAAGCCCACCCAACGAAGTTTGCCGAGCATTTCCGAACGGCTCCGATGCTTTCTGTGCAGCGCACGACAACTGGCGTTGAACATGTTGCATCCAGCGCGCGGTTAGGCGCCGCACGGGTGTACGTAACAAGGTTATAGGCAATGGTGAACCAACTAAAAAAAAGTTTAATATATATGTTGTATGCATGCATGCAAAATAATCTATATTTAAAAAACAGATGTCTTAACTTTTAAGAAAATGTTAGTACATATGTTGTATGCAAAATAATTTTATATTTAAAAACAAATAAGTATATATAACTTTAAAGAATCACTGAACAGTAATTTTTATTGATGTGTAAACATCTTGGCTCTTGGTATACTGCATTTTGTAGGAGAAATTTTGGGTAATGAGTAAACATGGTGCTGCAGTCTGTGAAAGTCTCGGAAATCTCAAAACGATGATGGACCAATTCATCTATATAGGTATATTAACTTTCGCGAATATTGGGGATGATACTAGCATATTGGTGTGCCAAAGTAAAGTTTATAATAGTAAAACTATCATTAATGATAGTGTTATAATTTATAGTCATAAACAGAAATTACCACTTAGAAAAATAAGTATGTTAAAATATTGGCATTACAATTTTCATAACCCTTAGTTCACACTGAAATGTAACAATACCACAGCATTCATCACACTGTAGTATTTGTTAGCCTACATAGTTGACACCAGGTTGAATAAAAGAATGTCATGATGATGAAACTGTTATTGTTAAATAATAAATGTTGAATTAGTTAATAAGGTTGTTTACAGTATGTACATATATATATACTAAGTGGTATAATATGTGTTTTAAATTGTTCAGGGTAATATTGTTTTATTGTATCTATTGGACTGTAAATTTTAGTGTGAAAAAATATTTAAAAGATAGCACTGCATTCGTAATGCTTTAGAGAACCAACAATATGTTAAAAATCTTTGAGGCCATGCTTATTACAACAAATTTTTCTGGCTAATAAATAATAGGTGTTTTATATTAAAAGTTGCGATTATATCTATTCAAGTTTACAAAGTGTATTCGAAGATAGTTTCACTACCATAAAGTTTATTTTGGCACACCAATAAATTTAGTACATCTTCCCATGTTCGTGAAAGTTAAAATATACTGGTGTATGTTGCCACATGTAGGTCCGCTATATGATGACTTTGGTTTGTGGCTATAGCAGTTTCTGCATGCATGTACATTGGGCACATTGGGCTTTCACCTGTTATATTTCTGTTGCATAATGCACGGTTATTTCATTGCATTTATGGTGCTTACTAAATTTTTACCCTCAATGTGCCTAAAGACTTATAACCTCAAAAATGCAGGTGATGATAATTCTCTAGGGGAAAATGTCACAGGTTCAGCATTGAAGCATTTACTTGCTATGTGTTTGGTACTTCTGTTTTGTAAAGGGGAAAAAATGTTAGTTTTTCCCTATAATGAATACTTTTCGTACATTTAACATGCTCATAATTATTTTTAAAAATTCTATATAAATTTGGTGTCGGGAGTTTCGTATTAGAAGTTTTTTTTGCAACATAAGAACACATGAATTTGTTTGTTACCAATGTTAGATGTTTACATATCACTGTCGATTACTGCAAAACTCCCTCACTTTTTTTTATGTAACAAGTTTTAATGAGCATTAAAATTATAGATCTTTTAAAAGTATAAAAAATGCAAAGAATGTATAACAATTTCAAAAATACCATCTTATGGAGTGTTGCATATTTGATTTCAAAATGAGATTAAAACTGATAATTTTTGAGATCGCTCAGACCAAAAATAAAATTTGATGGTGTGACAATTGAAATAATATTTAAGGTTATCTGTCCAACTTTGGGAGCCATTTTTTGTTCAATATTATTTAGCCCTCCATCTCTACAGAAAAATATAGTTGGAAAAACAAAAAAAATGTGCAGCGTCACAGGGCCTTTAAAGCCCTGCCACACTGTCAAATTTTCGTTGTCAAAGTTGTAGCGTTACGTCGTCACAGAAAACATCATTAGCACAGCCATGTTTGTTTGACAAGTTGGATGACTTGAGTTTCCATAAAATATTTTGCACATATGACTGGCTCTAAGATATCTTAGATGTTGGATGCGATTGGCCAATCAAAATCGTTCCTACCGAAAATGGAGCGGACGGACATCCGTTTCCGTTGCAACGATTCTTTAAAATGGCGAAGAGCACATGGGCAATTAAAGACGTTACAAATGTGAAGTAACTGAAATAATTTATTGAATGACGTGTGCGAAAGAATTTTTTGTGTATAAAGAAAATTGTATTCTTGTAACTTAAAAAATTACTGAACATTTATTTCAATATCTTACGAATATTATTGTAAATTAAATTTATATATTAAAAAAAACTAAAAAAATGGTCAAATAGGATAACAAGTTCAAAAATTAATTCCAGCACTGTGAAAACATTATTTAATTTCAGAATTTAGATTAAATTTGAGAATTTTGAGATAGCTCAGACCAAAATTAAACTTTGACAGTGTGACATTTGAGTTTTTCTGTCCAAATACATTATTTGATGGAGAAAATTGGAAGCCATTTTCTGTCCAGTACTACCTCTCCAAATTTGTCGAATATATTGGCGGTGTGAGAGGTCCTTTAGCCGTTCAATGTTCGGGGCAAATTATTTTATTTTATTTCGCACCTCTCTCCCGTTGCTAGTCTGTGCTCACACCTTGACCAAACGAAGAGAGGGCGCGTTTCGACCGCCGCTGACAGGAACACACGGAGCGGCCAGAGCCTGACAATTTACTTTGGCCGGTGGTCGGAAGACGAGAGAAAAGATTTTCCCGAACGATACCGCAAAGGTTGAAAGGGGTGATTGGGGGGATGGAAGGGGGGGGGGGGGTCTTGTTACGATCGGGACAAACAGACGTCGGAAACAAAAGAGCATCTGGTGGGAAGGTGACAGGAGGAGAGAGAGGGAGAGAGAGAGAAAGAGAAGGGGCGATGGAAGGGAAAAGGAAGATAACAAGAGACAAGGGTAGCGAACTCTTCATCCAACTCTCCCTCGTAGAATCCTTGCACCACCACAAATATCTCTTTCTCTCTCTCTCTGGCGCTCGACAAGAGAGCAAACTGTCAAGCATTATCTCTGATTGCCCGCTGGGATGCAATCCCATCACTTCAAACAAAGCAAAGAAAAACAACACAACAGCCGCGGAGACAAATGAACCATCACTGTCAGCTGAAGTGTTGAGAGCAGGACTTCCTGTTGCGCGGGCGGCTCCTGACGGGATAAGGGGGATTGTGCGTGTTTTTTTTTTTGGTGGTGGGTGGGGGAAAGGGTCTGCAGAAAGGATTTTTTTTTTATCTCGGTAAAATAAAATAAAAAGGCTCATCGCTTTCTGAAACAGTGGTGGAGCCACCCTCGAATTTCGGAGAGTTCGGATGACCGGAAGATTTTCGGGTGTTAATGTAATATACTTCCCAAGGAAGAATTAGGCCCTGCCATCTTGGATTTTTCCATATTTAAGCTATAATTATAATTGTTAACCATTTATCCCAAATTTCGGCATGTCAAGGCATAAATCATATCTCCCAGACCTTCTGTACTTTGTTTCAACGGCATTACTGCAAGTTGGATAAGTCTCTTAAATGGGCAGCCCGAAATTTTGAAAAATGTCTTACTTTTTGAAAAGTCATCAGAACTACGGTTCTATCAGATTTTTGAGAGGATTTATGTTTAGAAAAAAATCACCAGTACAGTATCACAAATAAAATAAAAATTAAAAAAAAAAGCTTAAGATTTCAGGTGGGGACTGAAATCATGGAGTTAGGATTTGTAACGAGACTGCATGCTATGACGTGGTTGGTCACTTTTTTTTTTACTTCGTCATCTCTATATGGCTTCTGAAACATTGTGAAAATGTTGCTTGATCATTCTTATGATGGTTATTAAGTATTAATTAGAATATCTTTCATTAAACTAGTCAGTTCCATAAATATAGTCATTTAGAACTGTTTCCACAGTACTACACTTCAGGCAATGTTTTGGACGTCTAACCAACATGATTCAGACCATGACCTGAGGGGGAGGGGGAGGGAGAAATGAAAAAAAAAAAACAAAAAAAAAAAAACAAAGGCACAGTTCGGTTCCACGTCGTAGATTTCTCGTGAAAACTCCGCGGTAAAATCGTGTTTCGTACACATGTGTATTTTAATGAACAACTCTTTAATACAACTTGCCGTTGCCAGGATATTTTGAAGGAGGGGGTCCAGCATAACCATGGCATGTTTTATGAATAATGTTTCTATATAATTGAATCTTATAATATTGTCACACTAAAATCCCAGGTAATAGTATAGCTTTTATATATGTAACGTTTACACTTAGAAATTTAAGTAGTTATATTACTTAAGAAAGTAAATCTGAACATGAAAATTTTGATTTATGATTTAAAAAAAATAATTAGTAAAAAGTAATTAAGTCAATTGTTTGATGATTTTGTTAAAATAAGTCATATATATTCATGTTATTAAATTTACGAATTACACATACAACACTTGTACGAAAGATATGCTCACAGTAACATGCGTGCAAACCGGCATTAAATACAGAGTAGCCTACTTACAAATACAATTCCAGCCGCATGCCTAACTGTAATGGGGAGAAAATAAATTGTAGTAGCCCACTATGGGTTACAATAACCCTTCTTAAATAATCTCTCTGTAACCTCATGTAGCTCAGTTGCTTTAATTTTCTTATTACATCTTCGCTTGTTAGCTTTGAATATATATACTGTATAGAAGTCGCCAGCCCAGGTTAAAATTTCTAATACGGTTTTGAGGTAGTTCGTTAATTCACCGCCGCAATCGCCACCATCTCTAGGGCATCGACATGTGGTGGTCCCTAGCGGACAAGTGTCGAACTCTTCAAACACCCCTTCCCCCTCTTGTTGAACGACGTTGAGCTGCAGTGAATGATGGATGAGGGGTGCGGGGAATGACAGCGGGCGACAGCGCTGCTCTCTAACGTGTAAATAACAACTAAGACGATACAGGGCGTTACGGCAGCGCACTGCAGCGGTGAAGTTCCCAAGCTGCTCATCATACGCTTCTGAAAGACGTAGAGTAAATCCTATCCACTCGCGACTTCTATACAGTATATATATTCAAAGCTTGTTAGTTAGTTTTTAAATCCTGGAAGGAACCGCCCAGACCTTCACAGGTCCCGGGTCATATGAGACCACCACGCGCATGCGCTCACACTGGTACGATGACGTCACAGGAAAAACAAATACTACGCTATAAACACGTAGGCCTACAGACATGATCTATCCGTTGTGGGCTCAACCATTGCTGACGCATTATTATAGTCTCGTAGTTGTTAGCGGTTCGAATCTGACATTAGTTTGTCGCACAAAAAATTTCGACCGGCTATTTGCACGTCAAAACGGCGTCACCCGGTTACCAAGTAAACGTGAAGAGGTGGCCACCCACTTAATTGAAGTAGATTATTTTTTATTATGACTAAAATATTTTTTTTAAGTACAGGAGATTAATTATAAAGGGGGGGGGGATTTTTCGAGTATACCGATAAAGCTATGTCTTTGGGACTCCGCATACATACCTTGCTCTTGTGGTGTCTTGTCGTTAACATTTATTTTTTCAAAAATAAATTTATAAACATATATAATTTTTATTCGTATGAAGCTTTTTTTTGTATGTAGCCATTTTTTTTGTGTGAAGCCTTTTTTTTTCATCTTGTGAAAATTTTGTTGCATGGAGCGCGCGCATCGTAAAAATTCACTCATAATTTTTTTTCACAACGCGCCTAAAGATGTATAACTAAAAAAAAAAAAAAAGTTTAAATCAATAAGTTTGCCAAGAAAGATAGCAGTGTCATAAAAAACGAAGCTTTGGTGAAAGAGGAGGACTCGGGACAAACAAGAAAGTAATAACTTTAAAGAGAGAGGAGTGAGAAATAGGGTGATTTAGTACGTAAGCTGTTGAAGTGAATTCCGATGCGAACTGTGGTGTGTCCGGAAACTAGGAAAAGGCGGGTTCACGTGGGTTGTTTGGAAAAAAAAGGAGTTTTTTTGGGGGGGGGGGGGGGGAAATCATAATTCCATTTCAGTCATTTCCTCCGCTCCACCCGTCCCAACCCTCCTACACCTTCACATGTCCTAACGCGGTGACGTCACGTCTACATTTATTTCCGCCATTGCTCCATCGCCCTCGGGGCTTCCCCCCCCCCTTTCTAATCAACCAATCCAGGAACCAAACCCGAGGGGAGATGGTTGACGTCATGCCGACAATCATAACCTCTTCCAACAGATGTTGACACTATTTGCTTCACCACTTCCATTTTTTTTTTTTTTTTTTAAATGTGTAACATCTTAGCTCTCGGCATACGGTATTTGGAATGAGTAATTTCATGAATGGAACGGAAGTCGTGTGGAACGGAAATGTGTAACCACGGTTCTGCTATCTGTTGCGGATGGCGCGAACCAAATGGTTAACAGTTTCCTGAATTTTAAAAATAAAAGCATTATTTGAATAAAAATTCACTGTCGAAAATCAGGTCCGAAGACCGGGTAGCTGTTTAGACAGCGAATTCTAGCGGGGGGTGCGAAAACTACGTGTGATTCGCTTCAAGAAATTAGTCGAAAACTCAATTTGAGTATAAGTCTCACGCTCGGAATTATTTTAAATAATTCTACGTTAGATTTCGTGTCCGATTTTTCCTATTATAAATCTATTTGCTACATGAGAACTCATGAGTTTGCTCGTTAACGAGGTTATTTGTTACGTATCTCTGGCGAATAATGAAATACTCGCTCACATGTTTTGTTTATATGAACATTTGAGCTCCACTAATGGTATCAAGCAATGCGGCGCTAAGGTAAGACGCTTGACTCGTAGTCCAAGGAATCCCTGTGTCCAACCATCCTTGTTTTATATGCTTACCGTAACCGCTTCAGGAAAATCCTGGGATGGTTACTTACTATAACGTTCGACTCCTTCCCTATGGTGTACAGCGACGTAACTAGACTAGTTTCCACGCGGGGCAAGAACTCATCCCCCCCCCCCCCCCCACTTTTTTCTAAACCAACCAAACCAAAACCTTTCCCAATAGCACCTCATATCGTCACCACATATTAATTTTACTGTTTAAAAAAAAATGATTCAACTCATATGGTAAATAAATAAATTTATTTGCAGTCATTTCATTTTTTTAAAACACCACCGCAAGTTGGAAAGTACGCGAAAAAGAACAGTTTTTAAATATTTGACGATACACATGTATGTATGTATCTTTCAATTCAAATAATTCAGTTCACTGCCCTCAAACATTATTTTTTTTTGCGTTCTAACACTATGACGTTCAAGTAAATAACTAAAATAAAAATAATCTGCCAGTTTAGCGCCCCCCCCCCCCTCCCTCGCAAATATGGCCTCCGAGGCACATTGGTGTTGCCTGTACCCGACCTTTTAAGAACACGCTTGTCGAAGCAAAGCCTCGAAAAATCAATACAATAGATAAACAACTCATCCCGAACATTTACTGCTGTCCAATTACGTTCTCATGTACTGTTTTGAAACTTTGCTAATGCAATTATAATTAGTATTTTTTTTAAAGGTCGCGTTTTTCTGAATTAGTTTTTGAAATGTTTTAAAGGCGTTCACGCACAATGCTTTTACCTAAATAATATTAAGTCGAGTTAAAACAAATTCTTAAATAGGCCTACCGTCCAGGTAAAAACAACCAACCCGCAAAACATTGATGGACGTCGTGTTTGTATTGCGCTGCGAAGGTAAGTTCAAGCAACTTTTGAAGTGAGACTTCTTTACAGTGGATAAGGTAATTCGAGGAACTTATGGCTTCAGGGCCTAACGAAAAAAAAAAAGTAAGGTTAGAGCGAAAAAATTTGAGAGTAAGAGAACTATGCCTCTTTGTAGGTTTTTCGTTGCAGTGTCTGTAACAATTGTGAACCTCCAGCAGCTATGAACCTTTATTGTGTATGTTACTAGCTACTAGCCGAACCAACCTTGGGAGCTGATTTTCGAAAAAAAACATTTTAATCACTTGTTGGCTATGTATTGTACGGCACATCACTGCCGAGTTTTAAGTCTGTTAGAGATATATTTGGAAGAAAAAAAAACGGAAAAATTTATATCTTTAACGCTCTCGAAACCCCCTGGTATAAGAATTTTCAAAAAAATAGTGAAACACATGTAACTTCATTTGCTTCGAAGAGTATAATTACAAAATTTCATCATCGCAACATAAAAAATGTTTATTCATACAAACTTAATCATCCCTTTCAATCCCTTTAGGGCTGGAATTAAAAAAAAACAAAAAAAAAAAACAAAACATACAACGGGTCTTAGTGCACCCCTGGGATACTGAAGGAATATTTCCTCCAAATTTCAAATCTTTGGGTCCATCGGTATAGGCTGTGCGTTGACTGTCAGTTAGGGTTAGAGTATTATTAAGTAGATCATTTTATGCTCTTATCGAAAACGCAGATAGCAGCAGCGCTCGCATACTTGCCCACTGCATCCTTCCGCGTGTGGATACTTACTTATACACTCGCATATACCTGTACACTCGCCTGTTCGATTGTATACTTGCATGCTTGTACAAGTGTTTCATATAATTGTGTAGGGCCTACCCTGCCGATATCCTTTCACTCTACCTGTAAAGTGTCACTTCTAAAGCACCCATATTTTTTATACCTTGCTTTTATTTTCGGTTTGGCGCGTGGAAGAAGGCCGCATGTTCACGACAATGCGACATTTTGCTGTCGCTTCGCGTCTGTCGCCACAATAGCGCAACGGCGCGTCGCTTAGCACGCGATGCGACGGAAAGATATCGCATTATTGAGAAACACGCGGCCTTAAACCATGCCATAAACAAAACTAGATAATTGACTATAAGCCGTTTCAAGCCAACACACAAACATACGGCAGGCATTAAAACTTTTAGGTTTTTTACTCGACACGTTTGAGAAAAATATGTTTAGTTAAAATTTAACATTCAATTGGAAAAATTACCGTGCGTGAACACATTCCCGAGATTTCACATTTATTTTTTAAATTAAACAATACCTAAAAAAAAGCAAAAAATGAATAAAAATATTACCAATGCACCATTTTAAACATCTTTCGAAAAGAAAATTCTGACGTTCGTTTCAGTAACGTTCGCCCGAGGTGCGATGGAAGTTAAAAATATGTATAATCGGAAAGTCCATCACGTCCGTCATTATGTCGCGCTGATGTCTTTGATGTGTAGAAAGTGATTGATTAGAATATATATATGTAGCGAGTCTTTCAGTACTCGCCCGATATGTGAAACACATAACCTCGGCAAAGAGCAAGCTCATGTGTTGTCATGTTGCAAATAAACTTATAAAATCGAAACTCGGACAGAAAATTATAACGTAGAATTATTTGAATTAATCACGAGCGCGATAATCATGCGCAAATTGTGTTTTTAAACAACATTTCCGGACAATTTCAAACAATACAATGAAACGGCCCCCCGATAAAAGTGAAAAAAAAAAAAAATACTTGAATACATTAAACAGTCAATACCATAAAGCTTTTCCCCTTTTGCTCCGTGAACTGTTTGGTTCGCGCCGTCCCGCCACAGATGGCAGCACCGTGGTCACTCCCACCAATTGTCGTGTGCCGGGAGGTAAAATGTTGCACGTCGAGAATGTTTTGCGTGCGCCGCCGTTGACGGGAGCATCGCGCGGGGAGAGCTCGACGCTCGCGCCTTGTGTCTCGTCTTCGGTCCGGGCGTCAAACGGGGCAGGAGGAGGCGGCGGCGCGTCGGCTGACCTCCTTCCGGCGCCGGGGTCACGGGAGACCCCCGAGCCGGGAGGGAGAGGGGAAGCGAAGAGGTCTTAAAGATAACCAGTTAGCTCAGGTGAATGGGGCAGGCACGCTTCACGACGGGATCACGCGGCTCGCCCGGGGATATGACATGCACACGGGGGGGGGGGGGGGGGGGGGGGGGAGAGAGCTCATACAACTGGTCCAAATCGGATTATCGGCGCGACTGAACGAGCCCTCCGTGCACAATAAAAGTCCGACGAGGACGAAGAGGAGGGGTGGGAGTGGGGGGTTGGATGGTGAAGAGGGGAGGTGGCGCCCGGCAGGGGCAGGGTTTGTAGGTGAGAGTGAGCGAGACAGAGAAAGAGAGATGGTGGAGGCAAAAAAAAAGGGGGGGGGGAAAGCACAGGGAAAGGGGATTCCAATTTTCATCATCTTCCTATACAGCGCGGGGAATTACACTCCTTGCATCCCCTCCTCCCTTAAATCCTCCCCCCTCCCTCAATCCTTTTTCAACAAAACCAAAAACTCTCCTTGCCGCAGCCGCAAGCGGCAACCCCCCAGCGCGCAAGGCCACAAAAATGTTCAAAAGAATTCATTACGCGACAGGGATTAATTACAAGCTGGGAGTGAGTGAGAAAGATGTAGAGAGAGAGAGAGGGGGAGAGAGACGGACCAGGATAATAGGGAATTTCGGGTTTCAACTGTTCAAACGTCTTGGCGAA
The DNA here is from genome assembly GCF_032445375.1 of Bacillus rossius redtenbacheri. Classification (NCBI taxonomy): domain Eukaryota; kingdom Metazoa; phylum Arthropoda; class Insecta; order Phasmatodea; family Bacillidae; genus Bacillus; species Bacillus rossius. Next base: position 61,057,641 of record NC_086333.1, read on the forward strand.
ACCCTCTCTTTCTTATACAAAAAGAGTTAAAAAGAAAAAAAGAAAGATAAGATTATGTAAATCTGGCATTCTTGAGGGACACACAGATACATTTATAGGTCGAAGTATCGAGTTAATTAAGAAATTTAATTTTAAGCTGTGGATTCAAGAGGAGTAAGTAACTTTATTTTTGAAACAAAAAACTGCAGCTGGCATTGAAATGAAATTCGGTCATACCTTCAAGGAGTATGGTTGTATTAGTATTTATTTATTTTTTTTACTGTGGTCGACTGGTCGTTGGCGCTATCTGCAGATACACAGGTGGAAATTATTGGGGGATCCGATTTCGGCAGCAGTGTGAGCTACGAGCAGTGTCTGTCGGAAGATCGGGCAGAATGCAGCGCTACTGCAACGTGGCTTGCGAACAGCTAGAGGACGGTGGTCGTCATAACACAGGCGGTCTCTATGCAGGTGGGCCTACGGTTCGTGTCCCAGTAACAAGAGAGCACCGCTCAGACCGTAGCCACTGGGCGGAGGAACACCGCGAAATGGGGTGTGCGCCGAATGGAGATCCACTCTGTTCACCGTTGAGTCGCGGTTCAGCGTGGAACCTCCTGATCGACGTGTTCTCATCTGGAGGGAACGTATGACACCAAACAACCCAGCAAGGATCTGGTATTAATCCTCTGATTATTTTTGTCTTATACCTTGATGATTATTGCCCGATTTCCTAATTATTTTGACCATTGCATTTATGAAGAATAAACTTTGGAAAGAGAAAATTAACTTCTAATAAGCGACCACGACACAGTTTGTAAAAAAAAAAAAAGATATTCATTTTAGTTACAAATACTTTCTTATATTGCAAATGGCAAACATCGTGTAGCGTATATGTTTGGCAACGAAATTTGCAAAAAAAAATTACTTAGTAGATAAATATAAAAAAAATAGTCTTTAAATAAAATAGTGAATTAGGAATGAAATTACCTAAACAGTTCTATATCATGTTTTGACTGTTTGGAAATAAAACAAGTAATTATAGTTTCACGATACTACAGCACTGCTAAAGTTTTGGTGACCAGAGCTGAAATTAATGAATAAAAATAATTCCAAATTTACAAAAAAAATGTAATGAGTCTTACATGACTGTATATTTAAAAATCATAGCAGCTTTATTGCTCAAAAATGTTGGAATCATATTAATTACAAATATTAATATTAATTACAAATGGTTGGCATTTAAATTAATTTTGGGACATGCATACAGTTCTCATAGTGGTCGATGCATAGCTGTAGCATGAAGACGTGAGTCACATCACTGCATCTTTTAGACATGCAACATATAGTCTTGGCAGATGTGGGACATAAGTATTATGAAAAAAGATGAGAGAGTGACATCATTGCATCTTGAAGATGTGCATCCGCAACTCGTCGTGGTAGATGGAGGACTGGAGGATGAGGATGATGAAGGCAAGGGAGTGAAATCACTACATTTTTTAGAGGTGCATCCATATCTCGTAAAGGCAGATGAAGGACTGGAGGGAGATGAAGAGGAGGAAGGCCACTGCATCATTTAGACGTGAATCAATATCTCGCAGACACAGTTTCAGGACTGGAGGATGTTGTATAAGGCCATCAAGATCTCGACGAGGCAGATGAAGGACTGGAGGAAGATGAAGAGGAGGAAGGCCACTGCATCATTTAGACGTGAATCAGTATCTCGCAGACACAGTTTCAGGACTGGAGGATGTTGTATAAGGTCATCAACATCTCGACGAGGCAGATGAAGGACTGGAGGAAGATGAAGAGGAGGAAGACGCGAATCAGTACCTCGCAGACACAGTTTGAGGACTGGGAGACGTCGCGGGCAGGGGAGAGGCATCACTGCATCTTGTAGACGTGCATCCATATCTCGTAGAGGCAGACGGAGGACTGGAAGCGGTAGCACATGACGAGCGGCACGCACACGTGCGTGATGATGGTCCAGGCGCGCGCGCCGTAGAAGCGCGCCATGGCCGGGTGCGACCAGGGCCGGTTGTTGAGCAGGCGATTGACGGCCCACATGCACACGTTGGCGACCAGCAGGAAGGTGACGTGCTGGCGGCCGGGCTTGCGCCGCAGCTGGTCGGGTGTAGAGCAGGCCCGGCGCCACGCGTCGACCACCAGCAGCGTCTGGCAGCAGCTCTGGACGAGCGCCGAGGCGGGGGTCAGCACCTGCGGGCACGTCGGTGGACACTGGCTAGTCGGTTTGGCTGCAGGCGTGCCAAAAGGTCTCAAAAAGTTTCCCAAAGCTGGTTCACACCTTCGAAGTTGCAACTGAAGCATCAACACCAAGCTTCTGGATAATGATCGATCAAAGAAATTTCTACGCACGCGCGCCACTGGACGGGGCTTCCAGGTTTTGTCAGGATCATGCCGGTTACACTTCGGCTTGCAATGCGCGCCATGACAATCAGACGGAAACTCATGTACGACAAAAGGTCTCAAATTTTTTTTTCCAAAGCTGGTTTCACACCTTCGAAGTTGCAACTGAAGCATAAACACCAAGCATCTGGATAATGATTGATTGAATAAATTTCTACAACCACCTCAAAACTTGTCTCTCTCGTATAATTATGTACTTGAAATAATTAAGGTGTAGCAAAGTTTGAAAAAATATTGTAATGAATATAAGAAATTTTCGTCTAGCTTTTTTCAAGTATATAATTTTACTACAGCGAAACATTTTGCGGCGGTTGTAGAAAATTTGTTTGATTGAACAATATTCACGAGCCCAGCGTTTAATCTAAAATATGTTCTCTATTATTTTCAATTAAAAAAAATTGGTTGTCTGTAAAGTCGGTTTACGGACGATAGTTTAACGTGACGTCATAACAAAACATCGATGAAATGATTGCATACTTTTATGAATAAAATTGAATCATTTTTATTGAATTATCACTATTTTGTATGCATACAAAGGAGTGAAAGGAAATCTACAATTGAATTGATAAATTTACTTTTATTTGCACTCATTAATTCAAATATGTTTATTACTTTAACGAACAGATTATTTTAACTATAACTTCTATACATGTTTGCCATTTAACTTCTTCCCATCTGTGTTATTCTGTTAAGGATAGGACGATGATAGGAAAAGTAGGAAACGAATGGGAGTGTTACAAGTTTAATGTGCCATCCTTTTTCGTGCGTGCAGCCGGTGTTCATCGATTTATTAGACGTTGTCACGTCAATAAAAGGTTAACAGCTTCGATTACAAAGACGTATACCAACCTTGGTAATCACTTCAGACCATTAGTAGTATAGGTACATGTTTCTGACATATCTTCCTGATGAACCTTTCTGCAGAAGTTTGTCGGCCGAGTTATAATAAGGTCTTACATCGTACGGTTGTGCACTTAGGATCAAGGAGACTTAACTCCAAGATTATAGTGGGGCTTCGAACCACTTGGGAACCTACTTGGTGCTCATAAATTATGAGTCATTCCGGAGATGTTGGGATCAAACCCACGTCCTTCACCACGTGAATGTGATGTGTTAGCCATCACCGAAAACCACAAATTTAAATTGGTTCATGGTTCAAAGAAGCCTTGAATCAAGCTTGCTGTGTCAAGCTTGCTCGTAAAGCCTAGTTCAAATCTTATGACAAGCTTGCCGCATTATTACATGCTATGTGAGACTCCAGACTCAGTGAGCTGCTGATTGTCTGTCTCTTGTGTTAGGCGCAAAAAATCCCCCTTTGACTGAGCCACAATTCGATAGGATTCTGGTTTTTCTCCCAGCAAGATTGGTGCCGTTATTTGTTTTAGCAATTGGGAAACATGATGGACAGTGCTTTGATCCGATGGGTTTTCTAAGGGGTTTTCCCATTCAATACTCTATTCACATCTCTTCATTTCTCGACGTCTCTATAACCTGCTATCGAGGAGAAGTAAAAGAAGAGAGTTAGGTTTCAGACCCGATATCTTATGGTTTAAACACTTTCTACATTATAACTTTTTTTATAATTTAGTATTGAAAACTTGACTTTGTTAAGACACAGATAACACATAAAAGGCTTTACAAAGCTCACAAAAGTGTGTCTGTTGGCAGTTTTATCACAGCTGTAGTCATTATCAACTATTAATTCATTAGTAAATGCAAATTACTTCAAATAGAAAAGTATTTGTATCAGCCAGGCTCTATTAAACGTAATTACATACTAACCAGAATTACATATTCTATGCTTTAACAAAGACGAAATTGACCATTAAATTATACAAATATTTTGTAAACTAAAAACTGATGAAACCAACAAGTGGTCTTTCATTTCATATCCCTCCCTTTTGAGGCATGATTAATTCATTTTTAATTTATTCGTAATCGTACGTAAGATTTATACAAATTTTTGATTGGATAAAATTCTTATAGGGTGGTTTCAATTAACGATGGTCCAATCATTCAAGGACAAAAAAAAGTGCATGTGTTCGGAGGGTATACTGTTGGTGAAATAAAACTGTGATATCACAAGATCTATACTGATCGCCAATCCAAAACTTATAGGGTGTGTAATATTAACAATGGTCCAACCATTCAATGAGAAGAAACATATTTGTGTTTGTATAGTAGTCTGTTGGTGAAATAAGGCATGTAATGGCAGGATCTGTACTGATAATTCAGTCCACTACATTTAGGGTGGTCAAATTAAAGAAGGCGTAATCATTTAAGGAGAAAAAAACTTTAACATTTATTAAGGGAATTCTGTTGCAATAAACAGTGATACAGCAGATCTGTTGGTGAAATAAACTTTGATATGGCAGGTCTTGTACTTATCATCCGACCAAGACATCTAGGGAATGTCAAATCATTCAAGATGAAGAAACATCAATGTGTTGTAAGTGTTTGAAGGGTGAGTTTTTGGTTGAAATAAACTGTGATAGGCTGTATCTGTACTGAATGTCATTAAAAGGCATCTAGGGTGTGTAAAATTTATATATGATCTAAAATTTTCAAGTAGAAGGAACTTCAAAGTATGTTTGGAGGGTGGTCTGTTGGTGAAATGAACTGTGATGTGGCAGGGCCTACACTGTCCGTCAGGCAAAGACGTCTAGGTTACGTCGAGTCAACGATGGTCCAATAATTCAAGGAGAAGGAACTCCTGTGTGTTTGGAGGCTAGTCTGTTGGTGTAATGAACCGTGATGTGGCAGGGCCTACACTGTCCGTCAGTCGAAGACGTCTAGGGTATGTCGAGTCAACGATGGTCCAATAATTCAAGGAGAAGGAACTCCTGTGAGTTCGGAGGGTAGTCTTTTGGTGAAATCAACTGTGATGTGGCATCAGGGCCTACACTGATCATCTAGGGCATGGTCCAATAACTCAAGGAGAAGGAACTCCTGTGAGTTCGGAGGGTAGTCTTTTGGTGAAATCAACTGTGATGTGGCATCAGGGCCTACACTGATCATCTAGGGCATGGTCCAATAACTCAAGTAGAAGGAACTCCTGTGTGTTTGGAGGGTAGTCTGTTGGTGAAATGAACTGTGATGTGGCCGGGCCTACACCGACCATCTAGGACACGGTCTAATAACTCAAGGAGAAGGAACTCCTGTGTGTTTGGAGGATAGCCTGTTGGTGAAATGAACTGTGATGTGGCAGTGCCTACACTGTCCGTCAGGCGAAGACGTCTAGGGTATGTCGAGTCAACGATGGTCCAATAATTCAAGGAGAAGGAATTCCTGTGTGTTAGGAGTGTAGTCTGTTGGTGGAATAAACTGTGATGTGGTAGGGCCTACACTGACCATCCAGGGCATGGTCCAATAACTCAAGGAGAAGGAACTCCTGTGTTTTTGGAGGGTAGTCTGTTGGTGAAATGAACCGTGATGTGGCCGGGCCTACACTGACCATCTAGGGCACGGTCCAATAACTCAAGGAGAAGGAACTCCTGTGTGTTTGGAGGGTAGTCTGTTGGTGAAATGAACTGTGATGTGGCATCAGGGCCTACAATGACCATCTAGGGCATGGTCCAATAATTCAAGTAGGAGGAACTTCTGTGTGTTTGGAGGGTAGTCTGTTGGTGAATTGAACCGTGATGTGTCATCAGGGCCTACAATGACCATCTAGGGCATGGTCCAGTAATTCAAGGAGGAGGAACTTCTGTGTGTTTGGAGGGTAGTATGTCGGTGAAATGAACTGTGATGTGGCATCAGGGCCTACACTGACCATCTAGGGCATGGTCCAATAACTCAAGGAGGAGGAACTCCTGTGTGTTTGGAGGGTAGTCTGTTGGTGAAATAAACTGTGATGTGGTAGGGCCTACAATGACCATCTAGGGCATGGTCCAATAATTCAAGGAAGAGGAACTCCTGTGTGTTTGGAGGGTAGTCTGTTGGTGGAATGAACTGTGATGAGGCAGGGCCTACAATGACCATCTAGGGCACGGTCCAACAACTCAAGGATAAGGTGTCAGGGTCCACGGCACCTTCATGACGCGCCAGGGGTCGGCGGCGACGTCGGCGTCGAAGAAGCCACCCGCCATGAGGAACACGAGGTAGAGCAGCAGGCCGCCGTGCGCCGCGAAGAGCAGCGCGTGCTCGAGCTGCAGGCGGCGGCGGTCGGGCCGGCGCGGCAGCGACCTGACGGCGACCAGGCCGCAGACGGACGCCGCCGCCGCCGAGGCGTACAGCGCCGCCTCGCAGGCGTCCGCCTGGCGCACCGCGGCGCCCGCCTCCAGCTCGGCGAACACGAGCAGGCTGAGCGCCGACGCGGCGGCCGCCACCAGCCCGAGGAACAGCCCCTTGCCGGCGCGCGACAGGTCCACGCTGAACTGGCTGACGGAGCGCGCGTAGATGACGTTGACGCCGCTGCTGCGCTTGCGCGCGCGCCGGCCCGGGTCGCAGGAGGCGTCGCGCACGGAGCGCCACATGGCGGCGAGGATAACGGAGCACAGCAGGCTGTACTCCACGGTGCAGGGGAACAGGTAGGGCGCGGCGTCGCGCATGGCCGAGGCCACGGCGCGAGACGTCCAGCAGGGGTCGCCGCCGCGGGCTGCACGCACCGTACCAGTGCCACATGCATCGAACACCATTGGAACCAGGGGCGCAACAACTAAATTTCCAAAGGGGGGGGGGCAATATACCTTTATAAAAATAATCATCGATCCCCCCTATTGAAGCAGGGGGTTCGGGGGTCCTCCCCCGGGAAAATTTGTATTTCAAGGTGGAAAATGGTGCTATTTAAGCAGTTTTATTATCTAAAAATTGATTACACATCACTTTCTTTGCCCCGTTTGCCCCCACTTCAAGGTTTCAGAGGGGGGGAAAAATACCCTTGCCCTACTCCCCCCATGTTGTTGCGCCCCTGATTGGAACCGACACACTGACACAAAGGACGAGAGAAGAAACCGCAGGCAACGAGGCTTCTCAGACAGTTGGATCGTCAGGTTTAGCAAATTGCATCACCCAAAATAACATACTGCACTCTCTGATGATTTTGAAAAATCATCTCCGAATTCGGTCCCGGAAGGGGGGGGGGGGGGGCGGGTAGTTGCGCTTGTGTCAGCCACTGCAAAAACACTAGGTTCACATTGGATTACGATTTGCTTTTAGATGAAAACATCGGCATCTGCATTTGTTTACATGTTTCACGTAGAGCCGCGAGGATATTATTTAAACTCCAGGCAAGACTCACTGGTAGGGACCTGCGAGATTAGCTTTGTTATTTGGCAATATGTTCAGAATGAAACTGCTGCTACGTTCGGATCACTCTTGTCCAGGGGTTGGCTGCAAGGTCGGGCAACAGCCTAGGTCCCCGCGACTAGTGGTGCCCCGTGCCGGTATCTTTATCACCGAGACACTTGTAGTATGAACATTTCTTAAATTAGCAAAACCGATGACGAATGTTGAGTTCCATGTTGGCTTCCAACACATTGTTTTAGAGAGCTCTTTTAACTCCCCTCCATTTTCACTGTGGAAAATTTCACACCTACCAGGTCCCCAAATATGGCCCCGCAAATACTAAGACCGCTACTGCGTTTTTCATTGGATAAAGGGGATAGTTGACTCCTTCAAAGAACATTAAACCAATTAAAATAATGTGGGAGAGTTTTTCAGTACTCGCCAATGATGTGTAACATCTAACCTCGGTAACGAGCAAATTAATGTGTTCTCATGTTGCAAATACACTTATAATACGAAACCTAGACACGAAATTTAACACAGAATTTTTTTAAAATAATGCCAAACGCTTTAAATTTACGAAAATTTGGTTTTCAACTACATTTATGGACGCGAATCAAACGCAGTTACACCACTGGCCGCTAGAATTCGCTGCGGGAGCAGCTACATTGACTATTGAATCATTTCATTAGAAATGGCTCCGATAACAGTATTAAACCCCGGATAAAGCCCAGATGGGTAAAAATAACTAAACAGTTAACATTGTAAAGTTTCCCTTTGATCTTATGAACGTCGGTTAGTGCCAACTGCCACAGATTGCTGCACCGTGGTTGTTACACGTGTCCGTTCCTCGACTTCCGTCGCATTCACGAAGCCCCCCTCCCCGCCAAATCAGTGGCGGCTTCAGGATGACTTTTCGGGAAGGGGCTATCGCACAAAAAAAGGTCGTAGTTGCAAAAAATGAAAGTGGTCAGATATTGGTCTTGGAATATTATTTACAAATTACAGGTTTCAAATACAGAACCTTAGTAGCTCCACGCATCTTTTGATGAGATGAAAGTTTAACATACGAAATTAAATATTTAAGTAAACATAAATATACACTAATCAATAAAACTGGTCTCGGGAGGGGCCATCAACCCCCACCGCCCGCCTTTCTGGAGCCGCGCTTGCGCCAAATCGCCGCCTGAGTATTGGAGTGTTCTATGTCCACTTTTTAGGTTTTTTATGCTATGGACACGAAATTAATATTAGTATTCATTTGTACTATATCCACACACGTCTACGCACATAAAAATGTTTGTTCTTAATTTAAGACCAATATTATTTTGTTCCATGTCATGCTATTCATAGTTGTTTGAACTTTCAAATGCTTATATCTCAGTTCCGACTTCAATGGACATAGAAGACTCCAATTCTCAGGCGACGAAATGCCGCATAACCGAGAGCTGAGACGGTACGCATCACAAACATCGCGCACACACTCACGGCTCTGGGTCTCCTGCAAGCTGGCGTTGCGCGCTTCCTCGCCTCCAGAGATGTCCACCCGGGCCTCCTGCACGACCACGTACAGCCACTTGCAGAGGTTGGCGGCGATCATGTGAGCCAGCCCGAACCTCGACACAGCCGCGTGCGCCGGCGACGCCAGGAACTGCAACGCGCGTCGCACATGCGTCGAGAAGCCCAAGATGCACATCAAGTTCTGTCCCTGCCCGAACACGCCCGAATGACTATTCACCTTCAGCCAACATGAGATTTGTTTTATTTTTGCGCAGGAAAAAATGAATTCAAATATTAAAAGTGGTCGGTTAGGTTAGTTACGTTAAAAAACTTTAAAACACTATGGACGGTTAGTTAGGTTAGTATAGCTACATTAAAATAAACATATAAATATATATACAAATAAACCCGAGGTTGGCCGAAGGTGAATATTCGGGCGTGTTCGGGCAGGGACAGAGCTTGATGTACATCTTAGGCTTCCCACATACATCGGGTGGCAACGATATATCGATATATCATAATAATTATCGCTATTACCGATGTATCGGAAATATCGATATTTTAGTTACAAAATATCGATAAATCGGTATAGATATTTTTGATATCGATATTTTGTCCCGATAATATCAAATTTGTATCCTACATATAGTTACGTTCATCTCTGACTTAATGATCGCGTAACGTCGTAGACAATATAATTTTCATTGCTCATTGCTAACCTGTTCCTCCTAACATTGTTGCTGAGTCCGTGGCGCAAAGATAATACATATTTGGACTACATCTTGGTTTTTGGGTAAGGCATTTTCCTGCACATCATCGGTGAGTTAAGTATCTTAAATGTATAATCCTGTGTGTTAGTTGATTTGTATAATTCTATGTGTGAATGACTATGTGTTTGACCATTATATTCTTCTTTTGTGGCCACATAATTTATTGCTGCTAAAATCATCGGAAAATATCACAGAATATCAGAAATTCTCTGCAAACAGTAGTCTTGAGTTTTAACAATCTTTTTCACAACTCTTGAGTCGTGAATTAAAGCAGAATGTAACCACATTATACAGCTAATAGTGAGAGCTATTGCTTCACAAAACCAGCCAGCGTTTCAGTATTTCAGCTACGTCCAAACGCTCATACAATAAAAAAATAATAGAAATATTAACCGACAGAGAGCATGTTCTCGAGTGTATTATTCAAACGCGATCATATACGAATCAAGCACTAGTTAACACGATGCAGTTGCAATTTATTTACAGTGCCACGTACGTTTATCAGCTTACACATACACAATTTTTTTTGATAAAATTTAAATATTTATTTGGAGAATTATTTGAAAAATATTTTTCAAGATGGCAGCTAAGATGGCGATCTCGATGTATGACAGACGGAATATTATAGAATTAAAAATGGCGGAACTCACACAACGCACAACTTTCTAGTTCCTTGTACCTCAGAACCGTTTAAACACTCTCGTGGTAACAGCTATCAGAACATACTCAATCCAGGGTTATAAAAGAGTTTTTTTCTCATAAATAATTCAGAAAATGTAGAATTAATAAATGACACGACTAACGATAAGATTGACCATCTTAAGCCGTTACGAATTTTCCTCAAGAAATACAAGCCGCAATAGTGGCTTCACCAAGAAGCATCATTAGAGACCCGGAAATTTCGCGGATTCATTTAGTCGCAAGCTAGAATACAAACCTCCACCCTCTCGCACTGTGTTCATGATTGACACGCAGTTATCTGGACACGTCCCTCTACGACCGTGAGCCAACGATGCCCAGCCAAGAGAGAAGTAAGCGAATCAGGTAGTGCCAAAATAACAAGGATGAAAACGTTCTCGCCAAGAAATCAACCAATGGGAAAGTGAACACGGGCCGAGCACACCTATACCAACTTTGAATTCTATCCCGAGGTCAGAAGAATCCGCGAAATTTCCGGGTCTCCGAGCATCATGTATGACGGACCAAATCAAAGCATTTATTCAAGACCTAGGGAACACTGGAATCCAAGATGGCGGCCAGGGTCAGCAGCCGACCTAGATCGAGGTGAAGGTCGCACGAGGCGGGAGAGGCTGCAAGTGGAATGGCGGAACAGTCTCGGGGCGAGAGCTTGTGATAACTGAGAGCACGGACGAGGTTGGCTGCCGTACCTTGCCGTTGTTGGCGAAGACGAAGGCCATCTGCAGGATGACGAAGGCGGTCCTGGCGACGGGGTTGACGGCTACCGTGACGTCGGCGCACCCCTCCGCCGCGCTGCGCTCGAAGTAGCGCCCGAGCGCAAGCGCGGAGTAGAGGGCGCTGCCGAAGCCAAACGCTTCGACGCACCAACAGCAACACACGTCAACGGAACAGAAATAACTAGGGACCGGAAAAATTCGCGGATTAAACGACCTCTAGGATAGCCTCCACTATCTCAAGTAAACACGCGTGTTCGTTGGGTACTAAATTGTGAGGCGTCTCCACTGGGTATCTTTTGATTCGACGCCTCTTTGGTCGATAGTCTCTCATTGTCCCAGAGAGCTCCAGTTAAACTGCGAGCCTATAGCAGAACCAGCAGAATTGAACACATGCTTGAATTTCAGCCTATCACGAAATAAATCCGCGAATTTTTCCGGTCTCTCAGAAATAACAGATGTTCGTACATTTGTACATTTGCGTGAAAAAAACAACCGGGTTTCGCAGTAGTAGGTACTTTGCTCGTGTTCTTGCCCGGGGAATTCATGCTTTGTGTTGTCCCAGAACCTCCAATAGTTAAAGTTATTTGTAATCCGTTCCAGTACTAACCACGCTTATTAATAAGCATAGTAAAAAAGTCAAATTATTAAGCATCAATTATGTTTTACATGGTTAAAAAAATATATGTATTTGAATGAAACCTTAATTAAATATATAATACTGCTTCATTTTTCGTAATAAATACTCAATATCATCTCGAAAAAACGTATTAAATATATGTAAAAATAACCATAGCCACGTTTTGCACAAACTTACAATATCTTTCTCGTAGTATTGCTAACTATTTATTGGCAACTGGTTTCCAAAGGAATTTTTGAAAAAAGTACAGAGATTTATTTTTCTGTGTACAGGTAAAAAAAAAAACCAGCTTAATGCGGTAGAATCCTAAATTATTTAGCTTCTGATATTTTGTGTTTTTGCACATTATTTTAAATAAATTCATAATTTATTCATATTTAGTTGAATGCACAATATTTTTTTACTAAATAAGTCCTTAGTTAATGTGTTCTATTACTTAGAACTAATTTTTTAGGTAAATTATAGAATTTAATGAATGCAAGAAATAATGCAGGATAAAGTTGTGGATTAACAGTTGGTATGGATACTGAGTTTTTTTTAAAACTCTTTATTTTTAGTATATCATACAATGAATCATTAAAACTAAGTTATTCCCAAAACCGTAGAAAATTGACTCTTTCAGGTCGCAAACTGTATTTCCAGCTACAGTTCTGGACCTCGAATTACACTTATTTTCCGCAACAGCCACTAGAATTCGTTGCCGGAGCAGCTACGTCGACTATCGAATCATTCACTCTGCAAACCGAAACGTTCAACTATATTATAAACGGCTCCGATAAAAGCCGGAAAAGACTTGGAGGGGGGGGGGGGGGGGAGAAAAATACTAGATCCAGATTTTTGACCTGATTTTCGACAAACAATTCCATTAAAATACTGCCCGTCTTGTTAAAATTCAATAATCAGTCAACACTACGAAGTTTCCCTTTGGCTTTGCGAGCTTTGGCTTAGCGCCATCCCGCTACAGTTGGCAGCACCGTGGTCACACATTTCCGTTCCATGCGACTTCCGTTCCACTCACGAAATTATTACTCCTACCAAATGCCATGTACCGAGATGTAAGGCGTTAACACTACGAACAGTCAGTCCAGAAAAATAAATAAATAAATAAATATAAAGAAAAATTAATGCTTTGAAATGTTCAGCTATAGCTAGAGGCATACATTTTTCGCGAAAAAATCTGAACGTTTATTAGACTGCAACAAGGTACCTATATATGCACCAGCGGTTTCTTCCTTACGATTTACGGCCGTCTGCGAGAGAAGTAGTCGCATTGTTTGACCGAGCCACTCAGGACGAGTTTTCTTTCGCGCTGAATTACTGTGATTGGTAGAGACCTGTAAAATTCGCGAATTCATTTCGCGATAGGATAGAGTCCAAATACTTTTGACATTATTTTGCTTCAGTGATTGGGCCACAGTTTATCTGAAGGACTCTGGGACAATGAAAAATCTTTAACAGAAGAATTAGCGAATCACGATCATTCCAGTCAACAGGTGTTACGAGTCGGTAACCAAGCAGCAGATGTAATTTGCACGAGTGCATAGAGGATCATGGAGTATATCCTTTAGGGATTTTAAATCGCGAATTTTACAGGTCTCTAGTGATTGGTGTTCTAACAGTAGACATGCACCTGAAATAAAACTCACCCCATCACGAAACACAGACGATGCTACAGTGTTTTAACTTTCAGCTGGTCCCGGGATCTTTTCGCAAAATATGCGTGCCCCTAGCTATAGCCAATGAAGGAATAAAGTAACGAACGGAGTGTTCTCTCGTGGCGCCATCTTACCAGCGACTCCGACCCGGAGGTAGAAGCTGCCGTACCTGACCTCAGGGTCGCCCCGCTGGCCCGCCACAGCCGCCCCGTGCTGTCTCTCCGCCGGCGAGTCTGGAACAACCAGCGGGTCACTACGTGTCTCCCGTCGCCAACCCATGTTTCACCCTCTACTTCATCGCAGCACGCGTAGGGCACGCCTGCCAGGCCGTACTCTTCCCCCCCTCTCCCTTACCCTTCCTCAAAATGCTAAGAAATCCTAAAACATATCCATCACGCCTACCAACGAAAGGAAATAATTAGTAAGCAAACAGCAGGAAAAGAGTATCTATTTCCCCCCTCCCCAAATAAAGAAAAGGAAATTATGTACACGCCCCTGTTGCATCCGTATAATTTAAACGCAAATTCGCACCAAGAGAACAAGAATATTGTAAATTAAAATAAGAAATATGTAAATAAATAATTACTTCATACTTTGTCATGATAATTAATTGCTTCTAAATCCATTAACTCAAAATTTTTATATATATTTATATTTAGTTAGGGTATTCTTTTTCTGGTGGTGCGATGTGTAAATAAGTTTTTGGAAGGATTGTGTAATATTTAACTCTTGTTTTTAAACGATTAACTAGCGCTTCGGTTAGTTTTCTAGCATGGAAACAGTTTTTTTTTATCGTTCACTCTATCTTTGTTAAAGTTGTGTTGTTCCTAATACGTTTCTCCTTAACTTAGCAACATAGAAACACACTAAATAAAATAAAATAACGCACGCGACCTTTCAGAACTCGCCAGAGATGTGTAACATCTAACTGGATAACGAGAAAATACGAGTTATCAAGTTTCAAATACACGCATAATACGAAGATTGGACACGAAATTTAACGACGAGTTTTAATGACGAGCGTAATAATAAAATTTTTGCAAATTGTGTTTTCAACTACATTTATGAACGTGAATCACACGTAGTTTCCTCACCCGCCGCAAGAATTCGCTCCCAGAGAAGCTACGTCGCGTCGACTATAGAATAATTCGTTTTGCAGACCGAAATTTTGAACTTTATAATGAAACGGCACCGATAAATGCAAAAAATACTTGAAAAATTACTAAACCCGTTTTTTGAGCTTTTTTTTCGACAAGAAATTTGATTAAAGTACTGCTAATCTTGTTAAATTTCTTTAAACAGGTAATACTTTGACGTTTTACTTTGTCTTTGTGATCTTTGGTTCCTGCCATCCGCCATAGATGGCAGCACCGTTGTTGTTACACGTTTTCCTACCTTTACTTACGTCACATTCACTTCTACCAATCGCCGTACACCGAGAGCTAAGATGTTACACATCAAAAAAAGATTCTGAACGAATATTTTTACAATAAACATCGCGTGCTATTGCTTAAAAAAATACTGCCAATAAATCTTTTGAGCCAGTGTTGGCTTATTCCGGATCGAAATCATCCGTGGTGTTTTGAAGTCAACGAACCGACGTTTCACTTGGGCCTTGCAGTCGCCATCTTGGTTTTAAATCCGGAAGCCAAAGCTGCTATGGCAACGGCCGCGTAATGCCCGGATATCTTCTGTAACATTTGTTCCTTTTGAATTTTCAAGTATGCTGGGAGCAAAAAAAAATCACTGACTAATTTGCATAGCTGCTGGAGTGGGTGCTCAGGAAAAGAGATTGTGAAATAATGAAGTAATTGGCGGAAGAGTATTCTTTACCACGTTGAAGTGGTTCTTGGTAGCATCTCCGCAAAAGCCAACCATTGTGAGGCAAGACATGCGGGTTGCATACAATTAAAGGGTTCCTTTTGAGCATGGCTGTCGATGTAATATAAGTGCGCAGTGAAAAATAAATATATTTGTCACACCCTGAACGCGTAACTTTTAAAACCACTCACAGTTAAAACAATGTAATCTATTCTTTCAGTATTCGCCAGTGATGTGTAAACATATAACCTCAATAACGAGCAAATTCATGTGCTCTCATGTAGCAAATAAACTTATAATACGAAACTCGGTCGTGAAATTTAATGTAGAATTCTTTAAAATAATGCCGAGCGTGATTAATATACAAACATTTTATTTTAGTATGTGCTAGAAATGCAAAGAAAGAGGCGCTCATTACACAACATATATTTATAAGGTTGAAGGGCCATTGCTAGAGACCTGCAAAATTCGCGGATTCTTTCGGTGATAGGCTAGAATTCAAACACATATACCTCTTAGATAATTTTGCTAATGGCTTAATGTTCATCTGGACGAATCTCAACCTGTTATAAACCCTCAACCAAAGAAGGATCGAATCACAGACAAACCAGCTGAGACGATTTACAAGTCGGCAGCCAATGAACTTGCGTTATTTGCCCGAGTGTACAGGGGTATGTGCATTTTGTCCTGAAGGCCATAGAAGCCGCGGATTTTTGCAGGTCTCTAGCCATTGAGCATTAATACATAAACTGCTATAGCCACGAACCGAAGCCGTCAAAATGGCGAACCCAAATGTGGCAACATGCACCCGTATATTTTAATTTTCGCGAACATAAAAGGATGTACTAAGCGGATTGGTGTGCCAAAATAATCTTAATGATAGTGGAACCATCCTGGTACAGATTTTGTAAACTAGAATAGTAATAACAATATATAATCAAAACTCTAAAAATTCCTATAATTTATTTGCCAGGAAAATTGTTTTGGAACAGACATGGTGTCCTCAAACATATTTAACCCGTTATTCGTTCTCTAAAGCGTTAAGCAAGCGACGATATCTTTTAAGTATTTTACAAAATAAAAGTTGAAGATCAATAGATGCATTAAAATGATACTAACCTGAAACATAAATTTATTTTTATAAGACTTTGTGTATGTATTGGTTTTGCTTAAGGGACAAAACCAGTCTGTAAATACTTCCTACAAACACACCTTAAACCTATTGAGCTGATTCAACATTTTTGATTTAAAGTTAAAAATTTATTCACGACATTCTGTTATTTTTCTTGGCGTCGAGTATTGTATGGGAACATTTTGTTGTGTCTCTACAGTATGTTAAAAGCTGCGCCATCTCAACATTTCAGTATTAACTAAGAACTGTAAAGACAGGATTCAAAGTAGTTTTTATGTTGTCAGTATTTATTTTTATGACTATATTATAACTTCAAGTATTAAAGGATAGTTTTACTCTTATAAAGTTTTAGTTTCGAATAACTATGCGCGGTGTTAATTCTGGAATGTTCACGAAATAATTTCATACGGATTAATCACGTGGGTCCACCATCTTTTCGAGATGTGTGAGACTTCCACAGATGGCATCACTGTGTTTACACATTTCCGTTCCACTCAACTTCCGTTCTATTCACGAAAATACTCCCACCAAATCCCGTACACCGAGAGCAAAGGTGTTCAAACATCAAAAGGTCTGCAATCACGCAATACAACTTGCTTGGTATGTGATGCAAGTCATCGTAACTCTAGATCGTAGGCAGTCGGGTCTTGTGTCCCGGGGCTGCTTTTGGGCGGAAAGAGGGGGGTTGTCTAAATTGGCAGAGTAATTTTTCTATAGATATTTACTTGAATATCGTAGTGTTAGAACACAAACAAATTTTGGAGTGCAGACGAACTTATTTGTATTTTGATATACATACACGTACATCGTCAAATATTTTAAAAACCATGGTATTTTTTCGCTTAATATCCAACTTACAATGTATTAAAAATTAAATTACTCCAGATTAATCTATTTTTTACTATCTAAATTGAATAAAAAATATTTGGAATAGTGGAACTAATATGTGGTGGAGATACGAGGTGTCGCGAAAGAATTTTGGTTTGGTTGGTATGAAATAAAAAGGGGTCACCAAGATGAAATCTTTCCCTGGGTGGAAACTAGTCTAGTTACGCCCCTGCATGTAGGACACAATAGCAGAATGATCTCCATACATCTAAAATAACTTTTTGCAGATACTGAATACAACAGAAATCGCTCAGTCATAGAAAAACACTTCAATAAAACAGGAAATGCGTACAACACTTCGTAAGTATATATTTATAAAACGAGCCACATACTAATAAGATAAGACTTAGAAATAAAAGAAAACACCTCAAAAAACGTCATCTTGGAAATTGGTGCAATATTTGGAGATGCTTGTTTGCCATACCCATGTCGCAACACAAGAATTAGCCACAGTCAAGTCTGCTTCACGTTCAAAGAAGACTCAATATGATTGTCCAGACCTTCCCACCATCATGGCCACCCACAATGACCAATCACAGCTCGGCTGTGAATGTCCCACATAAATTAATACCGTGCTTGAACAACAGATTGACCTTGAAGATAGCTGCAAAAAAGTATGCCAAAACGCTGGGCAGCACAAATTTTAAGGACGTGGTTTCAAAACCCAGAAGCCAATAAGTAGTTAATTTTTGAGGTGTAAACGTCTTAGCTTTCTGAATGCAGCGTTTGGTAGGAATGATTTCGTGAATGAAACGGAAGTCACATGGAACGGAAATGTGTAATCACGATGCTATGGCGTGAGCCAAACATAAACTTTAAAGTATTAAATGTTTCATGAATTGTAAAACGATAGGCAGTATTATATAAATTTGTTTGTCGAAAATCAGGCCCAAAACAGAGCTTATAATTTTATCAAGTTTCATTTCGTTTTTATCGGAGCTGTTTCATTATAAACTTTAACCTTACGCTCTGCAAATCGAATGATTCGATAGTCGACGTAGCTGCTCCGGCAGCGAATTCTAGCGGTAGCTGCGGAAACCACGCGTGAATCGCGTCAAGGAATATAGTTGAAAACCACAGTTTGCGTATATTTATCACGCTCAGCATTGTTCAGAATAATAATACGTTAAATATCGTGTTTGGGTTTCGTATAAATAAGTGTATTTGCATCATGAGAACACACGAATTTGCTCGTTACCGAGCTTAGATGTTTACAGATGTCTGGCGAGTACGGAAACACTCGTTCACAATTTTTTTCCCCTCAACCTTACACTGTAATATCTTACCTCTCGTAGCTCGTTCTTTCGCTCGTCTGACAGTTCGTTCCTTCAGATGGGCCACGTACACGTAGAACAGGTAGGCGATGCTCCCCACGTACAGGTACAGGTAGAATGCCTGCGCAGGGTAAAAATAAGAATTCCACACGTCGTTGGCCTCAACAATATCCTGATAAATAAGCAACTTCATTTCTAGCACAAGGAAAAAAATATTGCGATGCTCAGTTTAAAATTTCCTTTTATAAAGCACGACGTAGCCCATGGCTCATATGATAGGTATTTAAAATTAGCACTATATCCAAAAGGAGAGTCAAAAAATAGAAAAAACTACAAACCAGCAATTCTTAATCCAAGTAGATCTTAGATATTAAGGTAACCTGTAACAAATGGTGATTTTAAGCAATTTTTATTAAATGCGTAATAGGTACAAAAGTCATGTGAGCGAGTCTTCCAGTACTCGTCAGATATGTGTAACATCTCACCTCGGTAACGAGCAAATTCATGTGTTCTCATGTTGCAAATACACTTATACGAAACCACATACCTAAAATTCAACGTAGATTTCTTTAAAATAATGACGAGCGTGATAAGAAAAAAGCAAATGGTGTTTTAAACTACATTTATGGACGGGAATCATACGTAGTTTCCGCATCCACCGCTAGAATTATGTTGCCGGAGTAGCTACGTCGACTATTGAATCATTTGATTTGCAGAGCGAAACTTTAAACTTTTTTAATGAAACTGCTTCTATAAAACCGAGAAAAGACTTGAAAAAGTACTAAACCCAGGTTTTGAACCTGATTTTCGACAAGCAATTTGATTAAATACTACCCATCTTTTTAAAAATTCATTATGATACTATTCATGTAATACTATAAAGTTTACCTTTGGCTTTGTGAACTTTGGTTCGCGCCATCCACCACAGATTACAGCACCGTGATCACACATATCCGTTCCATGCGACTTCCGTTCCATTCACGAAATTCCTCCTACCAAATGTCATGTACCGAGAGCTCAGATGTTACACATCAAAGATAATAAATTATAAGAATGCAACTATTAAAACAGATTTAAATGAGAAATCTCTCACTTGTTTGTTTAAAAGATTTTTACGTCTCACGGTTATGATGGACTTAAAGGTGATGGAACCTATGATATTTAAGTAGGCTCCCAACCACTTAGTTACCAGTTCAACGCTCATGAATTTGTGTCATGAGTAATACTGGGATCGAACCAAAACCCCTCACATGAGTGAGCGTGACTTTATATATAGCTTGCCTAGCATATTACACACGGACTCTGTTGAGTGATTGCATATGAAATACGAATCTCTCAAGTTGCTGGTTGAATACTGTGCAAAGAAGTTTCTGAATAAAACTGCATGATTATTCCCTAGCATGGAACTGTACGTACGTTATAATTTCGCAGGAGATTTATTTAATTTTTGTTTCAGTGTGTTTAACTTCACACCTCCATTGTCATTCTTCGTATTTTCACTCACATTTAATTTCACCGCGTGCATTCTGTATGCTTCTTCAGAAATTAATGCTGACCCTGTCTTTTAAATGAACATTATTCTGTATATCTGTACCTTAGATCCAAGCCAGCCTAAGACAAAATTTGGCAACTTAACAGGAGATTAAAAATAAATTCATAGAATGATTCCGTGTTTTTCATAAACCTGGAAAGAAGGAACTTATGATTAAGTCTCTCGAATGGGTGATATTTTCCAATAGCCATGGGTACATAACATTATAACTGCACTGTAAAAATATTCCTAAAATTACTTGCACAAATGCTTAGTAATTTTACGTGTTTGTAGTATTATTAAAAAAAAAACTGTGCTGTTAGTGTATTTTACACAAAAATGCGTTTCTATAAAATCAAATTAGGCATAAAGCTTTGGTAAAAGTAAGCCTACGTACATATTTTATTTAAATAACTGATGTGTCGAATTACACGTTTTGAATATATAGTCTCTATAAAAATACTCCTACAACAAGTGTTAAATTAATCACTATCATGTTTTCCTCCGTTTACTCTTGTTGTATAAACAAAATTTATTCATTTTAAAAGTGCATCAAATTCTGACAGAGTAAATTTATAACGACTAAATAATTACATAAATACAAAGAATTTTACAGTTCATACCGGTAAGTCCCATTTAATTTATATTAATTTACCAAAGTGGTATTTATATTAATACATAATTTACTAGTGAGCCCAATGATAGAGAAGTTAAGATTCCAGGCTGTCAACAATAAGATCGTGGATTAGATACTCATTAGTTCACTCTGAAAACAGAAGTGTTTACTTAATCAATGTAAGATGATAAAATTAAAATTGATCTACAGTATTCAATGTTTGTTAAAAGATGTCAGCTTAACAAATATGTTTTTTGGAAGTAGTATAGATAAGATTGTTCATTTTTAGTGTATATTTACCCAATCACGCAGCAATATTGTCTGGCATTTGTGGTGAATTTAAACATGCATTCAACGTAGTAACAATACATAAACTGCGTATGTCATATTTGACAAACCCTATTTGTTGTCATCTTTCACTTTTGATAGTAGTTTTTACGTGAGTACAAGAGTAAAAATACGCTAACACATTTAGGGGTAATAATATACCTACGTTGGTGTAACTTGATACTTTTTCTTTTAAAATTTTCGATTACATTTGACTGGCTGGATTAAATTTCAGGGCTAAGGCTCTTACGAAAGTCGAAAAATACTCTATAATATTTTTTTAAAGTTAGAAATGGTGTCATGGTTCAATAGGAAACAAAATTCTAAGACTCAATCTGTGATAAAACAAAATTCGCCATATTTGGACTTAGACCCATTTGGCTCTCAGGTACTGTAATCAAGGCATCACTTCCAACTATAAAAAAAAAGAGGACGAACTTGAAAGCGCTTGTATTACGTCATATCTGATGGTGTGGTTGTGATCGGCGATGGCTTCAGTGATGGCAAGAGCGACCCCAAACACCACCAGCAGCTTGCCGTACAGCGCGGACACGATGTTGATCAGCGCCTCGCTAGAACAACCAGACAAGTCTGAAAAATCAGCCCGAAAGAGAAAAAAAAATAGTGGAGCGGTTATTCACAATATTAATTGATTATTCCATTTACGTACTCCGAACATCTCGCACGCTGGCAGAACAACCGCGTCACCTAGCGGCAGATTTTATCCCTGAGCCCAACTCGGACTTAAGAAAAAGCCCGTTTTATTCACAACCCTTGGTAATAATATAACCTTCGCCTCACTTACACCGCGAAAATCAATGTTATTTCTCGTCAGATGCGGCGTTGCCTCTTTGGTATGAAAAAGTTTTTTTTTTTACAGCAATAGTTTCCAGTAACACCTAATATTACATAAACATTACAAATTTTTCAACAAAGGTTTTTTTTTCGCCGATGCCTTGAAAGTTAGATCAAATGATTGACATTTAAATCAAACATGTATTTGTATTTTAGATCTACCAACCAATATTATTAAAAGAATATATATTTTATATATGTATATATATGTAAAATTAAGAACCTGTGTTGAAAAATTGTAAGTCTATTAAAACATAATTTTGACTTTCACTTTTCAATTCATTATTAGAATGGCAAACAAGTGTAAAATTTTAATTTGGTCCTATACACATAGTTCTTTTTACGAATCAAGCTAGCTTAAGCGAGATGTTTTGCATCAGTTGTAAAACGAATCCAACAGAGAGTGGAACGTCTCAAAAGTGCTAGCAGACGTATTTCCTATGCGTAGCTTACCTTGTGCTTTGTGGAGGTTATAAGAAGGACTACAATAACTGTCCGCGGGATGCATAAATATCACCTGGCAGGCTGCAGTTATGTCAATAAGAAAACGAAATACGAAAAGGAACGGAATGACAATAAACAATGATGACCACGTGCATTCGCACATCTAAAGACGATGCGAACAAAAAAAAAAATTATGATACTGCGATGTGGATCTTCTTATAGGTATTCTTAAAATACGCGTCGACATAGTGTCTAGTTGTTTAGTGTGGATCAATTCCGCCGAACTAAACTCTTCTGCATAAATAATTTTCGATTATTTTCATTGGTTTTGGTGTCACTTAATTCCTTAACCTCTAAATACTGTTTGGTTGAATTGTCTATTTTAGTAACAAACTAATTTTTCAAAATAGAAAATTGATCAAAAATATGAGTTTTGTAGGTCAATTAAAATAAACTACCCACCCAGACCCAGGCAAGAGGCAACCACTGTTTCACTGGAAGGGGATACTCAATATAGCCCCCCTCTTCCTCTTAGAGAGGGCCCGCACCACAGACTCAGCCTAGGGGCCCCCAGGCAATAAATCCGGCCCTGACTCTCAAGTGTCATACAGTTTTCGTGGCTATATTACGTTGTATGGTTGAAATGTCTTGTGCTGCCCGAGTTATTCTTACTAGCTTACATCTAATTACGAACCGAGTGACCGCTTGAAAATGACAAGTAGAGTAATGGACAGCGCAGTTATATTTTTTGTAAAACAACGAGGGTAATACAAACTAAAGATTTTTAAACTAAAGCAAGCTGGATATCATGTATATCTCGACCATCCTTGTTGTTCGACGACTTTCTTACTTTTCTGTGTCATTTTACGTGATTACTGTCTTATTTATTCTGCGTATTTCTCAACGTGCAATAAATTATTTTGACAACATTTAATTTTTATTCATTCGGTGTTTGTTTTTTGTGCTGTCCTATTTACATTACCGAGTTGACTGATGCGTTGGTGGGTTACAGAAATTTTACATAAAATCTTTTAAAATACTCGCAGAATCCTTTGTAAAACATGTATCAAAAATAATTAAAATTTTTTTCCTATAGACTGAATTTTTATTGTTGTAAAACAACATTTAACTTACTCTCCCTGTTTAGTCCATTGTGACGTTTCTGTACCGTGGTCCGCTTTTTCATCCTCTCCTCTCACAGCGTGAAATGCTTCGAGATCTCTCGACGAAGACCTGCGATCATCCAGGTGGACAGCGACACTGTGAAACAAAGGAAAGAAAACTGTTAAAAAAGTACTGGTCAGCAAGTTACAACTCATGTTATCAGTATTTACAAACTCCTCATCTGATCAATTTAATTCGTATGAGCTTGTACACAAATTTATATTACAAGCCATCATAAAAAAAACATAACCAGGTACATAACATAACATTTTAAGATTTATACTTCATGTGGTAGAATAAATTAATATACATGAACTCAAGGTGTTCATTTGGCATTAAAAGAGCTTTAGTTGTTTAATCATGGGTAAGTGTGTGAAATAAGACGGGAGAATTGAGCTTTATTGTTGAGATTATGGGTGTGATACTCCTCCTCCATTCATCCTCTCATCCCTCTTACCCGAAACATCGATAAAAAACTATGCGGAGCGCAAGAAGGCTAAACTGCCCTAAATGCAAGTAGAGTTACGAAATGTTCATGCAAATGATCGACAAGTTATTTAAAACTTAGGTACTAAAAAAAAGGTTACTAGAATAACATAAATGTCATTACGACCCTTTTAAGAGGGCACTGCAAGTTTAAATGGTGATTTGAGTTAATATGGCGGATTAGTTTGGAATGTAAAATAATTTAAGATGTATGTTGAGTATGGCTGATGAGTAAAAAGGCAGAAGGGTTAAGATGGCGGAGAAGTAAAAATTTCCGATGAGTAAATGAGGTGGTTAATGGCTTGTAATGGCGGATAAGTGAATATGGCACATGAGTTTGAAAGGCAGATGATTTAATTTGGAGGGTGAGTCAGAATAGCTAATGAGTTAAAAAGGCAAACGAGTTAAGATGGTGGAGGGTAAAAACTACTGATGAATCAAGATGGTTAATGGGTTGAGATGGCAGATGGTTAAGATGGCAATTGAGTTTGGAAGGTAGATAATTTCATTTGGAGAATGAGTTAAAAATGAAAATAAGTTAAGATGGCGTATAAGCTTAAATGGCAGATGAGTTGATATGGCTGATGAGTTAAGATGTTGATTAATTAATATGGCGTATGAAACAAATGAGTTTGTGGTGACCAAAATGTTAAGATGGCCTATTCGTTAATATGATAGGTGAGTTAAAATGGCGGATGAGTTATAATGACGGAATAGTTAAAATGGCGGAATAGTTAAAATGGCGGAATAGTTAAAATGGCGGAATAGTTAAAATGGCGGATGAGTTATAATGGCGGATGAGTTAAAATGGCGGATGAGTTAAAATGGCGGATGAGTTAAGATGGCTGATGAGTCAAGATGGTGTACTTATGATACAAGATGATGTATGATAAAAGATGATGTATAATTAAAGACCGGAATCCAGGTGTTTGCCGAGTGAAGAAGAAGACGACAGTGGTTCAGAAGGGCGGAGGCAGGAGGCACCGGAGGACGCGGCGCCCCTCACCTTCTCTGGCGGTCGACGCGCACCAGCTCCATGCCGACATGCCCGTCCGCGCGGGGACTGACTCGTCGCCCCGGCCGAGATCCGGAGGCTCAGGAGGCGCATCGCAGACTTAAGTGGGCTCCACTTAGCGGGTCGCTAACCACCGCATCCGCGCTGCGCGGGCTCGGTTCTCAAAGCCGAGACCATTCGCACCTCCGGGAGGCCCGCGTCACTTTAAAAACCGCCTCACGGGAGGCGAACATGCGATTTCGCAAGTTGTTCGTTTACCTGGTATTTTTTTTATTTTTCCGTGATCGCTGTGCTCGGGCGATAACCGCACTTGGCAACAGTGGCGTACAAAGAAGAAGAAGTGAAAAAAAAAGTATATTGAGGACCCAGAACTCTCTGACTCCCTCATCAGTAGAGACAGGAAAAATTTCGCGTTATGCCAGAATAAAAACACACGTACCTTCATATTGCTTCTGTGATTGGCTCACAGTTTATCTGAACGACTTTGAGTAGAGACCGGAAAAATTCGCGAATTCATTTCGCGATAGGCTAAAATTCAAATAGTTATACCTCAGTGTTGTCTCTGTTATTGGCTCACAATTCACCTGGATGACTCTGGGCCAATGAGAAACACTCAACCAAAGCTATATCGAATCACAGGCTGCTACGTTGGGACGTCTCACAAGACAGCAGCCAATGGGTGGGTGACATTTGACCAAGTGCACGTAGAACTATGGAGTTCATCCTACAGGTTATTGAACCCGCGAATTTTTCCGGTCCCTAACTTTGAGTAAATGAAAAACCTTCAGCCAAAGAAGTCTCCCGGTTGACATGTCGCACAAGTCAGCAGCCAATGGGCGTGTGGTAGTTACACGTCGCACAAGTCAGTATCCAATGAACATGTGGCATTTGCCTAAGTATGAATGGGATCGTGGAAACTATGGTCGTTATTACGGGCATGCATTTTTCGCAAAAAGCTTTCCAGACTATCTGTATGTAAAAAACACTATAGTACCTATTGTTTGTGTTTCGTGAATGGTTGAGTTACTATCAGGCGCATGTCTACTGCCGGCACGCGAATCGCAGAAATGTTAGGCCGAGGCAAATACGTCCCTATTGGCCTGGTCAAAAGTGGTAATGGCTTTTCTCGCTGACGGCCGCTAATAACAAAAAATAATTTAAAAAAATTGTTGGCGTGGGTATAATTTATTGCAGTCTAACAAGCGCTCAGATTGCTTCAGGAAAATGCCTGCCCCTAGTCAATATTTATTCAAAAATTCATCCTACCGTTATATTTTATCTACTTAGCAACGTGAATTTTACACATTTGTTTTAATAATGTCGAAATCATTAAGGTCTGAGTATATGGAATGGGTGTCTGTTCTAAATTTAAAGTCACTCTGAAAAAAAAAAAAATTACGTGATGTAAAAAAAAAAGAAAAAATAATAAAAATTGGCTAGAAAAATGGGGGATTAAAGAGTCTTCCACTTCAAATTGATAATTTTTTTTATTTCAACACAATTTGTCTTAATGTCTACTACTGAACGTGCTAATGCTTCAGTTCAGAACGTCATATTTTTGAAGCATTTTTTTTAAAAATAAAAATACATTCATAATTTTATTTATCGTACATCAGGTCTTGTAGACTTTCAGCCAACCTGTTCTTGAAATCCGTTGACCGAATGCGCCAACTTGGAGACTGTCCACCCGTCGCACTGGCAATTACGGAAAGATTTTGTTAGCGAAATCGGAGCACCGAGAGGATACCACCCACTGGCTCATGGCAACGAAATAGAACGGCGGTGGTGCCAACTGTGGCGGATGGCACGAAATCAATGTTCACAAAGACAAAGGGAAACTTTACAGTACTAACTTTTTAACGAATTTTAACAAGATAGGTAGTATTTTAATAAAATTCTTTGTAAAAATTAAGTTAAAAAAACCGGAGTTAAGTATTTTTTTCAAGCCTCTGTCTCTTTTATCGCAGCCGTTTCATTGAATAGTTTAAAATTTTGGTCTGCACAGTGAATGATTCGATAGTCGACGTAGCTGCTCCGGCAGCGAATTCTAGCGGCGGGTGTTGAAACTACGAGGGATTCGCGCCCATAAATGTAATTAAAAAAACAATTTGCGTATTTTTATCACTCTCGTCATTATTTTAAAGAATTCTACGTTGAATTTTGGGTCTGGGGTTTCGCATTATAAGTGTATCTGCAACATGAGAACACATGAATCTACTCGTTACTGAGGTTAGGTGTTACTCATCTCTGGCGAGTACTGAAAGACTAGCTCACATTTTTTTTCTAGACAACCTTGATCGACTTGTTATTTGACTTATAGTTTACAGTTTTGTTCACTTTGACATTTCGGTAACCGATATTAAGACCAGTGATGACCAACTGACGGCTTGCTTAAATAATCTTTCAAAAAAATATCACTAGGTATACTATCGTGGGTTAGTCATCTTGGTTTTCCTCTACATATGCAGGATGTTGTCAGCAGACACTGGTATGAAGCCATGAAATTCTATTATATGTTTCGTAATCGATGTATCTTTTAATGGTAATTATTCTTAAATGAAATGCTTTTCTTTATTATTTGTGGTAAATACTTAAATACTATGTTAAAAATAATAATATATTGTTTTTTCATGAAATTCCACGTACTGTATTTATTGGCTACTATAATGAAAAAAAAATTGTTGGAAAGGTATTAATTATTTATACGTGTCTGCCCCTCGGTTTATTGTGAAGAATGATGTTTGGGCCTCGAAAAGAGTGAGGTCTCTCATCACGGAGTCCGACGACACAATTTCACACTCATGACTTAGCTGGGACTCGAACCCAGAACCCCTCGTAAGAGAAGCCGTTCTCCATCCAACTGCTCTACGGAAGTGAACACCCCTCAAAAAGCGTGGTCTCGTGTTCATAGTTATCTCTGGCGTAATTTGTTTAGGGTATAATGCTCATTAAAATATCTGAAGGTACCTACGTAGGCCTATGATTCACCTGAAACGTTGACTGAAGTGCACTCAGTAGATTGGGCAGCAATAATGTCTAGCTCCGTAACCGTTGATAACTTACTAACTGTTTCTGCTTTTTGCGTAGGTATGCAATCAGAAGCAAAAGGTGAAATTTTCGTCTCACACGCTAAACATGAAACTGTTGAAAAAACTGCGAAACAGTTGAATTTCTCTAGAAAACATTTCAGATTGCTCTACGTTGAATCTGTCTGGTGAAATGCCACTGATTTTCAGAATTTTTGACAGTTTCACATTAAGAGTGCCCAGCTACTTAAAGAAAGAGTTACGATGACGTTATCTGTAGATCATAGTGGGCTCCAGTGGTATGGTCATGTATGTCCGATGCCTGGCTCAAGCTAAGTATGAACATTGCAACCGAATTGAAATTACTTACATTGAAGCTAAAACTTATAATACATAGTTTTTTTTAGAAAATTATAAATATTTTAAAGAACCCAATGTGTTCAATTTTTACTAATAAATTGCAATTGATATAAAAAAAATAGTGTTATTGATCAACGAATTTACCAGTAAAGCCATTACGAATTTTCCATCTGACCTTTACATTGGATTCTAGGCATTAAAATATTTCGGTAAATAATTCCGAACATTTTCTTTAACTTCTTAGATGACATTCATTTGGGAATCAATAGGAATACTATAAAAAATGTTAATAAAATATTTGCAGTAAATTTTAGTTTCTGCATACTACCTGGATGTACTTACTTGCAAGAATTTAACATCCGCCGCAGTATATTTCAAAGATGGCCAAATTAGATTTCATTAAAAAAGTAATTTACTTTAATGTGCCTGATTGTGCAATTCTCATTACACGACTTGATGTAGGCTTTTGGACATACGCCATTGCTATGCTCATGTTTGTCTGTAGAAGAAAACTACAAAAAAACACAAATTACAAAAACACAAATTGAGCAAAAAATTGCTGTTGTCAGGATATAAACACCACACAATACTCCAAAACAGGAATATGGTCAACAAAGAAACATGAGCATAGCAATGGCGTATGTCCAAAAGCCTACATAAAGTCATGCACTCCCGTTGCACAAATCTTTCAAAAATAATCTCTTTCCACGACTTGGAACTATGCTCACAGCAATGATCGCGATAATTCATGACGATGATCACGTGGGCGCTCTAACGAATCAGACTCGAGAATTGCTGTATGGGTTGTGTCAACTCGCTGGGCAACGCAGGGTGGCATTTTCGTCCTCTCTTTCTAGGGGTGGCGTGATTGCTGGTCGCAAGCTGGCGATAGAATAGGAAATGATCACTTCTCGCTGTAAAGCAGATCTGATTTTACGTGCTCGTCCAAGAATCGAATGAGATACTCACCCCCCCCCCCCCGCCTCCCCTCTCGCCAATAAGGCGATCTTTTAGCCGATAGAGAAGCTCCGCGGATGGTCCCCTGTAATTTAATCGGAGATGATGATAGCTGTGATCCGGAGAACTCCGTAAGAGCGCGCCGGAGAAGGAGACTCGGAATACTGTGGCTAAATTGAAAGACGAACTTCATGGAAAAGTCTCTCACTCCGCAGAAAAATTACATACTACGAAGGTCCACATGAATTAAAAGTTTGAAGAAAATACACCACAGAAAGTTTGTACTAATTAGTTTTTTTTTATAAATGTAACAGAAATATTCATGTAAAATTACATATATTTCTAAATTTGTACATTGACATGAAAAAAACAAAAACAAAACGGTATCACTACAAAAATTGTGTTCGCATCAATACTGGATTCAGATTCTTACCCAGCCTTTTATGCTTTGTGTTGTCCCAGTACCTCAAATGGTTAAAGTTATTAGTAAACTTTTCCCTAAATAGTTTTCCAGTATTATCTGCGCACATTAATAAGCACAATAAAACAAAATAAGGTCCAATTGTTAAAATTATTGTCATTTGTATGATCTCGGAAATTATGCCTGAATGAAACGTCGATTAAAATATAAATTTATGGGCCAATTTTCGAAAAAAATACTCAGTATTAGCTCGAAAAACGTGTTTCGTACATGCAAAAATACTCATTGATATTTGTTTTACTATATATTTTTTTAGTATTACTAAATAATATCTCGGAAACTGGTTTCCAAAAGGAAACTTTTGTAAAAATACAGAAATATTTCTGTGCACGATGCACGAAATTATAAACATTTTGTTTATCTGGAGCCAGATGGCACTGTTAATATAGGCCACAACAGTTACATCTCTCGATTAATATGGCTCGTAAAACTAACTTTATCTCACTGTCGAAAAAACTAATATATATATTGTTAGGTCAAACGATATTGAATAAATTTGAATAAAGCAATGATTGTCATTTTTTTCTCAGGAATCTATATAGAAAATTTCTTGGAATTTGTTTGTAAGCAATTTGGAGTGCGAATCTTATAGCAGCAATAATATGAAGATGAAATTTATTTTCACTTCCAGGGAAAATTTCAGTTATCTACTTGCTTGTCTAGTACACGAGCTCAACTCCTTATAGTTGCTTACATTAAAACAATATATGCTGTGTTATAACTGCCATCTTTGTATGTCTTCACGCCATGCCACTTGTTCGAATATAAATAATTATTAGAGACCCACCCCGGCTTCGCACGGATGCGATCTAATAATGTGGCATCATTTATATTCAATAAGTAAGTACTTACAAGTATCAAGTTCTCGTGTGTACAGTGTCTTGTATCTCGTAAGTGACATACAAACACGTATTGCCTATAACTAAAGAATTTCTTTGTAAACAATGTTGACAGCTATTTTTTTTTCATGACACAACACAAACAGATTTTGTTTAGAAGTCACACGTGAAAGGGATACTTATAGCTGTCCATTATAAAATCACTCAATGTTCAAATCTAATCTTTTATAAGACCTACAATTTTGTAGTATAGTAGATTAATTTATATAAGTCAGCGTAAGCCATGTAAGCGCTTTAAAGCGACATTTTACTACTTGATTAAAAAACCACGATATTGCTCTACTATCTTTAAATTTAATATGAATGTATCAAACACATAAACCTTTCCGAAAAAGTTCTCTAAATGATGGCAAGAACCGCATCAAAATACATTGCGTAATTTAGAAGAAAAATGCGAGCAAACAGATGGACGCAGTTTGCGACTTTGTTTTATACTGAACTCTGTAAATTAGTTAGATTTTGAAGAAAGACTACCTATTGTAGCCGTTACCATGGTGCAATTTCCGGAATTTTTTTATATAGTTTATCATTTCTAGCACCATAGACCCAAAGACAATTGTCAACTCAAAAGTATATATATGTGTGTGTATATATATAGGTATATCTATACTTATGGCTAAATCTATATCAAAAATTTATGAACACGATAACTGCCGAAATTTTGTACAGATAACTTACAAACTAGCACATCAAATAAAACAATGGAAAATCTCAGTCGAATTCTCTAATGGGCAAAATTCCACCAAAGGGGTAGAAATGAGGAAGGTTTCTGAAAAGAAACAGAAAAATCGAGGTAACTCCGTTTGAATTATTATTAATGGTATACTATTTATCTAAAACTTATGTTTGAAACCATTTTTGATTAAACGAACCACTGCAGAAAAGGGACGAAAAACAGGGGTAGAAAAAAAATTATAACATCCGTACCACATACACTATAAAATCCGTTCTTATTTATTAACTCCCTTAGCAGACATTCTTATCGAATCCGTACAGTAGTATATAACAGTAAGTCTGACAGCTGGTGCCGTTGCGTGGATTGTAAATTGTGCCGCCATCTTAGCTGTGACGTAACGGCGGCCATATTGATGTGACGTCACGGCGGCCATCTTGATGTGACGTCACGGCAGCCATCTTGATTGGACGTCATGGCGGCTATCTTAAATGACCATGACCTTCAAAATTTTCCAAAAGTTGCGAAAAAATAAACTCAAAATTCGCCATTTTCCAGTATTTTTTGGAAAAATTCCCTCCCCCGAAATATAAAAATTATGAGGGAAAAATTTCTGTTTTGAGGGAAAATTTCCCATTTTAGTCCACCAAAAATGTAAGAGGCTTGAAATGTCCTCAAGCAAGATTAAATTCCTCATATAAAAACCTCCAAAAAGCTGCGGAGGGTATTTGACCCCGGCCGCCATCTTGTTTTCTTATTCTAGAGAGCGCTGCCGCCATATTGTTTTCGTGTGATAGAGAGCGCTACCGCTATCTTGGAGTATGACGTCACGTTCCTCATATTGAAAATCCTCAATTATTATTGGAAATATTCAAAGAAAAAATTATAATTTATTAAATAATAATTAATATAATTTTAATAAAACACATTACGCATTCTTGAATGACGTCACGTGGCCATATTTAAAATCCGTAAATAATATCCAAAAAAATCAGGTCAAATTTTAAAATTAAACAAATTATATAATAATATTTTTAATAAAAAGAATACCACCATCTTAGATTATCTTGTCACGTTCATCGCTATTAAAAAAATATGAAAATTTTAAAATTAATAAAAAAGTTTATATGATAAAAATTTAATAAAATTCAAATGAAAAATGCACTTACATCATGAAGTCTTCGGTTCGAACCCAGTGAGAGCAAAAAAAAAAATGGCGATGGATCCTTCTTAAGCGGAGGCTACCAGCAGACTGACCTCCCACCAAAGAATATATTGCGGTACGTAGCTATTATTACTTCATGTCTGCCATATTATTTTCGTCTTCTGGAGGCCGCCATTTGGATTATGACAACATAGCTGCCATCTTGTTTTTGTCTGCTGGAGGCAGCAAGTTTTATTTTCAGTACTTGATAACAGAAGCGCTAGTGTCAAGTAGTAAACACGTCGTCTGCTAGAGAGCGCTGCCGCCATCTTGTTTTCAGTACTCGATACAGGAGCGCCAGTGTCACATAGTACACACATCGTTTACCAGAGTGTTCTTCCACCATATTGGTTAAAATTTTATCCGTTAGAGTAGCCTACATTAGTATTTACTGTGAGGACACCCGCCTTCTTGTCGACCGACCTGACCATCATGGATATGCGTAATTAATAAGAAGAGACCTGTAAAATTCGCGATTTCAAATCCCTTAAGGATAGACTCCATGATCCTCTTTGCACTCGTGCAAATTACATCTGCTGATTGGTTACCGACTCGTAACACCTGTTGACTGGAATGATCGTGATTCGCTAATTCTTCTGTTAAAGATTTTACATTGGCCCAGAGTCCTTCAGATAAACTGTGGCCCAATAACTGAAGCAAAATAATGTCAAAAGTATTTGGACTCTATCCTATCGCGAAATGAATCCGCGAATTTATAGGTCTCTATTAATAAGATATAAATTAATGAAAAATTATAGAATTCATAAAAAAATCACTTATTAATGCACTCATTGATGAAATCTATACATGTTGATGTTTCAACACTTGACAATTGAAAAAAATTTGATTCTATGTAAAAAATATTAACTCCAATAAATATGGTGGATAGTCCTAAAAGAGTCTTAAATTCTTCTACTTGGAGCCTCCAGTAAGCTGATGATATATTGACCACCGTACTGAAATTCTGTAATTATTTAGCTAGAAATTAGGCAAAAAACTCCAAAAAATCATCAAAAAAATTCATTCATGAATTTATTGATTGATTAGATCGATTCCTTTCCTTGGTCAATGCAAAAAAAAAAAGGTAATTTAATTAAATATCACCAAAAATGACCGGTTAAAGAAATAAAACAAAAAAATACAAAAAAATATTTAATATGTCATTTATACTCTACTACAGGAATACTCGCGAAAATTTGCAATCTAATAAAAATAATTTGAATTTGAGAAATATAGCTGACCGCAACTTATTGGTCTTTAGTCTCGGGTTGACACTGACATATATGTACGAATTATCGCCCTGCAGTACAGCACGTTACCTCTCGTCACAGCCTAGTGTTGGGACTGTTGGGACTTTTGGGACTCCGACCACAGGGGTGCCTACCCCTTGAACAAACAGCTGGTCCTCAGGGGTTTGCCAAGGTCCCAAAAAAACATCGCCTGGCTTGCCTTCTCACTGCTAGGTCACCACCCTTACACATATAGATAAGCTCTCAGCTTAGTTGCTAAAACATTACTTAATCACTCACATTTGAGCGATTATATTGTGTCCATCACTCAGATGTAGTCTTACGACGTAAAAAACCTATACTGCTTTGTTATTTTTTTAGTAACTTTGAACTCTTGTTTTTCGTTATTGTTTCAGGTTATGTTTTAGTTATGTCGTTCTGAGCTGCTTGCCGTGTCCAATATTTATTGCACTTGTTCTCGTTCATTTTATCTCACTAGTAGTTTTACGGAAATATAAAACATACTTTATTTTGGAAACTTAGTTACTTTTATGGAAATAAACATTTAATGTGGGCAACAATTATTTTTTATATTATAATAGTAATATGTATTTTAAAATTAATATCTATTGTTTTAAAAAAGATTAAATTTTTATAGTCTATTATACAAATACAATATCTTAAAGAGATAATTTTATTTGATTTAAAGTATGTCCTTCTGAATCTTAAATGTGCCTCGTTTTTGTACGGAACCCGATACCAAGAAGCAGGGCCAAAACAAACAAATTGGTTGAAAAACGTTTTCTGGAACGAAAATCCCTATTTGCAATTACAATTTTTTTTATGCTTTGGTATTTTTGTTACATTTAAGCTAATCATCACAAAAATTTAATTTAACATGTATTCCCCAAAAAAATGTCAAAGGCTTGAAATGTCTCCAAAAATACTTTTAAATTCCTCATTTATCGGCCTCCAGTAAGCCACCAAAGGGGACCTTTGAACTTTATCTAATCTCGACTGAAATATGATACATCGACTAAAATTCGACACTTCGATTTTTATCTTAAAAATCAAAATATTTTTTTATAAAAAAATTAAAAAAATATTTTATTACACCATAATACTTAACAGCCAATTGGAGGTTTGCCGGAGTGTGGTCGATGAGAATTAAAGCCTTTAAACTTAGAAAAAAGTAATTTTTACCCTCCAAACGGGAATTTTTCCCCTCGAAGTAGGGGATTTTTTTGTCCTTTTAAGGATTTCTGAGTCGATTTTGAGGAATTTTCAAACGTCGCAATCCGAAATGGTGATTGGCATCTCGGTAACTCAGCCTGAATCCTGGTGTGGTGTGGGACCGCTATGTTAATACTACTGATATTAAGTATGTTTAAAGGGAAGGATAGTACTTTAATAAAATATTATATATATGTTTAAAGGGAAGGATAGTAAATGAATTTTAAAAAATGATTATTTTTTCAATTTTTATTATTTTGCACATTTTATGACCAAATTAACCTTCTTTAACAGTCGATACTGCCTAAACTGAGCGATTATATATATATATATATATATATATATATAT
The DNA here is from genome assembly GCF_032445375.1 of Bacillus rossius redtenbacheri. Lineage (NCBI taxonomy): Eukaryota > Metazoa > Arthropoda > Insecta > Phasmatodea > Bacillidae > Bacillus > Bacillus rossius. The sequence continues at coordinate 61,093,211 of NC_086333.1, forward strand.
ATATATATATAGAGCCAAGTTATTTTAGTGTGCACATTGGCCGATACCAAATTCAGAAAATTTCTAAATTTTCACCGAATTGCACATGGTTGTTTTAGATTGAGTTTGCCTCTTTATTACTGGCTCAGTGAGTGTCAAGCAAACTGAAGTAAAAAAAAATCAAAGAAAAGTAGATGCATTTGTCTACAAAGTATATCTGATTACCTAATGAAAACAGGGAAATTCTCGCGTCTTTAACAATAAAGCAAATTCAAAAGCGTCATGTCGTTTGGAACCACGTAGGCGCCTGCGTAGATGAAGTTGCTACAATGACTAATTGATGCCAGGCGTCGACAATGCGATGCGATGACTACACGCGTTGAACTACAGATTCTTGTGTTTTGCCATGACGTCAGGTGTTCCTTAAAGACGATTCTTTTCAACAACGACTTAGCATTACATTTTTTTTTAGCAACTGCTATGACGCCAATATCTAAACCGATTATTACGAGCTAATATTATTTGTGAAACTGTGAATAAAATAAACACAAAGTACGGCAAAACAATTGTTTATGGTGATAGTTTTGAAAATTGTTATATAAAAGGCAAATTGCTTCCTGAAAACAGAATTACAATGTTACCAATTACAATGTAATTTGTATCTCAAATAAACTTTTATTTATGTAAGGAGTTGACTTAATTAAAAACGTTCAAGTACTTCCGCGATGAATACCTTAATATATATATATATATATATATATATATATATATATATATATATATATATAGAGTTTGACAGTGACAAAAAACATCGGAAAAATTTTACCTGTGGATTTACATTTGTCGCAAGATTCTAACTCTCAAACAACTTCTTTCAAACGCTTCAAATCCGAATTTGTCTTGTCACCGTAGTTACTAAGATTACACAGCTTGCATGATGTTCATAGGGCGTTTCGATACCTTTAAATTAATTCTTCTTCTTCATGTGCCATCTCCTCTAAGAAGAACGGCAACTATCATGGATATTCGGACTTTAGATCTCGGAACCATAAATAACTAATTCGGGGTACAATTAAACCAACTCCTTAAATTGTCCAGTCAGGAAATTGTTATACTTTTATGTAAATCACAGTTTGATATGTAGGCATTGTTTGCCATTTGAATAATTAACAATAAAAGTGTGATTAAATGGTTATCAGGATGAATAAATAAGAAAATATGTTGTCTACTTGAAGCAATGAACCGGATATAATGGTAAAAATGTACTACCACAGTATTTTGAGATAGTATAAGATACAATTAAAATGTTTTATTATGAAACTAATAAATACAATACGCCAGTCTTGGAATTTTCATATTTAACACTCCACATTACATTTCTTCGTGAAGAATTATAAATCTATTATGCATTTAACTACAAAGAAAAAAAAAACATTTATAGTGCAAAGTGAAATTTCTACACAAGAAATTTTAATTTCAAATTTATCAGTTAACAATGCGACTCTATTAAATGTAGAAATTTATATATATTTTTAAATATCTATAAACCAACATGAGTATTGCATTAGCATGTTAAGCAATATTGAGAAAAACACATGTAAGTACATTTTATATGTCAGTTTTCCATGTGTGACGTGATAATGAATTAATAACTGAAATAACTGCGAAGTTAATCTATTGAAACTTACATATCCTGTCTCTAGATGTGGGATTTGGAGAATACTAACACCAGATTTAAGTCCATTAAGGCTGCCACGTATGATTGACTTTACTCGTGAACAATTTAAAAGTAACAGAACCACATTCTAATCACTAATAACACCCCCTTATCTCATTATTTCGGAGAACTGACGTAACTGAGAGACAAACTGAAGAAATTGGATAATATAATTCTTCCGATCATAATTTAGTGTGTATTGGACTCTAACACAGATTTTCACTGTAACTGTAGGAATGTTTCTCAAAGTGGCGGAAAAAGGCTGATACATTAAAATAATAATCATGATTTACTTAAAAAAATACTGCAATACATTTGTGCACTCTTAAAAAAAAGGTATTTCTATAGCTGTCCATAGTTTATGAAGTGAAACTTCCTTACCCTTACATCCGGTTGGGTAAGTCGAAGAGACGAAACCACTCACAAGTGGGGCACTTGATGCCAGAGAAGAGAAAGGGGAGCGGGAATGACGTATAGAGTATAGAGTCAGACATTTGTAAGGATTTATGCAGTATTTTAGTCGCCATGTTTGTTACGATTATTGTGAAAACCTCTGATGAGTACTTTAATTGTTTATCGTTCAAGTTGAACATTGAAGTTCGATGTTTCACTTTTAACGCGCTTGTCGGCCTCACACCAACTTATTTTTTTTTTTGCAATGTTGTCTCCAAGTTGGTTTCGTCACCAAACACAGAGAGCAGGGCCGGATTTAGGGGAGGGCAACCGGGGCGAAAGCCCCACAAACGGAGGGCCCCCACAAATCCTTTGATATTATTTTTATCGCTGTTTTACTTTTACCCACAGTACCACTTTGTACATACATGATTATATTATTGTTAAATATTAACAGAAATATTCATTAACACAAAAATTTAATTTCATATAATTCTTGTCTCCGATTATATTTATGTATGTTTTTTTTTTAAATACTAAGAGAATCTACTAGATTTCACAATTAATTATTTATTGGAAAACTCGACTGAAAAAAAATTGTTCATTTTGTTTGTAAAATAATTTGGGGCCAGGGGGCCTCCGCTCCTCTGTTGCCCCGAGGCTTCCAGACCTCTGAATCCGGCCCTGACAGAGGGCGTCGGCGATCCGGGATTCACCGCGCGGACACCAGCTTCATCTTGTAGCAGCACTTCCATATCTCGCAGAGGCACACGGTGGAGTGGAAGCGGTAGAAGATGGCCAGCGGCATGGTGACGTGCGAGATGATGGTCCAGGCGCGCACGCCGTAGAAGCGCACCTCGACGGGCTGGAACTCGGGCCGCGCCGTCTGCGTGCGGCTCACCAGCCACAGCGCCAGGTTGGTCACCAGCAGGAAGGTGACGAGCTGTCGGCCGGGCCGCCGGCGCATCTGACCTGCCGCGCACAATCGATCAATCAATCAATCTTTCAAACCAAAAAACCGAACAATAAATCAATCAACAAATCAGTCGATCAATCAATCAATCAATCAATCGATCCCTCAACCAAACAATCAATCAAACCAAAAAACCGACCAATAAATCAATCAACAAATCAGTCGATCAATCAATCAATCAATCGATCCCTCAACCAAACAATCAATCAAACCAAAAAACCCACCAATAAATCAATCAACAAATCAGTCGATCAATCAATCAATCGATCCCTCAACCAAACAATCAATCAAACAAAAAAAACCGACCAATAAATCAATCAACAAATCAGTCGATCAATCAATGAATAAATGAATCAACAATATTAACCAATTAAAAAACAAAACATTCAAAAATTAATATATATATTAATGAATCACTCATATCAATCAATAGAGACATGCAAAATTCGCGGATTCATTTCGCGATAGGCTAGCATCAAAACAACTATACCTTCGTACCGCTTCTGCGATTGGCCCACATTTTATCCGGGGAACTGTGAGCCAATGGGAAACACTAAACCAAGAAAGTGCCGAATTACGGACAGCCTAGTTGAGACGTCTCACGCGTCAGTAGCCAATGAACAGGTGTCATTTCCGCGAGTATTTAAAGGACTGTGGAGTCTATCCTAGAGGTCAATGAATCCGCGAATTTTGCAGATCTCCAACAATCAATCAACCTAACCCTCAACTAAACAATCAATCAAACCAAAAAACCGACCAATAAATCAATCAACAAATCAGTCGATCAATCAATGAATAAATGAATCAATAATATTAACCAATTAAAAAACCAAACATTAAAAAATCAATCTATATACTAATGAATCACTCATATCAATCAATAAACGAATGAATAAAAACGTAATCAATCAATCAATCAATTAACAAACCAATCAAAAATCGATAAATATATATCAATTAACTCAATGATTATACCAGTCAATAAATTAATAATTAACTAATCATTAATCGATCGAACAAATTTGATTATTTTAACTCTCTTGGCAATTAAGTTTAAGCAGCGCCGAAGCGGTGGATTGTACTGACTTTACTGTTCTGAATTGCAGCAGGCATATACAGAGTTGAAAAATCATCTAAGAGCTAGGATGTGTAGTTTCTATTTACACTGACAGGGGTCTTCTTCAGGTGGCCAATAATGAGAGAGTACTTCCTATTATCTCAGGTGTCGGACAGTCATGGCAGTGGGGAGAGGGATTTTTCAGTCATTGGTCCAACATGATGGCCAATACAGATGTCAATTGCAGAAAAGCCCTCACCTGATTGGTGACACCAGAGCTAATATGAGGAGGAGGGCTTCCTGGCTTTATTAGACGACGGCCAAAGAACCTGCCATCTACTTTAATAAATCAGTTTTGAATTGAGACAACACTGTTATAAATTTTACCTTAAATTAAGAAGAACACTGATTTAAGATTATCCAGGGTTTTCGTTAATTTACTGGTAACGTGATAGACTAGGTCTTTAATCGGGCAAGTAAGGGAGGCTATTGAAGATTATAAAACGCAAAAGACAATTAAGATACAGTGAAATCGTAATTAAAAGTAATACAGATAGCAAAATAGGCTTGAAAAATTTAAACAAGCTTGCCATGGTAACTGTGCTAGCATAAATCATGCTTTTTTCAAGCTAATTAGTTTACATATGAAAAGCTTGCAGCAAGGCGGTCACGAAAACCTTTCAGCAAGCCTACAATGGCAAGTATGCAAGTTTGACGAAATGGTTCATGGTTCAAAGAAGGCTTGAATCAAGTTTGAATCAAGCTTGATGTGTGAAACTTGCACGGAAAGCTAGTTTACACATGACAAGCTTGCACCAAGACGGCCACGACAAGCTTGCAGCAAGCTTGTAATGACAAGCCTGCAAGTTTGCGGCAATGCTTCATGGTTCAAGGAAATCTTGAATAAAGCTTGATGTTCAAGCTTGCTCGTCAAGCTAGTTTACAAATGTATAGGTTGCGGTCAGCTTGCCACAAGAAGCTTGCAGCAAGCGTGCAATGGCAAGCCTGCAAGCTTGTGGCAATGGTTCATGGTTCAACGAAAGCTTGAATCAAGCTTCATGTTTTAAGCTTGCACGAAAGCCTATGACAAGCTTGCAGCTAGCTTACATGCTATGTGAGAATAAGCTGCTCTATATTAAAAAAAAGTATAAATTAGCGTAACTGCAGAGAGTGTTAAGGCCGGTCCACACGCAAATTTTCGAGCAACCTTGCGTAGTTAAAGTGTTTGCAGGAAACGCGTAGCACGTGCACAGTTTTACGAACTGTACAGTTGTGAGAATAGTTGGGATACGGAGTCGAAAGACTGAGAAAAATAGCTCAAACCTCAGATAACTGCGCAAGTAATTAAGTCGGCGCATGCGCACACTCGCTCCGTCTTCTGTTCGTCCGAGTGTGGCCCAGAAAGTGAACATAGCGAACATGGCTGAGTTTTAAAAATAAAGAGTTTAGCGACGGGAACAAGAAAGGGCAGGCGTACGAAGTATTGGTACAGAAATACAAGGCGGTGGATCTCGTGGCAAACAAAGAAATGGTGAAAAGAAAAGAAAATAAATTTCATGGGATTGGTTTACAGGAAGTAGTTAGCTAAATTAAAAAAAAAAAAAAACAAATGTCAGGTAGTCGTTCAGTACTCGCCAGAGATGTGTAGCACGAAAATCTGACACGAAATTTAAGTCACAGTTCTTTAAAAGTACTGGCGAGCGTAAAATTGTGTTTTTCAACTAGGCCTACATACATTTATGGACGCGAATCACACGTGTAGTTTCAGCACCCGCCGCTAGAATTCTCTGCCGGAGCAGCTACGGTCGACGATCGAATCATTCGATTATGCAGAGCGGAAACGGCTCCAACGAAAGCGGGAAAAAATACCGGCTTTGGACCTGGTTTTCGACGAGGAAAATTTTTGATTGAAAATACTGGTTCACGCCGTCCGCCGCGGACGGCAGCACCGTCGTTGCACGTGAGACACGCGCGCGCGCGGTCAGCCTCGCAGGTCTCACTGGGGGTGGTGCAGATCCGCCACCAGGCGTCCACGATGAACACGGTCTGCAGCGTGGCCTGCGCCGTGGAAGCCACGGACTTGACCAGCACGTCGGGCCGCGCGTGGTCTCCCAGCGAGACGGCCAGCATGGACGAGATGTTGGAGGCGTACAGCCCCCACTGCGCCACCACCAGCAGGGTGTTGTCCAGCTCGAAGCACCTGTTGTTGTCGTACCTGCGCACGCGCACACACACACACACACATCACTTTCATTCAAAGGGCCGGCTCTAAAAGTTTCAACTCGATGCCTAAAGACCGGAAAAAATTCGCGCGTTAGATGACCTCTAGGACAGACTCCAACAACCCCCTACATACTCAGGCAAACGCCACCTGCTCATTGGTAGGGACCTGCAAAATTCGCGGATTCATTGACCTCTAGGATAGACTCCACGGCCCTTTAAACACTCGCGGAAATGACACCTGTTCATTGGCTACTGACGCGTGAGACGTCTCAACTAGGCTGTCCGTAATTCGGCACTTTCTTGGTTTAGTGTTTCCCGTTGGCTCACAGTTCCCCGGATAAAATGTGGGCCAATCGTAGAAGCGGTACGAAGGTATAGTTGTTTTGATGTTAGCCTATCGCGAAATGAATCCGCGAAATTTGCATGTCTCTACTCATTGGCTATTGACTCGTGACACCTGTCGACTGGGACTCTTGCGATTCGATACTTTTTTTTGGTTGAAGGTCTTCCATTTGGCTCAAAGTCCTTCAGATAAACTGTGAGCTAATCACAGAAGCAATATAAAGGTATGTACAGTTGTTTGGATTCTAGCATATCGTTTAAATGAATCCGCGAATTTTTCCGGTCTCTATCGATGCCCCTCTTTCGTTTGTTCTGCCGCAACAGATATTTCGCGATAAGATTCCGAGACCAGTTGAAAGTTAAAACACCGTAGCATCATCTGTGTTTCGTGATTGTGTGAGATTTTTTTTCTGTTTCCGATTAATGTCGATCGGTTCATAACCAATCACAGTAATTCTGTGCGGAAGCACAAACGCGTCCGGAGTGGTTCGGTCAAATATGGCAACGACTTCTCTCGCAGACGGCCGCCAATCACAAGTGAGAAACCGCTGGTGCCGATCAAATGACTTTTACGTCAAATTACTGTCGGTCAAATGACTCTCGGTTAAATTACTCTCGGTAAAAAATAACCATCGGTCAAATGACTGTTGGCCGAATGACTAGGTTAAATGACTGTGGCCAAAATAATTAACGCTCAAATTACTTTCCAGTTAAATGAATGTCGGTGAAATGAATTTTAGGTTAAATAACTGTTGAGTGAAATTAGTTAGAGTTTAAATAACTGTTGAGTGAAATGAGTTTGAGGTTAAACAACTGTTGAGTGAAATGAATTTGAGGTTAAATAACTGCTGAGTGAATTGAGTTAGAGGTTAAATAACTGTTGAGTGAAATGAGTTAGAGGTTAAATAACTGCTGAGTGAAATCAGTTAGAGGTATGATGACTGTTGAGTGAAATGAGTTAGAGGTTAAATAACTTTTGAGTGAAATGAGTTAGAGGTAAGATGACTGTTAAGTGAAATGCATTGGATGTTAAATGACTGTTGAGTGAAATGAATTAGAGGTTAAATAACTGTTGAGTGAAATTAGTTAGAGGTAAGTTGACTGTTAAGTGAAATGCGTTAGATGTTAAATGGCTGTTGAGTGAAATGAATTAGAGGTTAAATAACTGTTGAGTAAAATGAGTTGAGGTTAAATAACTGTTGAGTAGGGACACCTGTATTTCGCGATTTCATTTCATGTCAAAGTATTTCACAAAACACTGTAGCTTTTTCTAAGAGTCATGGCAAATTGTGAGGGTGCAGCAGTACGGTGACCACATTCTCATTGGCCCCCGTCAAGAGCGGGACGACACCTCTCACCGACCTCAGCCAATAACCACAGGAGAAAAGCTACAGTATTATGTGAAATACCTTGACACGAAATGTATTCGCGAAAATACAGGTGTCCCCACTGTCGAGTGAAATGCGCTAGAGGTTGAATGTCCTGACCTGAGCTCCTTGATGCGGTAGGCGCAGAGGCCCGTGGCGAGCACGCTGAGGCCGTACAGCGCCAGCGTGGCGAGGTTCACCTCCAGCACGGCGAGGCGCTGCAGGCCGGGCTGCTCCACCAGCACGAAGAACATGACGAGGCTGATGATGGTGAGCACCAGCACCAGCACGCCGGCGAACAAGCCCTTGTGCGCGCTGGCGCAGTCCACCCGCACGTGGTGCGCCGCGCTCGCCTTGGTCGGCTGCGGGCCGAACACTCGCGCTTGGCGGCAACCAGTGGCGTAGCCAGGATTTGTGTATGGGGGGTGTTAAGAAGCATGGCCCCCCTGTATTAAAGCAGGGGGGGGGGTGGTCCTCCCCCGGGAAAATTTGGATTTTAAGGTGTAAAATAGTGCTATTTTAGCAGTTTTCGGTACTTAAATTTAAATATTGTAATGGTAAAAATTTTATTAATAATAATATGAAATTTGTTTGAGTGATGAATAAGAAATTAATTAACATATGGCTGCTAAGGGGGGGCGGGTTGAACCCCTAACCCCCCCCCCCCCCCTCCCCTGGCTACGCCCCTGGCGGCAACTACACTACACTTACGGAGTTCTTCCTAGTTGCTCGGTTTCTGGGTTGGCGAAGATATCCTCGACGTCTCTGTCGACGTTGCGAGTCGCCGTCATCAGGGACCAGTTAACCTACTGAGGTTGTTAACAAGAGTTCTCCCGCCCTTTTGATACTCTCTCGCCCGAGAGTTCCAAACCGACAGGCCAACCAGGAGAAAGGAAGAATCCGATTGGCTTCACAGCTGCAGCCAACCGGGAAACACTCTTCCCTCTCCAGCTGTGAGTATCACCAAAAAGGCAGGAGGTAACTGCTACCTGATGATGGCGACTGCAACGTCTACAAAAAATCGTCGGTGATATATCTTCACCTTCGTCGCGGCTACAACCCATAAGTAGGGCCATACATATTTCGCGAAAAGATTCCGAGATTATTTAGAAGTTAAAAAACTGTAGTATCGTCTGTGTTTCGTGATTGGGTGAAAATACGTGTACGTGTCGATTGTTACAACACCAATCACAGTAATTCAGGTGTGAAAGCAAACGCATCCTGAGTGGCTCGGTCAAACAAGGCAACGACTTCTCTCGCAGACGGTCGCCAATCACAAGGGAGAAACCACTTGTGCGGATATACCTTGTTGCAGTCTAATAGGCGTTAAGATTTATTCGCGAAAAGTGCCTGCCCCTACCCATAAGCCAAGCAACTCCAGACAATGGCCGCGAAAGCCAGAGATCTCTACAAAGTTCTTCATAATTTCAAATAACTGAATCTTCTTGCAAACTGCGCCGTATTTTCGACTTCCGAGTTGTATGTTTCGTTCTAAACGAAGGTTAAACACACACGTGGGCAAATGAAGAGTGTTCTTGCTGTAGAATTAACCAGTTTTTGAATGTTTTGTTGATATACCAAGAATATTATTTTGGATTCATGTCTAAAAATTAAGTTAGTTCAGTGTCCGTAAATTAACGACGCTCCCTGGATAATTTGTGACCAGCGTCCTTTCTAAATTTAAGGTGAAAATTTTTTAACAGTGTAATTCTGGTTGCTTCCAACCTCGCGATCATCAAAACTTCGTCAGGAGAGTGCACACGCTGTGATGTAGTTGACGATATTATATTGGAACTCAACCCTCGTCATACTGTAACTCTCTATACACCGCGGGGATGACGTTTGACGACGCCTCTTGCTGGTAGACAAGCGCGAACTAGGACCACCGTCGTTAAATGCCCCGACTGTTTGGGAAAAACACATGGTATGCAGAGCTTCAGAAAATATCTAGCGATTTTAAAACTGCTCAAGACACCCGAGAAGTGACTCATTGCGAAAAAAAGCATCTAATAATACGCTGAAGACGAATTGGAAGTTAAGATTTTATCAAGAATATTGAGTGAATTCATAACAGACAACATAGCATTCATCCCTCTCATTACTACATATGACTTAAAAGTATTAATGTTAAAACCGTTAATCATCTCCCCTTTTAAGATACCATAAATACTCATATTCAAATTACATATACCAATATTTGAATCATAGGTGGAAAGGACATCTAAATTTGTAAATCATCGGCATTTAATTGTTATCTGAATGAATACAGGGAGATCGTTGGTTCACTGTTAAACATTTTCTCCTTAAATGTAGTACAGAGAAAATTGGTTCGTAAATGTACGGGTATGTTCGTTAAATTACAGGCGCTATGTTTACTTACTTTGAACATTAATCCACAAGTATAATCTTCGTATCATTGCAAAACATTCAAAAACTTGTTAAGAATACAAAAAAAATCTATTTCTTATAAGTACTGTATGTGTGTTACTACCCCATAAACAGAACTCGGAATTCGAAAAACGGCGTAGTTTTTTTTTTTTTTTACGAAGATCCAGTTATCTGAAATTACGAAGAACTCTTCGTTTGTTGGAGGTGAATTCTTAGTCGAAAAGGCCGAAGGCTCTAAGAGTGTAAGTAAAACAAAAGCTAGCCACGTACAGAGATCCCTGTGGACCACCTGAGCTGACGAGGCGCCAGGTGGGCCGTGTGTTACCGGATTCAATACACTGGCATTTCTTGGATAAATATGGAGCGAGTCACCCAACAGCATTCTCAGTGAAAAATAAATAATAATTATTTGAGTTTCGCACGGAAATATATCGTGAGTAACATCGTTGAAAGCTTTTCTGAAGTCCAATAAGTACCTACCCTTAAAAAACAACTTTCCGTACTTTTACAAAAAAAAAATAATTCCATTGGAAACCAGTTGCCAATAAAAAGTTTGTGTTGCTACATTAAATACATTGTAACATTTTCCATGGCTATTTTTCCATGTGTGACATACGTTTTTCGAGATAATACTGAGTATTTATTACGAAAATTGGCACATAACTAATTAAAGCATAATGTTTTTAAAACTATACAAAATATAATTAAATAATCAGACATTTTATTTTATTATGCAGAATAATGTGCTCAGTAATCCTGGAAAGCTATTCAGCAAACGGCTTACAAATAACTTTAACTCTTGAAGGTACTGGGAACAACACAAATCATAAATGGCCGTGTAAGAATCCGAACCAGTATTACTGCGAACACTATTTTTTAGTGATACAGTTGTTTTTGTGTAAATGTACAAATTTGACAAATATATGTAATTTTACACAAATATTTCTGTTCCATTTGTAAAAAAACTTAAAGAGTGAGCAGTGTAACACGTTTATTTTCAATTTTACATTGGACGACATATATTATATTTACAATTGCAGTATTTTTGCTCTGCAGGTTTCTAATTCCGGATTGGTGTTTGGGCCAGTCAGTGATTTCAATTAGTATAGCTCTAGTTTGACAAAGTTCAATAGTGCACTCCAGAATCTTGGACACGAAAATAAGAATAGATATCAGACCATAATATGAGGTTGAGGACGTTTCCTGTAAAATCGTCACGATATCTCTCTTGCAATTTATGTTTCATCTCAAATTTTTCCAAACATAATATTTTCTAAAAAATATTTTGGCATTAAAAATACACGCAAATTTTCATTACAATTATAATTAGTGTACCTTTCGCGGCTCGAAAATAGCATTCAGTAAACTTTTGTTGGGGAAAATTATGACTCAACAAAAATTGCAGGAGAGCTATCAGAAAAATAAGTACAGTTTGATAGTGATTACAAGAAAATGAAATAAAAAACTCGGAAGGTTAGGCGAGCTCTAAGCCTCGATCTCACACACCATAATGATTTTTAGTTTTTTTGTTATTACTTTTATTTAAGGACTTTTTCTAAAAATTTAATTCTATACCTAGGTTCCTTGCCTTTGTTGTTTTTTTCGCAAATATTATCAACAGATATTCACTTAGTGAAATATCTTGGGTGTAAAAAATTGCACAAGTCTTCGCAATTATCATCGTTTGGGCGAAAAAAAATATTGACCTGAAAATTTTTAAAACATTTTATTATAACCCTAAGTATTCGTTTCTATTTTTACTTTTGCTTCAACGACTGAAATCAGTTTATAAATACTTCCTAAAAATAAAAATTAACCTTATTGAGCTGAATAAACATTGTTTATAATTTTTATTATGTAAAATGTTATTATAGTGACAAGATTTGAACCACGGCCTTTGAGTTTAACAATTACATGCTCTACCACTGTGATGCTTAGCCTAGTGGGAGTATGTACAATATATATTGTAATGCAAGTTTCACTGAGTATTTTAAAACGTGTAATTACTTTTTACCATGATGACTATTTTAGTTTATGAAATATATTACAAATACACCACACATACGTTTGGAATGTCCCCTATGTTTACGAAAGCGACTATATAAGGGCTTATTTTGCCACTCATGGGTCCGCAATCTTGGCTACACATTTCCGACCATCGACTTCCATTCAATTTTCACGAAATGACTCCTTCCAAATGCCGTACACCGAGAGCTAAGACGTTAACACTTTCAAATAAATGGGGTGTGACTGTGTCATGGTCACGGCCGTGTGTTGCACGTGAATACGTGTACGTAACAGGTAATGTTTTCTATACAAAATATAAAATACGCTATTTTATGTTTGTTATAATCATGTTTGAACACTAAGAAGTTGCATATAGGCCGACATTATATATTTTTGATTATATTTTTTTTTATTTTAACACCATATAATATATTCACTGCAACTATTTTACTCTAATTTTTTATATATGCAATCGATATATTTGGACGAGAGCTAACGATTGAAACTCAAACGAACGTCGTAGCTTCTCCGAGTCAAAAGTTATACTAAATGTAAATCTCGAAACGCAGCAAAATGACCTGAAAATAGCGGCGCTTCCCCCTCCACCGCGCGCGATGCGTCACAGTCCTCTTTTAGCGTAACGAAATATTTGATCCTTCAGCTATTCAGTAGTGTAATTAAATTTTGGATTGAGATGATAGATATGTAGCTGCAACTCCAAACTGTATTCCCCGATTTTGTTATCATTCGTTTTTTTTAATTGTCTCCCACCATGGAAGCAGTTTTAAAGACGTATTCACGTGAAAAGATGGCGTGCGAGAAGGAGCCGCATGGTGGCTGACCTTGGCGCGCGCCACCTGGTTGCCGTAGGCCCCGCCGCCGCCGTTGCCGCCGCGCTTCGAGCACGCGTCCTTCCACATGGTGTAGAGGATGACGGCGCAGATGAGGCTGTACTCGATGGTGCAGGGGAACAGGAAGGGGCTGGCGTCCTGCACCAGCGAGCCCATGATGTTGTCGTGTCGGCACTCGTACAGGTCCTCCACCAGCAGGCCGCGCGTCGCCCTGCCGCACCGAGAGAGACGTCTGGCTGTCTTTACACTCGTCTGGCTGTCTTTACATACGTCTGGCTGTCTCTACAGACGTCTAGGCTGTCTTTACACACATCTGGCTGTCTTTACACACGTCTGGCTGCCTTTACACACGTCTGGCTGTCTTTACACACATCTGGTTGCCTTTACACACGTCTTGCTGTCTTTACACACGTCTGGCTGTCTTTACACAAACCTGGCTGTCTTAATACACGTCTGGCTGTCTTAACACACACCTGACTGTCTTTAACACACGTCTGGCTGTCTTTGCACACGTCTGGCTGTCTTTACACACGTCTGGCTGTCTTTACACACATCTGGCTGCCTTTACACACGTCTTGCTGTCTTTACATAATTCTGGCTGTCTCTACAGACATCTAGGCTGTCATTACACACGTCTGGCTGTCTTTACACACATCTGGCTGCCTTTACACACGTCTGGCTGTCTTTACATACGTCTGGCTGCCTTTACACACGTCTGGCTGTCTTTACACACATCTGGCTGCCTTTACACACGTCTTGCTGTCTTTACACACGTCTTGCTGTCTTTACACAAACCTGGCTTTCTTAATACACGTCTGGCTGTCTTAACACACACCTGACTGTCTTTAACACACGTCTGGCTGTCTTTGCACACGTCTGGCTGTCTTTACACACGTCTGGCTGTCTTTGCACACGTCTGGCTGCCTTTACAGACGTCTGGCTGCCTTTACAGACGTCTGGCTGTCTTTACACACGTCTGGCTGTCTTTACACACGTCTGTCTGTCTTTTCACACGTCTGGCTGTCTTTACACACACCTGGCTGTCTTAACACACGTCTGGCTGTCTTTGCACACGTCTGGCTGCCTTGCCAGATGTCTGGCGGTCTTTACACACCTCTGGCTGTCTTTACACACGTCTGGCTGTTTTTACACACGTCTGGCTGTCTTTGCACACGTCTGGCTGCCTTTACAGACGTCTGGCTGTCTTTATACACGTCTGGCCGTCTTTGCACACGTCTGGCTGCCTTGCCAGATGTCTGGCTGTCTTTACACACCTCTGGCTGTCTTTACACACGTCTGGCTGTCTTTACACACGTCTGGCTGTTTTTACACACGTCTGGCTGCCTTTACAGACGTCTGGATTCCTTTACAGACGTCTGGCTATCTTTACACACGTCTGGCTGTCTTTACACACGTCTGTCTGTCTTTACACACATCTGGCTGTATTTTCACACGTCTGGCTGTTTTGCACACGTCTGGTTGCCTTGCCAGATGTCTGGCTGTCTTTACACACCTCTGGCTGTCTTTACACACGTCTGGCTGTCTTTACACACGTTTGTCTTTACACACCTCTGGCTGTCTTTACACACGTCTGGCTATTTTTACACACGTCTGGCTGTCTTTGCACACGTCTGGCTGCCTTTACAGACGTCTGGATGCCTTTACAGACGTCTGGCTATCTTTACACACGTCTGGCTGTCTTTACACACGTCTGGCTGTCTTTGCACACGTCTGGCTGCCTTTACAGACGTCTGGATGCCTTTACAGACGTCTGGCTATTTTTACACACGTCTGGCTGTCTTTACACACGTCTGTCTGTCTTTACACACATCTGGCTGTCTTTTCACACGTCTGGCTGTTTTGCACACGTCTGGCTGCCTTGCCAGATGTTGGCTGTCTTTACACACGTCTGGCTGTCTTTACACACGTCTGGCTGTCTTTGATCACGTCTGGCTGTCTTTACACACGTCTGGCTGTCTTTGCAGACGTCTGGCTGCCTTTACAGACGTCTGGATGCCTTTACAGGCGTCTGGCTATTTTTACAAACGTCTGGCTGTTTTTACACACGTCTGTCTGTCTTTACACACAATTGGCTGTCTTTTCACACGTCTGGCTGTTTTGCACACGTCTGGCTGCCTTGCCAGATGTTGGCTGTCTTTACACACGTCTGGCTGTCTTTACACACGTCTGGCTGTCTTTGCACACGTCTGGCTGTCTTTACATACGTTTGGCTGTCTTTGCACACGTCTGGCTGCCTTTACAGACGTCTGGATGTCTTTACAGGCGTCTGGCTATTTTTAAAAACGTCTGGCTGTTTTTACACACGTCTGTCTGTCTTTACACACAATTGGCTGTCTTTTCACACGTCTGGCTGTTTTGCACACGTCTGGCTGCCTTTACAGACGTCTGGATGCCTTTACAGACGTCTGGCTATCTTTACACACGTCTGGCTGTCTTTACACACGTCTGTCTGTCTTTACACACATCTGGCTGTCTTTTCACACGTCTGGCTGTTTTGCACACGTCTGGCTGCCTTGCCAGATGTCTGGCTGCCTTTACACACCTCTGGATGTCTTTACACACGTCTGGCTGTCTTTGCACACGTCTGGCTGTCTTTACACACGTCTGGCTGTCTTGGCACACGCCTGGCTGCCTTTACAGACGTCTGGCTGTCTTTACACACGTCTGGCCGTCTTGCCAGATGCATTGCTGTTTTTCCAGACATCTGTCGGTCTTGCCGGACATCTGGCGCTATACATCTGGGTGTTTTTCCAGACATCTGGCTGTCTTGCCAGATATCTGGCTGTTTTTTCAGAAATCTGGCTGTCTTTCCTGTTATCTGGCTATCTTTCGAGATACCAGACTGTATTGTCAGACATCTGGCTGCCTTGCCAGAAAACTGACATTTTACCAGACATTTGGCGTGATTTGCTAGACACGTGGATCTATTGCCAGACATCTGGCAGCTTTTAAAGACAAATAGCTGTCTGGCAAGACATCTAACTGTTCTGCCATACATCTGGTTGTCTTGCCAGACAAGGGGTATGAGTCTATTTTGCTGCGGGGCCATTCCATGAAAATAAGGAAATTTTATTAATTAAAAATATTTTTTCTGGTTGACTAAACATTACGTAAAAGTGATTAAAGTTATGGTCTTTGTTAAACAATGTTGAATTTTTACTCGTTTAACATTGAAAAGATGTTTTATTGATTCTAATGTGGCTGCCATTCAACTGTTTCTATTTTGCTCATAGAGAGGCTACTTTCAGGTTCTTTGGTAAGTACGTCACATAAATGAATGTATATTTATATTTAAGTTCAAAATATAGGGTATGCACAAACATATTTCTTGCAAAAAAATAATTTAATGATATTTTATTGCTAGTGTTGATGTCCCGTACGTGACAAATTTAGGTTATGTTTCATGTTTCATCAGGAACAAATTGTTATTATATCTTACTTATACAAATTCAAACTGTATTAGAATGCAGGTAGCTAACCTTATTTTTATATTTTTTAATTGAGATACAACCATGTCCCGTACGTGACGTCACCTACGGGACATATGAAAAATATGTTTTACCCAACATATGTAGAATATTCACCTATCTAAAATAACATATATGATGTGTTACATAAATTTATTATTTAAATGTTTTACTTTTAGTAATCAATTTAATTGGTTTTCAGAGACAAAGATTGAATCTAAGAAAACAACAAGTGCTTCTCGGATGAAAAAAATGAGGGAAAAACAAAAGACTGCAGATCCAAATGGTTATCTTGAGAAGGAAAGGAAACGGATTGCAGAACTGAGAAAGAATAAGAAAAAGAAAATGACAGTGAAAGACAAGGCTGCCCAAAAAATCTATAAAAGAAATAGGAAAATACTTCAGAGAGCAAAGAAAAAGGCTAAAAATGCAGCAAAAACAAACAGTTCTGATATGTCTTCCTCTGGCACACCTTAAAGTTGCAAGCAGACATTATCAAAATCAGTTTGGAAGACTGCAAGGGCCTTACCAAACTCATCACGAAAACAAAAAGCTGTTCTGACAGGTCTTGCTAAACGCATTGGCCCGTTCTGCAATAACACGGGAATGTAAAAACGGAAACTGATCATGTACCCGCAAGATATTTTCGCTTCACTATCAGTCTGCAGCTTCTACAACATAATGGAAACGTTACGTACTTGAAACCACGTTTAACGTATTTAAAGAGTAAACAAACATGGCTACCACCACGACAAAACACTTGGCTTTTACTGGTCGCACGGAGTAACGTAAACGGAAGAGCTCAACCTTGCCGAGCTTATCCTTATGGGTCCATATCTGTATGCTTGCCATTGCAGATACTACGTTCTGTAAGATATGTCTCCGTTTACGTGATCCGTCTCCGCTTCCGTGTCATTGTAGAACAGGCCTTAAGGCCCTGTCAAACTGTCAAATATTTGTCTCCAGTATATTTTGACAATAGAGTTGGAGGGGAAGTATTGTACGGAAAATGGCTTCCCATTTTCTCCATCAAATATATTTAGACAGATAACCTCAAATATGGTTTAGGTAATATCCCTTTATCACAGTTTATTTTTGGTTTTAGCTACCTCAAATATTCAAAACTTTTTTCTCAATTATTAATTTAAATAATGCATCACAGTGCTGGGCGGAATTTCGAAACATGCTATTATATTTGTGCATTTTTAAATGTTTTGAACATGAATTAATTTAAATCACAGTAACATTAGTTACACAATGAAAATAAATTCAGAGATTTTTTTAATATTATGGAACATAATTTAATTTTTACGCATAGCATATTTTCGCATACGATAATCAATTTATAATTATTTTAGTTATTTATTTTTAAAATATTTTAATCACTTTAATGTCTTCGTTATTTTAAAGAATCGTTGAATCGGACACAGTTCAGTTCGTTTTCGCTGGGCACGATTTTGATTGGCCAATCGCATCCAACGTCCAACTTATTTTATAACCTGTCCTACATTCAAAATATTTGTTGGACGCTCAAGATATCCAACTTGTCAAACAAACTTGGCCGCGCTATTGACGATTTCGGTGACGTCTCAACCATCCAACATTATTTGACACAACAAATTGGAAGGTAGGCTATGTTGGAAGCGATAATTTTGTGGCGTGAAAGTGCCTTTAGAGACATCGCAAACGTAGCAGTGCAAACCGGCTATAGTTTAGGAAGGGCTCGATGTGGAAAAAATCATCTCGTGTGAATAAAATGAGAAGGAAAGATGGAAACAAAGAGTCTGTTGGATCAAAACCTTTGAACTCCACTGCCACAGAAGGGAGCAAAGTCATTGATATACGTCTCAAAAACAAAATGAGATATTTTATTTGGGTGAATGAACCTTTAATAAAAAATTCCATATTATTGTGTGCGTTAGCCAAGAATCACCTTGTGGAATACTTAATTTAAATGTATAAATGGTTCATAAAGTACATGCCATGACATAGCACTTTATCACAGCAACTGTATAAGTTACTATATTTAAAATAATATTGCACGCAGGGGGTGTAGCTCAGTGGTAGAGCGCCCGCTTCGCATGCGGGAAGTCCTGGGTTCAAACCCCAGCTCCTCCAAGCAATATTTTGCAAACTTCCTAATTACACACACATCAACATACTATTCCGAAAGATTAAGTAACCCATCTTAATATAACACTCTAATTCGTAACTTTTTTTTTGGAATGCTAGTGTTTTTCACAAAAAAAATCTTTCAAGCGATACATTTTATGTTATTTTTTACTATGTAAGAACCATACCAGTTATCAGTGTGTGTCTCACTAGTCATCATTTCGTCAAAAACACTCGCATTCCACACGGATGTGTATGAGTCTAACATTGGATTACCTTAAATAACGTACTGCCTTCACAGATTTTTGAAAATTGTTTTTCAACTTCGGGGATGTAAATCTTCCTATTTATCCCAACCCTTTTTTTTTGCCACCATAACTGATATTAAGCACAGATACCTTGAATTAATATTTTAGATTAAATTTGTTCTAACAACACGGAAACGCTGTTAAACAATATACATTTTTGTTTTACCTGTGCTTGTTTGCTGTGATCCCACCAAGGAGCACGGGTGTGAACGAGGTGCGATGCTCTGACGAGTTTCTCGAGAGGGCGTACGACAACCCGTCGGTGCTGTTTCCTGTGCTGTTCGGTTTTCTCGACTCTGCAACGTCACGTGCAGGAAGCCAAGTAAGTATTTCTGTGTGATAAATGTCTGTACCAGCAAAAAATAATATTTCAAATAAAGGGTCTGTGCTTTGTATGGATTGATGAAAAAAGGTTATATTAGGAAATGTCTATTTAAATTTTTTGAATAACAAAAATAAGATTTGTAAAATATTGGTATCTTTGTAAGTTTTTCTGTTTGTTTAGTTATCACTCAAGAAATACTTAATAGAAATTTATGAAAAAATTAATTTGTAAAGTTTTCTGATGAATTATTAAAAATGTTTCCCTCTATGTGGGCGAAAAGTGGTTTAACACGATGTTTAAATTATTTATTATATCTTTGAAGCTAATTAAGCATAATTAAAAATAATGGGTACGAATAATGAACACACAAATACTACCAACTCTTGTTCAAAATTTTAAGAAATCTCAAAAATAAGGGATGGAAAAGGGGTAAGTATGTTTTCCTAAAGAATGATTCATATCTCCGAAGCTATGAGAGCGCATGGTAAGGTAATACGCACGAAAAACCTGCATAAAGTGTTAGTATTGTGTTTTTATCACTTTGAGAAATTCGAATGCAATTCAGTCTCCGAACCAAATCAAGAGGGCAGCGACTGATCAAGAGTTCTGACCGCCCTAGGCTAATTATGAGGACGCGCCCCCACCAGGTGTGTGTGTGTTACGGTCAGCCTAAAAACTAGTATATTAGTTTTGACTTTATTTACTAGTGTGAAAATTTTAACATGGTTCATACTACCTATAAAAGTTAAAATCAGGGAGTCCCAAGCTTTTTCAGTTCACAGCGCATTTAGTTTTAGTGTTTTGTCTCGGTCTAGTTGAAATATGTATAGGGTAGATGCAATGATGCTAGATTAATAGTGCATGCGAAGACACTATTTCAGCGCCCCCCCCATCCACACGTCCTAGGGTGCAGCCTAATTAGCCTAACGGTTAATCAGGCCCTGCAAGCGGGAGATAACAAACCGAGCATAATAAAATACATAACGAGCTAGGAATATTCGAATGAAAAGAGTGTGAAAAGTTGGTAAGTATTGAGTTATTTAAAAAAAATCTAATCTCAGAAAAAAGAGAAACTGTCTTACTAAGCCATAGTTAAGAAACTGAAAAAGAAAAATATATACATAATGAGTTGAGTAGCGTGTTCATTTTTTACAATTTTTTTGAAACGAATGGAATGAAAAGAAGGTAACTTTGGTGTCATGATAATTTATCATAGCTCCACAAAAATTAAGCAGAATGTTAAAAACTGAATACGAATAACGCGTTAAAATTATTTACGTAACTTTTTTGATGTTTTTATTCGACAGCAAGGAGGGGTAAAAATGGTGTTAAGTTGGGTTCCATGCTAAAAATCACACCTCCAAAGCAAATTAAGTATTCACTAGGAATTATAGTTGTGTTATAAAAATAATATTTAATAATCCAACAAAACAGAATTTCAGATATTAGTAATAAATAATTAACATACTGAAAGTACCATCTATTCACCATATTTCGAAATTTAATATTTAAGGCCGTAAAATTGCATTGTTAAAAAAAATCACGAAATCCACGTATGTAATCAGTAAATTATATATTTGGCATTATAATTGTACATTTGTGTATTTTCACCTGAACTAGTTACAAAATGAATGATATTTTCTAGTTAACAGACATTGCTGTTTTTAATTGAGGTAAGGAGTTCTGAATTTTCACTTAGGCCCTTAATATTTTACAAAAAGTCCTCTAAATGATTTTCGGCAATTTTTTCCACGACAAACAGTGCAAAATAGCAATGGCTTATGTCCAAAAACTTAATTAACCCAAACTAACCTACCCTCAAGGGTGGGGGAACTATTATTCGTTAAACTGACCGAGCCTAACATAACCTAAACTTTTACTTCGGTAAACTTCGTAATTGTTCGGGTTGTGGTTGTGGCTGTCTCTTCTTACCTGGACCCTTCTTCCCTCTTGTCCAGTAGTTACCTGCTTGCTTAATGCATGATAATTGATCCCCGCATGACCCGGCCCAGGGTTTTCCCTGTGTCTATGCAGGTTTTACCTGTGTCAAATTAGCTAGCTTTTAAGCTAGGCGACCAATGGGGCGTCAGTCATGGCGCCAATCGCAGCCATGGCTGGCCAGTAAACCCCAATAAGCACACGATGCACGCGCCCTTGTCCCGCATGGTTAAAAACCCGCATGGTAGAGTGTATAGGCTTCGGCCTGAGACACACTTAGGTCCTCCCCTAACCTGGACCCTCCCCTACACACTTAGAATAATTTAGGCTAGGAAAAAAAAATCTCCTCTTTGGCGTGTCGAGTAGAGCGCAGCGGGGTACCGAGGGGTACTCGCCTATGTCGTGGTACTTGAGTATCTCGTACTTGGACTCCTGCACCAGAACGTTGAACCACACGCACACGTTCGTCGCCATCATGTGCATCAAGCCGAACCTCGCCAGCGACTTGAAATTCTTGATCGTCAGTTGCTGCAAAAACAATCGGCAGTGTCAGAAGAATTTTTAAATTCCAAATTTGTATTCGCGTGATATTAAAATTCAAACCCAAACCTATGAGGTAAGGTTTAGCTGATTAAAACTAAAAATGAAGGAGGAGGGTTTCGGATTTATTAAACAAATATGTCTTAACAATACACTTTGAAAATGTGTATGTACTTTTACAAGGAAAGCCCTTGGAAACTCAGTTGCCAACGATATCACTTGTAAAACTACAAGGCAGAGCTTTGTACCATTAGCAATTTTACAAAATCCTGCTTTGCAGTTTTACAAGTGATACCGTCGGAAACTGAGTTTGAAAAGGATTTTCCTTGTAAAATTACAAAAAAAAAAAAACTTATTGTAGTTTGTGAGTATACTAATAGTGTAATTGTTAAGAATAACGAGTTGAATAAGCTAATCTTATAATAACTCCTACAGATTATGGTTCGTACAATTTCTTACAGATGACGTGATCTCTCTGGTTCGTAATTAGTCTCTTTCTTAGTGTCGAAATACTAATTAAAAAACCTTTTAGTCAAAAATTGCAGAAATGTTTTTACATTTTTTTTGTTTTATTTTTTTTACACTTTGTAAGGAGGAAGTGGACCCTGCTTCCTGCAATGCAAATACGCCATAACTATGACTTGGGACTGATGATTTATCGTGGGGAATTCTAACAATTTGTTAGAATTAGATACACTTATTTCTCTTCTTCCAAATTAATTTCTTTATTGACCCTGCTCCTCGGAAAGAATCTTGTTGCGCACGTGTCTCAGCCAATGAGAACACAGCTGTGATTTTCACAGAAAGTCTATGATTCGCTTGAAAGTAAATACCCAGTTTCTTACACAAATATTTCAGTCTTCTCCTAATCTTATTGTCTCCTTCCATAAAATGTTTGCAACAGACCGTCATCTCTGACAATAAGAAGGGACTGGAAAGAATTTATGGATTCAATGACCTCCAGGGCGGACTCCACAGCTCGGGCAAGTGTCTTATTTCGGGAACCACACATAACCTAGAAACACACAACGTTGTAACTAAGAAAGTAACTACTTATAACTATAAAAACTTAGAAACACACAACTGAGAACTGTCATAACTTAGAAACACGTAACTTAGAAACATGCAACGCAGAACCACATAACTTAGAAACGTCGTAACGTAGAAAGTCATAACTTAGAACTATGATAAATTAGAAACACACAATTTAGAACTGTCATAACTTAGAAACACGTAACTTAGAAACACGCAACGCCGAACCACATAACTGAGAACTATCATAACTTAGAAACATACAACTAAGAAGATTCTATCTTGTGTGTTTCTAAGTTATGTGTTTCTAAGTTGTCACAGCATCCCTCTTATTTCCATTGGATGATGGATCGTAAAAATCTCAAGTAGATCGCCCAAAATTCAGGATTTCTTTCGGTGGCGAGGATTTTATTCTTGCGCTAAGTGTTCCACATGAACTGCGGAGTCAGTTGCAGATGCAGCACAAAGGTAACCATGTTTAAATTTCAGCTTGTTGCCAAATAACTTATTTCTCACGTTACTTACCTGCGAGGGCTTACACACTTTGTGGCTAGAGGCCAACAATTATTCGCGGATTCATTTTGTGATGTGCTAAAATTCAAATAATTATACACAAAATTTCTGCATTTGTAGGGGCAGGCATTTTTCCCGAAAATATCTGAACGCCTCTTAGAATGCGACAAGGTAAACCCACACCAGCGGTTTCTCCCTTATGATTGGCGGGCGTCTGTCAGAGAAGTCGTTACCTTATTTGATTGAGCCACTTATAACGCGCTTGCTTCCGCACTTGGTGTTGTAACAATCGACACGTGTCTGAAAGAAACACAACCAATAACAAAACACAGATGATGATTCAGTGTTTTAAATTGCAGCTACTCTCGGAATCTCTTCGCGAAGTATGCATAGCCCTATGCATTTACTATTTCTGGAGGACTCTGGCCCAATTAGAGACACTCAGCCCAACCATAAGTAGAGACCTATAAAATTCGCGGATTCATTTCGCGATAGGATAGAGTCCAAATACTTTTAACATTATTTTGCTTCAGTGATTGGGCCACAGTTTATCTGAAGGACTCTGGGCCAATGAAAAATCTTTAACAGAAGAATTAGCGAATCACGATCATTCCAGTCAACAGGTGTTACGACTCGGCAGCCAATCAGCAGATGTAATTTGCACGAGTGCATAGAGGATCATGGAGTCTATCCTTTAGGGATTTGAAATCGCGAATTTTACAGGTCTCTAACCATAAGTTACTCAGGTTGTATGACTCACAATTTAGCAGCCAGTTAACAAGTGAAGTTTGCCCGAGTATGAAGAGGATCGTGGCGTCTATCCTGGAGGTCATTGAACCCGCAAATTTTTCCAGTTCCTCATTATGAC
This sequence comes from Bacillus rossius redtenbacheri, assembly GCF_032445375.1. NCBI lineage: Eukaryota > Metazoa > Arthropoda > Insecta > Phasmatodea > Bacillidae > Bacillus > Bacillus rossius. The sequence continues at coordinate 61,117,632 of NC_086333.1, forward strand.
TTTCATTTTTATAGCGATACTGGCACAATATAATTTTTGTTGAGGCCCTGAGACAAGATGTTTGATATTCGTGGATCTCTATCGTGCATCGGACATGCCCGATCGTGGATCTTCGAACTTGATCGGGCATGTCCGATGCACGATAGATATCCACGAATGGAAAGACTCACGCCTCAAGCCACAAAGTAGTAGGCCCATTAGAAATGCATTGTGCCAATATCGCTATAATTTCACTATTATCTACTATTGTGGTAAAGAAAAGTGGAGGTTTTTACATGGAAAACAATCCAGCTTATCAATGTTACTGTTATAACTTTCTTGCGCGAAATCAAATGCTGAATAAAAATTTTGAGAGTGTGCGCCTGGTCTTTTGCAGCCTCCGTGGTCGCGCATGCGCGCAACGCAACTTAACCTTGTCCGTGTTGAAGATGAACTGCAACTGGGTGATGATGAACACCACCCTCACAGCCGGGGTCAAGGCGATCAGCAAGTTCCGACATTTCTCGTCTTCCTTCATGACGAAGAACTGCCCGAACTCGAGCACAGAGTAGATCATGCTGCCGATGCCAAAAACTGGAACGAGAAGTAAATAATACTTTGAAAGAACCGATAATGCAGAAAAAAATGGGGCGTGGCTGTGTCATGGACACGGCCGTGTTATGTACGTGAATACGTGTACGTAACAGGTAATATTTTCTATACAAAATATAAAATACTAAATTTTACGTATGTTATCATCATGTTTGAACACTAAAAGGTCGCGTTTAGGCCTACATTATATATTTTTAATTTAAAACCATATATATTCACTCTCACTATTTTACTCTAATGTTTAAATATGCAATCGATAGATTTTGACGAGAGCTGACGATTGAAACTCAAACGAACGCCGTAGCTTCTCTGAGTCAAAAGTTATACTAAATGGAAATCTCTAAACGCAGCAAAATTACCTCAAAATGGCGGTTTTCCCCCGCCTCCACCGCGCGCGATACGTCACAGTTCTCACTTGGCGTAACGAAATTTTTGATCATTTAGCTATCGAGTGGTGTAATTAAATTTTGGAGGGAGTTGATAAATATGTAGCTGCAACTCCAAACTGTATCCCCCGATTTTTTTATCATTCGTTTTTTGAATTGCCTCCCACTATGGAAGAAATTTTAAAGACGTATTCACGTCAAAAAGTAGGTTTGTGCAATATGCTCGAAAACTGGATGATTAGAGGCAGGTTTTTTTCACGAGGAGATCTGAACACTCATTAGACTAAAATATCGTATTCCAGTAGGTACTAGTTGTTTCTTCCTTCGCAATAGAAGCCATTGTCTAATGTGGCCAAACCATTCAGGAGGCGTTTGTTTCAGCACTGAATGGCTGTGATACACATGCTAACAGTACACACGTATCCGCGCAATAAATTTTTCGTGATGAGTTTCGTATTGATATTTAATTTAATTATCAACCTCTTTAATAAATTCTTGCACATACTAGTGTAATGGTAACATAACAGATAAATCACAATTTCATCGCATTTAGCAAAGGTCGGTAGTAGCTAAAATAATACACGTATTTCATTTCCTTTTCGACGCTACCATAAGTCTCTCATTCTCTCGGCAATGTACAGTTTAGGTTTTTTGGATTCCTTTTCGACGCGAGGTTTCCTCTGAGATGCGTTTTCAGTATTTCTGAGCATATTTACGAGACATATGGGACAACTTTATCTAAACGCGTTCCCACGCTACACCAATTTATAACATTTCACAAAGCTATTTCGTAACAATCACGCGCATGCGTCTACACTGGTACGATGACGTCACAGGCAAAACAAATACTGTGCGACAAACACGTACATACATGATATATCCGTTGTGGGCTCAACCACTGTTGACGCAGTATTAGTTTCGTAGTTATTGGCGATTAAAATGTGATGGGGTTTTGTAAAACAAGGAAGTTCAACTGATAATCATTGTAACGAGCGAATAGAGGTTATAAACGTCAAAATACATGTCCCTATGGATGAGCAACGATGAAGGTGACGTGACTGGAGTGATACCAGTCCCATGAATATGTGGGTTTAGAGCTATGTGGGCAACTTTCACACAATCACACTGAACCACAGCAGAGGCATAAAGGACCACGCTATGCCATTTGCTTCTGGGAGAATCGTTTCTCTCATGTTTACCGGGAGTGCTGCGGTCACATCGAGTCCAGGGATCACATTGCAATGAGGTGGTATCATAGCCACTAGACCATACCGGACCGAAACTACTAACTACCGCATCCCTCACGGTGTCTGAAAACGACTCGTGGTCGTGGTATGATTACCAACTAATCCGAAACTCCCTATGTTTTAGGATACAGTGATGTTGACGAGCCCGCCATGTTGAAAGGAGTCTACACATTTTAACATACAGAATTGAATTAGAAAAGTTAAGTTTTTTCTAATTATTATGTACAACATAACAGAGCCAAGGAAAATTCTGCCAAACGAAAAAAAAAATATTCTTGTTCACTACTGGAAAACGTCTGCAAATGAGATTAAAAAAAACCCACGTTCAAGCCGAACAATAAAAAAAAATACCACTATTTTGTTTTTGTATTTTTGATTCCAAATCACTCACGGACAACAAATTATGTAATTAAAGTCACACATGAGAGAAAAAAATGGAGAAACTTTGCAGCTGTGATTTTTCCTTAAGTATAAGCACACATTTTTTTTACAGTGTTGAAGATACATGACTAAAATCGCAAAGCAACTAAACTAATCCACCACTATTAAAAAAAATTGAGTGGTTCTTTCATTACTTGCCAGAGATGTGTAATATCTTACCTCGGTTGCAAGCAAAGTCAGGTTTTCTCATGCTGAAAATACACTTAAAATACGAAATTCAGACAAGAAATTTAACGTAGAATTCTTTAAATTAATGCTGAGCATGATACATATACGCGAGCTGTGTTTACAACTTCATTTCTGGAGGTAAATCAAATGTAGCAGCTGCGTCAGCTATTGAATCATTTGATTTGCAGAGCGAAATTTTAAACTACAATATATAATGAAACGGCTTCGATGAAACCCCTAAAAGACTAGAAAAAAAAATACCAAACCCGTATTTGGAACTGATTTTTGACAAAACATTTTTTTTTCAAACATTGCCCACATTGTTCAAATTAATTAAAAAATTAATACTATAAAGTTTTCCTTTGGCTTTGCGAACTTTGGTTTCGCGCCATCACCACAGATGGCAGTAACGTGGTCACACATTTCCTTTCCATGGGACTTTCGTCTCATTCATGAAATTACTCCTACCAAATGATGTGTACCGAGAGCTAAGATGCTACACATCGAAAAACAAACGAGCGTCTCACCCAGTGCGCTTATTCGGAGGTAGAAACTACCGTAGCGACTTCTTTTCCTTCCGACCTGACCGACGGTGCTCGGGAATTGAGCCTCTACACTGCACGAGTCTTCTGAATGCTCCTTCCCACCGTTGATGACAGAGTTCACAGCCTTCTGCTTGAGGATGGGTCCATAGAGACAGAGAAGGAACACCATGTATCCGAAGTAAAGGAATAGGTAAAATCCCTGAAAAAAAAAAAAAAATTTAAAATCACATATATACGAAGTGTGATCAAAAAAATACGTTTAATTAATTTTTATAGCAGAAACTACTGACGCTACATCTATTTGAAGTAATAAACCCGATAGCCTGATCCGTTGAGAAAGTCGGTGTCAAGTTTGAGCAAGTTGTGACTCGGCAGTCGGCTTCCAGAGCCGGAAGATTGAGGTTGTGTTTACCGTGTCTGACGCGCATCATGGATATAGATCCGGGAATTTTCGTGGATTCGTCTGGTCTCGTAGTAGTATTCAAAGTCGTAGGTATGCTCAACCTATGTTTGCTTTCCCAATGGTTGATTTATTAGCGAGGACATTTTTATCCCTGTTAATTATCACTAATTGATTCGCTCACTTCTCTCCTAGCTGTTTATCGTTGGCTCACGGTCGTAGAGGGGCGTATACAAATAACTGCCGTACAGTAATGAACTCAGTACTATAGTGTGAAGGTTTGCATTCTAACCTGCGACCAAACGAACGCGTGAAATTTTTGTATCTCTTATCACGGATTTCTAACAACGCGCTAAACTTTAAGTTTTGTTTTATAAACGGAGACCAGAAAAATGGGTCGTGCTGAAAGGAAACCGTTTTGACAACATTCCCGACATTGAGACGGCCACGATGGAGCAGCTGAAGTAAAAACACTCCAAAAATGCTGTCAATAATGTAATCATAATCAACATTGGGATAGGTGTGCATCTCTAGCCAAGGAGAGTATTTTGATTAAGATTATTTAAAATTTGGTATAAGGGTATTACTTTGTTCGTAATAAAATTATTCATCGTATTTTTTTTAAATCATAGGTGTATGTACGTTTTGAATTTATCGTTAATTAAAAACACTTGCGAAGAAAACATTTGATTTGGGTCGTAGGGTAGTTAATACATATGTATTTCCTTGTAAACAGTTAATTAAAAATCTTATATTATGATCAGAGACCTGTAAAACTAATGTAATTATTAGAATGTAAGATGAAGTTCAAACCAACATACACTTTTAACTGCGTTCTCATTGTGCTTCAGGTAGGGACCGGAAATTTTTTTCGCTTTATTTCGTGTTAGGATAACTTTCAAATGTGCATATCTCTAAGCTGCTTCCGCTATTGGGACATAGTTTATGGTTGGTTCTCTTGGCCAACGAGAAACCCTCAACAAAATAATTTCCTAATCGTAAGCTACCCAGTTCAGGAGTCTCACAAGCCAGCAGGCAACGAACAGTTGATTTTTGCCCAATCATAAAGAGGATTGTGGTGTACATCTTAGAGGTAATTGAAAACCTGAATTTTTCCGGACCCTATACATGTATTTTTCACGAAATAATCTGATCGCTCATTAGACTGCCATGAGGTGTGACAGCGCTACTTTGTAATTTTTTTGTTCTTTTACAAAGATAGTACTTGGAAACTCAGTTGCCAAACATATAACTTGTAAAATTGCAGGGCAGAGCCAGTTTTTTAAAATGATATCATCCAGTTCAGGCAGAGACAGTTTTGAATTAATACACATTTTTGGACATAAGCCATTGTATTTTTTTCAATGTTTGTCATGGAAAAAATTTCAAGAATGCAAAATAAGAAATAAAAATGAAAACCTAAACATACAGTGAACAAGCCTTAATCAGCTTATGTCAAACAGATTAATCCTACTATTAAACTAAACAGATTTTATGGACAGCACAATGAAGAAAGCACAGACAGACACATATAAACTGTAAATATCAGACAGCTAAATAATTTCGTGGAAGGAATCTAGTAATGAAAAAAATAATAGTACAGACGAACACAGTGGGCTACAAACGACGAGACAGTTTCAACAAGAACAGTAAATGCAGACAGATAACAAACCTGGACAACGCAGTTAACACACGAACACAACGATTAAAATGACGACGACCACACCGACGAACACAGTAGGTTTCCTATGACAAAACAGTTGTAATGGCGTTTGTACAATAAAATGTACTAAATCAAAATTTCATTGCATGAATCTTTTAGAGAACTGAGACTGTATTGATGAACTTTCGATGAACGCTTCTATTCTGTGATCGCTTAGGCGTTATATTCACTTGTGGCAAAGGTGGTATTTCGACTCAGTTCATGAGTAAGAACTTGGAGTCAAACTGTTATCATAAAGGTTCTAGGCAACTTTTATCATCTGTGCATGAAGACGCGATGGAAAACTTAGACTTTCATGGCGTATCATTCATCCACTACAATCTGCTTCACTGAGAGCTTGGTTACTCGGCTCAGTTAAACTGGTTTAGTGCATATATGTATGTAGTCATACTTGAAAACTTTTAATTGATTGAGAAGAACGTGCTTGTTCGGTCTCCGGGAATCGATTGTATACAATTCGAATACATCGCAAAGTTTATGTTTCGGTGATTATTAGCATGGGTCTTTAATTGATTGCTTAAAATTATTCCTTATTGTTATTCACTTACACACAATACAAATCATTTAATAACATTTATTTAACAGTTAATTTTTTTCTGCTGCTGTATGAGTTGATTCTGATTTTTTTCCAGCTTGTTTTGTTTTCGTTAAACCAGAAAATCACAAGCAAGCATACAATTTATGTCATTCTGGAGCACTTACAAAACCTGTTCAGTTTGAATGAGGAATAGCCCTGATTTTAACATGTTATGTAAGTGGTTTATAAGTTAAACATATTCTAATGGAGTAGTTCAAAGAACCACGTAACCGTAGCCTTAGTCTAGCCTATTTACTTACATCTATATTATTACTATTACAGAGTGGGGATAAGTGGAGTTTCATCTTGCGATAGGCAAAATTTCAAATTCGTATACATTCCTATTGCTTCTGGTATTGAACCAGCATTATTAAGTGGTGGACTCTGAGCCAATGAGAAACACTCAAAATATATAAGTAAAAATCATCTCTTAAGTGGCAGCCAATTAGGAGGTGGCACTTACCTATATGCATAAGTACGCAGATGACTGTAAAGGTTATCCTACAGTTCAATGAAATCGTCAATTTTTCATGGAGATTAGAAGTTAGGAAGTTGTTGTGTGCAATATTATCCATGTTAATTTATTTAGTTTTAAATAAAAACAACCGCCTCCCCAACCCACTTTCCTCTCAATATCGAATAACTTTAGTTTTCAATCGTGGTAACAAATTTTTACGTCAATTCTTTCCTGATGTGTTGTTAACAACTCTGTTTCACAATGATCTCTTCATGATGGCATTTTTACGAATATTTCTAGAAAGTTTCTTTCCAACTATTAAGCAAGCATTTGGCACTATCATTAATACAGCTACGATATTTTTTGGTAATCAATTGTCTAATTGCTATTCAGTGTGTCTTCAACATAGATCATACCTCCATGGAATTTTTACACTGCTTAGTATGCCCTACAATCCTATAAATTTTCCTGCTTTCCATCAATCACAGATCATAGATGCCTTAGAGTAAAACTATTCAGATGTTAAAAAATAAAAATAAAAAACTGTTTTGTAAGTCTAAAATGTAAGATGCAGTTGCTGGAGAGGTGTTACCTCGAAGTAGGTTGCCGGAATCTCCTTCGATATAAACTGCGCCACGGGGAAGGCGAGGCCCAGTATTACCAACATCTTCCCGTAGAGCAGCGACAGGATCACGCTGAGCGCTTGGCTGTGGGTGCGGAACACAGCACTGTCTACGTGGAGGCACTACTCTATGGATCAGCAACAACAAAGCGAGCAAAACCGTGGCAGGCATCATCATCAAAATGCAGTGGGTCAATATGGGAAAGTGGCCGAAAATCCGTTGGAAAAGTGATGATATGCGATCCTGGCAGCGTGAGTTGTAATAAGCATTGTAAAAAAAATGTTACTAGCACAATGTTTCTGAGTGATTATTTAACTTTGAAAACTATTTCATATGTAAGTGGGTTATTAACAAATTAATTAGAATTGAGAGAAAAACAGTTTCTAAGTCACGGAGGTAAGATGCAAGGGAGTGGGCGTGACAATTTTTTGTCTTGTTAATGTTTGAAGTCAAAATGTGAAAAATCACTTACCCTCATAAAAAAAAAACAATTTTTGATTAAACTGAAGTTTAATGCTAATTTATTGCAGATGTGTTAGTATTATGTTTGTGTAGCAATATTCACTACATGATGGCATCTTCACGATTCTTCCTCGCCAAATATTTTCAAGCCTTTTACAAATTTTAATCAATAAGCCTTTATACAGCAACGATTTATTTTGCTATCCAATAGCTGACAAGTTGACTTCAACTTCAGAACAGACACCACTCCATAGACTAATACATTTATAGTCTAAGTCACCCATTAAAACTTACACAAATTGTAATTTAGCGCACATGCTTACAGTTCACGCCACTAGGATCGTTATAGTAATGTATCTCGTGCTTCGCCCATGTTAACAGGCCTGAGTTTCTTATATTGTCTTCTACAATGTTTGGCATCAAGGAGTTAGGAATAGTCAGGAGACGGCATGATGTGATGTAATTGAGGTCAATATTTAACTTCTCCCATCGCTGTATTGTTGCTCCAAAAAATAAATTACGGGAATGGTGCTTGATAATGTTTGATGATGATTAGTAAGTATTAAATAGAATCTCTGTAATAAACACAGTCACTTTCATAAAAAAAAGTTATTTAAAACTGTTTTCACAACATAAGCACTAAACTTCAGCCAAAGGTTTAGGCGTCTTACCAATATGGAGCAACAATTTTCTGAAGGAAAGAAAGGCTACACCCAGTTATCATGTAATCACGAAAATGTGGCCATCCCCTGGCAAACCTAGTGAGAGGAAAGGAGACATGTATAGTAAGGATCAGACATGTTGTAAGCCATGCGTTTGTGGGAACGGACCGGCAGAGCCAGATAGTGCCCATTTGGCATGGCCCTGTTGCACAACAATTGTTCTGAAAACATCAGTGATCGTATTAATGCTGTAGCGTGTGTCTACTTATCGCTGTATAAGCATTAGATAGTCAATGAATTTTAATCGGGTATAGAATTCAAGGAATATTGCAACCTCAAGAGGATTTTTCAACCTCCTGGGCCACCCTTCACATCCTCTGAAATTAAGTCAAAATAACAACACTTTGAAACTCTCTTCATCGCATGATGCCAGCAGTCTTTAGTAATGGGCGTGGCAACCCCGCTTACAGATGTGTTCTTCCACCCTGTGGTGAATGCTTCGAATGATGTCATAAAGTATATTTGGAGATACTGCAACACGGTCACATGATGGTGAGATCCTGCATTGTCATCTGCTAGGATGAAATTATCTCCGAATGCAGTTCGGAAATAAGACACAAATGGTTGTTGCACCTCTTGAATATATCAGGCGACATTTACTGCATCCAGGATGGGAGTGAGAGGGGTCAACCATCCAAGCATTATTCCTGCCCAGAACATATGCCAGCATATTGACATCCAACATATGGATGGACTTCCTGGACATGCTTAGATTTCTGACATCGTCCAGAAGTACTCCATACTCTTGTAAGTCGGGTGTAAGATCTCAAAACAATCAACATCTCATCGGTAAACATGACATTTTTCCATTCTGCAATGGTCCAATGTTGATGAGCAGGTTTCCCAGTTAATTCGATAAGCTCAGCTTCGTCGAATTGTGAAATGCCCCTCATTGGCCTTTCGGATTGAAGATCAACTTTATGCAGTCTACTTCGCACTATTTGGTCAGCGGTACGAACCCCTGTTGCTCTGGAGAAGCCATTCCTAAGAGCCATGACAGTTAATGTTGGACGTCTGCGAGCCGGCACTTAGGGTTAACGATCCTGAGCTGGTGTGGTAACACGAGGAATGGGCTGGAATGAGGCCTATGGTTCATATTTCCTGTCTCTCTGTACTTTCTCCACACCATAGCCATGCTGCTTTGTGTGACATTCGGAAAAACTTGGTGTGTATGGCCTACCGAATGTAAAGCCACTATCTGATTCCCGTCTAACGCTTGTGTATGTCTATGTGGCATGTCACTGCAAGGCTGAACACAAACATATCGTTTGGTGATATGGGACAATGCACCATCTGCTACAGCACTCAGGGTATGTTTACATGACTAGTATACGAGCACAAAGCATGCTTGTAGTAAAAACAATCGAATTTAAGGGTTGTGATAGTCTAGTGAATAACGTACCTATGTCAATGTGGCATGGGATATCTAAGAATACTCGTTTTGGCGGTATTCTAAACTTTTGTTGAGGTGTGTAGCTAAAACAATTTCATTTGACCATGTTGGTTTTTTTCGAGCAGTAAAGTTGCATCCCTATTTTTCATTAGGCCTTAAGGAAAGTATTTATTGAGAAAATAGTCATAAAAGGATATCCTTACTCTTTTGATACTAACACAAACTTTTTTTTGGATTATAATTTATTTATAGTTTCCCAATTTTTAAGACTTTTGTACGGAAGGTTTCAGTTTTACTCGTTAACAATTAAGCATTATGTTGATTATAAACTTAAAATAGTGTGTAGAAAGTAGTGGCTGGCTAAGCAACAGACTATTTTACATTAAAAAAAATAGCCTGAAAAACCCTTAAAAGGCCACATTGATGCATTAAATGATGCCAGTGACTCGTTATCTCACAAAAAGCTGCACCATCAATTCAGTTTGGACCCTTGCAACTTTTTCGAAAGGTCAATAAAAATCGTATAAATACTTTAAGATGCACGTATGAAAAATCCTTTCCTTTAGCTAAAGCTGGTTTAAGAGGACTTTCCTTATTGGTGATCCCGTAGCGCCGAGGAACTTGTGTTTGGTATGGTGATTTACTGTGTGGTTTCTAAATGAATTTTCATCACTTAATTTTCCAACGCTTAGACCCCGATGGCCACCATTGATGAGACGAATCGGTATCCGAGAGGTTCGAAGCCTAAAACATTCCTTTAGGCACAACCCTCTAAAGCTTCTCTATATAGCCTTCCGACATAAAAACATCTACATTTAAGGGGGCTAAACCAAAACACGCCATATCGTTATCAACAGTTTTTAAACTATTAGGTTTTTTGGTTTTATATTGAAAATTTGACTTTTTTTTAGGGAAGAGATCAACATTAAAAGATTTTCAAAAAACATAACACAATATACATTGGCAGTTTCATTAGAGTTGCAACCGTTCCCAAGACATTAATGTGATTAAAAACGCCAATGACTTCACAAGAAAATATATTTGTAGAAGTTGGTCACTTTTAACTTCAGGCATTCCAGTTAACTCTATTTTATACTTCAACGGAGAAAAAGTTTGAAAATAAAACCACAAGTAGAAGTTATAATCTAAAAACTGTTGAAACAAAGATAGGGTTAATTTTTTTTTGTTCTCGTGTCTCTCTCCATTAACTTACGATCGCAACATTACTCGCTGACTGTCAAAACTGAACGATGTCCCCTGCTCGGCGTGGGGAAGGTACCTGGCCCCGGAGCTGCAGTGTTTCTCTACTCACAGGTTGTAGCCCCTTTCCTTGCGTCGCTCCGGCGCGGGCGGCTTCTGAATGAAGGGCAGCGACTGCGAGCGGCCGTGTGAGTCGTGCTGTCTGTGGACAGCCATTGCGAGCAGGGAGCTCACGGAGCCTTTCCTGAAGCGAGAGAGAAAACACGTGAGCTAGTCTTTTGGTACTCGCCAGAGACGCGTAACATCTAACCTCACGTGTTCTCATGTTACAAATACACTTATAATTTAAAGGAGATTTTTTTTTTAAAAATCATGCCGAGCGTGATAAATATACGCAAATTGTGTTTTCAACTATATTTTTTGAAGTGAATCACACATAATTTCTGCACATGTTGGAGAGCAGCTACGTCGAATATCGAAACATTACTTTTGCTGTCAGAAATTTGGAAAGTAGATAATGAAACGGTAAAAAAAAGACTTAAAAACAATACTGAACCATGATTTTCGACAAGGAATTTATAAAATTGCTACCCATATTGTTAAAAATCACGAAATAGGTAAAACTATAAATTTTCCCCGTGGCTTTGTGAATTTTGGTTCACTCCAGCCGCTACAGATGGCAGCATCGTGGTTACACATTTCCGTTCCATGTGACCTCCGTTCCATTCACGAAATTACTCCTACCAAATGCCGTATAACGAGAGCTAAGTTGTTGGTGTGTTCAATAAATTAGTGATCTCGCGAATCAAATAGTTGATGAATGGATAGAGGCACGGAAATTTAGCTGATTCATTTGCTCGCAAGCTAGAATGCAAACCTGCGTAATCTTGCACTGTGTTCATGATAGGGAAGGATTTATTTGGACATGCCCCTTTGCGACAGGGATCCAACGATACCCAACTAGGAGAGAAGTTGGCGAATCAGATAGTGCCGACTAACAAGGAAAAACAAGTTCTCGCTAAGAAAATCTGCCAATGTTGAAGCAATCATTGGTAGAGCAAAGATAAGGCTTTGAATTTGAGACTGACGCCAAACAAATTTGCGAAATTTCTGGATCTCTATGAATGGATAAATGTCTGGATTTGAGTAAGAATTTGTTTTGAATAAATTAAAATGTCAACTATGACAAAATTAGTAAATAAATAAATTAACATACTAATGGACATGATGAATTGATAGAGGCCCGGAAATGTTTCGGATTTATTTTGTGCCAGGATAAAAGTCACAAACATTTGTTCACTGTTACTCGTAAACTTCCCTATTGGCTGTTTTCTTATGCAGAACCTCCTGCTAGTTGGTAGTTGACTGGCCCACAGTCGTAGGGGGAATGGTGGAACAATTGTGAATCTATCAGTAGAGACCTGCAAAATTCGCGGATTAATTAACTTCTAGGATAGACTCCACAGTCCTTTAAATACTCGCGGAAAAGACACCTATTCATTGGCTACTGGCGCGTGAGACGTCTCAACTGGGCTGTCCGTAATTCGGCACTTTCTTGGTTTAGTGTTTCCCATTGGCTCACAGTTCCCCGGATAAAATGTGGGCCAATCGCAGAAGCGGTAAGAAGGTATAGTTGTTTTGATGCTAGCCTATCGCGAAATTAATCCGCGAATTTTGCATGTCTCTACCTATCAGCAAAGCAATTCTAAGTTATAGATGTTAGCTATCTAACTGGTGACCAAAATAATTCGCAACATTTCCAGGTCTCCGTGTATGCATAAGTGTATGAAAAAATGTTAAGGTAGTAAATGAATATGGAATTATTAATAAACTAAAGCGTTATGAATGATATTGTGAATTCGGATAAACGCTGTTCTGTAAATATCAAACCTTCAATGGTCTTTGATTTGCGTTACGTCTTCTGAATCAGTATTTCTCTCTCGTGAAATGTTTTTGACGTATAACGTCTTATCTCTCGGTATACGGAAATTGGTGGGAGTTATATTTCGTGAATGGAACGGATGTCACTTGGAACGTTAATGTGTAACCACGATGCTGCCATCTGTAGCGGATGGAGTGAATCAAAATTCACAAAGAAATAGGGAAACTTATAGAATTATGTGTTCATCAGGTACAAAGCTGGGGTTTATTATTTTTTAAAATGTATTATTGCTCTTATCGGAGCCGTTTCATAAACAGTTTAAAGTTTTTTCCCTGAAAATCCAATGATTCGATAGTCGACGTAACTGTTCCGGCAACGAATTATAGCTGCGGGTGCAGAAACTACGTGTGATTCGCGTACAGAAATGTAGTTGAAAATACAACATACATAATACATAATTAGAGACCGGAAAAAATCGTGGGTTCAATGAACTTCAGGATAGACTCCAATATCCTCTACACACTCGGGCAAATGCCAACTGTACATTGGCTGCTGACTTGTGAGTCGTCTCGACTGATGGGTAACCTGTGATTCGACACTTCTATGAGCGAGGGTTTCTAATTGGCCCTCAGTCCTCCAGATTAACAGTGAACCAATGGCAGAAGCCGCACCTAAGGTAAAATTATTTGCATTTTAGCATAGCACGAAATGAACACGCGAATTTTTCAGGTCTCTATACATAATTTAAAGAACTATACGGATAATTATGTGACCGGTTTTTCGTATCGTAGGTGTGTTTGCAACACGAGAACACACATCCCTGGCGAGTAGCGAGAGACTCGCTCATACTCGTTGATCCACTCCCACCTGAGGCCGAAGCGGAGCGCGCGCCGGACCCTCGGCGACCCCGACTCCGGCGAGTTCCTGGCCGACGACGCGGGGGCGGTGCCCGACCCCCGCCGCCCCATCAGCGGGCTGCGGTCCGCCGCCGGGGGCGGCTGCGCCTCCTCGATCGTCTCGAGCTCCGACACCGCCTCCTGGTCGCTGCTGCCGCGGAACAATGGAGGGAGATCACACAAGCGCCACTCTTACCAGTGCGAACAGAAACCATGTTCTGCGAGACACGCGTGGCAAATTACGACTTTGCTTGGCACAGTCATACATTTTAAAAAATTATTCTTGTTTTCGATGAGCGTCAAGGGGCTCATACTTAATTATCTATAATTTATGTACCCCATGATAGGGGCAGGCATTTTTCGCGAATAAATCTGAACGACTGTTAGACTGCAACAAAACAACCGCACCAGCGGTTTCATCCTTGTGATTGGCGGCTGTCTGCGAAATAAGTCGTTGCCTTATTTCACCGAGCCACTCAGAACGCATTTACTTCCGCACTCAACTACTGTTATTGGTGTTGTAACGATCGACGTGGAACTGAAATAAACTCACCCAACCACGAAACTCAGATGATGCTACAGTGTTTTAACTTTCAGCTGGTCGCGGAATCTTTTCGCGGAATATGCATGCCCCTACCCATGGAGCTCTTACAATTCAAACTTTGACCGGTGACCGGTCGCGTCACGCCGTCCCACGCCATGTTGACAGCATGTCAGAATTTTCTCTCCTGCCATCTCGCACGACCTCAAGCACCCGGTGCAAGCGCTGCATCTTCCGTTACATCTTCCGTTCCCGTCGCGCCAGACACGCAGTCGGCACCATGCATCCGGCCTGCGCGAGCAGCCACTCAGGCGTTTTCTCATCCTCCCCGCCTCTCTAATCTTTTCTCGCCACGACGTTGGCAGTATTTACCTTCTCCTCTCCCTGGTACCTAGTGTCACCCGCCATTTGGTCGCCAGAAACCCCCCTTCCTTATAGACTCCAGTTGGTGGAGCCCCCTACGCCCTCTAGTGGCAAGTGCTAGGAACTAAGGCTCCCCTCTTACTTGCACCCTTCCGGGCAAGTTTAACTACGCGTTTTACCCGTACGGGACAAAAGATTTTTCTCGGGCTGGGCTCCACTGCACTACGTCTGCACACGAGTTGATCTAAGTTTTTAGCGAACGGTCAATTTCTGCGCGACGTAGTTCTCAAACGAACGGGAGAGTACTCCCAGACTTTGCTATTTTCTCAATACGTGGTTAAGTGCGTCTTTCTTTCGTTCCCTGGATTACATTTTCACGAAAATCGACATCTCCACAGTTGTCATGCTATTATTTGTAAATTTCATCCCCAACAAATTTTATCTTCGCCTAAAGAATTGCCTGCATATCTTATTATTGTGGTTTTAACTATTCTTGGTTTATTGTGCAGTGTGTGCAAGCTTTCCCCCATCGACTTTCGGACCCATTTGTACCAATTATATCTTCCAGTTTCGACATCTGCCGTCAGTTCGTGCTTTAGATGGGTGGCTCTCCCCAAATTTGCGCGTCCAGCTCAAGTCAGCTACTGGCCTGCAGTATTTCCAACCACTGATAAGGAGATACATCATTTTACTGTGATAAACTTCCTAAAACATAGATAAATCTACATGGCTTTAATTAGATATAAGAGTTTACAAAATCTAAAATTCTAAAATTTATTTGTTTTGCGAGTTTTTCAGTTATTGTTAAGGGGCCCACTCCTTTTAAAAATAATGTAAGTTTATTTGAATCTTTGGTAAAGAATTGCATGATGTTTTGTTGAAAGTAAATAATTCAAAATTAATCCAAGAAATAATTATTATATTGATTGTTTATTTTTGAAACGTTGAAATTATTGTAACGGTTTTATGAATATAAGAAAACAGAACTATCTTCCAGGATATATTTATTATAATTCAAGTTCCCCGCAAATATAGTAACTCTCTAATAATGGTAAGACGGTCCACCAAAGAACGTTTCAGCCTATTGTAATAGGTAATTTTGAAAGAATTCACATTAAAATCTTTCATAATTAATGATTAGGGGACGGCAGTTTTTGCGAAAAAATTCTGAACCCTAATAGACTGCAAAAAGGTGTACCCGTACCAGCGGTTTCTATGTCCCTATTAAGTATACATAACCCCACCCTCTGTGGTCTCTGAATTATATATTTAAGTAGTAAATATTTACTTTTCAGTACGATAATCCCTTCTACAAACTATAAAATAAGATTTCAAAATATTGTAAATTTTATATTATTAAATTACAGCAGGTATGAAGTCCTTAAATAGCCACATTATTTATAAGTAAGGCTATTCTGTCTTCACAAACACGACTAAGATGTATAAATCTATTGAATGGGCTCATAACTACTAGCAAAATGTCTAGGCGGAAGGTCCATACAAAAGTTTTGAATTTATAATGATAATTTAACTAATTGACGATGAACTAATTATTAGAAGACAAATACTGTGCAAAAAACACTCATACTAGTTTGTAATAAAAAATCATGTTGTATATAAATGAGTAGGAGATACAATATTTCTGTTATGCCACACCACCAAATAAGTGGCTACCAAAATAAAGTGAACTAATTTTTCTCTGGTTTGTTTTTATTATAATAGCTGAACCATTACTTCTAACTACCAATATATTATGAAAGCTACAATCTAGCGTTTGGGCCCAAAACTAATTTTAAAAATAGGTCCCAAATCTTAGCAATTAGAGCTTTTACCCCATGTCATCCTTGAACCCGAGGTTCATCATTTCACTGCACCTATATTTTCGGCATAAGCAATTGCTGACTTTACTGCATGTCATAGAGAAACCATAAGAATGGGCAAGGAAAAAAAAAACACATTATGATATAAACACACAGAAAAACAAGAAAAAATCAGCCGATGTAAATTGTTAAATGCATCGACAATACACTGAATTCCGTTGAAGGATCTAGTCAGAACAATATTACGACACGGACCAACACAGTGGACGAGACAGTTGTAACAATACAGATAGACTACAACCTGGGATAGCACAGCGACCAGGTTTTTGTCTGTCTGTGTTTTCTGTTCTTGTTTCAACTGTCTCGTCGTGTTCAGACCACTGCTTTCGTCTGGGGCGTGATAATTTTTATGACTGGTTCCTTCCACTGAATCCTCCGTGCTGTTTTTTGCATTTATACATTTGACTTCGGCCGATTTTTGACTTGTTTTTCTGTGTGTTTTGAGTATTCATTTTTCTTGTCCGTTCTTGTGGTTTCTCTATGACTTACAGTGAAAACCAGCAATGGCAATAATGTTCTAAATCCATGTTACCCATTGCAAGAATCATTCAAAGAACTTACCACATTTGGGTTTTTACTTTATTTTTGGGTGCGATAACTACTACGGGAATGAATTTTTCGGAGAAAAATATGTTGTGACTAGACAAGAGTTAAAAAAAACTGTAGCGTCATCTGTTTTTCGTGATTGGTTGAGGTTTCTTTCACGAAATTATTTGCTTGTTGGTAGGCACGAATCAAAGCCATCCAGTGCGGGAGAGAAACCTTATTCTGAGTGGTTCGGTGAAGAACTTTCGGAGATGTAAGATTTTTTAAATGAACGAACATTCACAATTATTTTTTTTTTAATTTTTATGTGGATCAAGCCTACTCAATGCACCCACCTGCGTCGACTGAACAGCCGGTTCTCATTTTTGTTGAACATCTTTCCTCCGGCTGCCGCGTCCAGCCCGAAGCAGCTCGGCTGCTCTGAGCTGCGCCTGGGTCGCTCGAGTCACATGGTCCAGCGCGGCCTGCGATTGGACAGGAGACCCGCGAGCGCGGCCTGCGATTGGACAGGAGACCTGCGAGCGCGGCCTGCGATTGGACAGGAGACCCGCGAGCGCGGCCTGCGATTGGACAGGAGACCTGCGAGCGCGGCCTGCGATTGGACAGGAGACCTGCGAGCGCGGCCTGCGATTGGACAGGAGACCTGCGAGCGCGGCCTGCGATTGGACAGGAGACCTGCGAGCGCGGCCTGCGATTGGACAGGAGACCTGCGAGCGCGGCCTGCGATTGGACAGGAGACCTGCGAGCGCGGCCTGCGATTGGACAGGAGACCTGCGAGCGCGGCCTGCGATTGGACAGGAGACCCGCGAGCGCGGCCTGCGATTGGACAGGAGACCTGCGAGCGCGGCCTGCGATTGGACAGGAGACCCGCGAGCGCGGCCTGCGATTGGACAGGAGACCTGCGAGCGCGGCCTGCGATTGGACAGGAGACCCGCGAGCGCACGCGGGACCCGACGACAAGCCCCACTGGCCGAGACCTCGCTCGGCTCGGCAGTCGCAGCCGGAGATGGGAGATGTCACCCGCCGCGATAATTGCCCGTGGGCAGGAGAGACCGGGCAAGATACTAATTGCGGGCAATTCGCAGCGCGTAAAAGGGGCCTCCGATGTCAACAACACCGTGGCGTGTCCTTGTTTGGAGATCGCATTAGGACCTCGGACACGTCCTCGCTTCGACCTGTGCGCGGATTCAAGTGCACGGCCGTACTTGGTACCAGGTTCCGCTCCAGGGGTGGGCATTTTTTTTATAATCTTTGCTCTATGGTTTTTATGTAGAAACAAATAAGGCAATCAATGGGGAAACGAAACTTTAAATTTTTATCAGCATCAAATTTAAAGTCCTGGCAAATATCTTTTCGATTTCAATTGAATTTTCATGATTTCATATGATAATAATTGTCAAAGATTACAATGTCTCATAAAAGGACGCGATTTCACCGGATTTGGATCATTACCATTAATAAAGCTAACCGGAGGTAAAATTTTCTGGAAATAACATCAACACTTCTTAAGATAAATTGGTAAAATTTTGGTAGAATTTTTTAATTCCAGGTTGGCTTAAATAATTTGTTTTCGAGAGTCTATTTTGAAAATGTTACGGCCTTTTTATTAGCGGAAAGTTCTATACCTCCAGGCCCCTGGGCTGGTAAGGCCCTTCTTCATGATATTAGGACCCTGAAAAAGTAAATGGCCCAGGGTCCTACCAAGTATAGCGCCGCCATTGGTTGGTACACAGCGTACTGAACTTGAACCCTATAGATGAAACTTAAATCCTATAAATGGCATTATCAATTCGGACAGATTAGAAAAAACTTAATAGATATGCATAGGGGTATGTAGTTTTTCGAAAAGATTTCCAGACCAGTTATGTGTTAAATCTTAGTAGTTTTGTCTGAATTTCGTGGTTGGCTGGGTTTATTTCAGGTACATGTCTACTCTCAGCACACCAATCACAGCTATCCAGTCCGGAAGAAAACACGTCCTAAACGGCACGGACAATTAGGGCAATGGCTTCTCTTGCAGACGGCCGCCAATCACAAGGGAACAATCGCTAGCGTGGACAAACCTTGTTGCAGTTTAATGAGCGAGCAGATTATTTCGCGAAAAATGCATGCCCCTAGACATGAACTGTACTGTCAGAATCTATAGTAAACTTACGGACTTTTCAACGAAGATTTAACTAAAATAAGCGAATACTTCTTTGTCATTTCAAATAACTTAATTTTTGTGGAAACTATGCCTTACTTCGACTTCTGAGTTATATATTTAGTTCTAGACAAAGGTAGATTAAGAAGAGAATTCATATTGAGACTTAAATAGTTTTGGAATGTTCTGTTAATACATCAAGAATATTCTTTTGGATTCACGTTCAAAGTAAGTTAACTCAATTTCCGCAAATTTACAAAGATAGCAGTGAATGTACGAAGATCCCAGGATAATTTATAACCAGTTTTCTTCGTTATCTGAAGATGAAAATTGCTACCGGCGTGGATGTCATTGAAAAATGTTCAAGAATTTACCAAAAGAATTATTGCAAATGTATACATAGCCAATATCAGCTGAATTAATGTTAGATGGTTAGGCTGTACAGAGAATCCCGTCAAAGGTGTTTGATCATAACATATTTATAATATTTACAGCACAGACGAACAAATTGGGATGACGACAACGAGATAATAGCAACAAGAACAGCACATAGAGACAAAGAAAAAAATCTGACAACACTAAATATACATTCCACGGAATTCTCTATGCTGTCTAGGCATTTAACATTTGACATCAGCTAATTTAGGCCTGTTCTCCGAGTGCTTGTGTACTCATTTTTGCTGTATTTTCTTGATGTTTTTCTATCACATTCAGTGTAAGCCAGCAGCAATGGTTTATGTCCATGAAGTCATTTTAAAGCAATCTTCCTCGACGAAGAATCTTCCAAAGAACCCAGCGTAATAGGTCCTTAACGTTTATTTTTAAGAGACGAAATTACTGCTAGGAAAACGAGTTAGTTGTAAATATTTTTAGTTTTTACTTTTAATTACGAATACATGAATTCACGACACACTACTAAATTTTATACTTTTTTTGTAAGTTAAGTTCGGTATAGGTTCATGTGGTTTATTTATTTAAACTTCCGTATAGAACTGTTTAAATATTATTTGTAAGTTAAACTTCTTTGCTGAGAGGGTAAAAATTTTCGAGCGTTACTAAAATTCTGATCGCATGAACGGAAATTGCTAAGCATGTGGTGGGGGAAACGGGAGAGGAAACGGCCTGGCACACACTTTTGCACACACTTGTACACAGTTTTGCACACACTTTTGCATTTTTTGCATACTTGCACACTTTCACACATTTTCACATTTGAACACTTTTGCAAACTTACACACACTTTTGCACACTTTTACACACTTTAGCACACTTGCACACTTTTGCACGCTCGTAACCTTTTTATAAACATTCGCACATTTTCGCACACTTTTACACACAAAATTTTGCACACACAATTTTGCACACACTTTAACATTTGCATACTTGTAAACCTACACACTCGCACACTTGTACTCTTGCACACTTGAGCACTCGCGCCCTCGTGAACTTGCTTATGCGCGGTTGTTTCTTTGAGGGTGGACGTCGCGCTATTCCCATTTCGGGGCCGTTGGTGCGGGCGGTGATCGCTGGAGCAGCCTTGAGCGGGCTCCACGTGGCTGTGTATGCGGCTCAGGTTGAACCCTGCCATGCTGCAGGGATAGGCGGGTCGCTCCTGTTAAAACCCGCCTGCGCCTGACTCCACCCCGACTTAAGGGAGTATTTGAGCAGAGGGCAACACAATGGGGTTTGAGCTTATTGTTATACACCGCCCCAGGGCCATCTTCGCCAGAAAATATTCTTCTTTCATGTATATATTATTAATTTAATTACTTGTGTAAGTCGGTATTGTTTAACATCATTATGTATTTTTTATTATTAAAGACCATACCCGCAACTTTACTGTTCTCAATTATATTTTGTCAAATAAAAATATACTAATAATTTATGTCTATCTATGCCTAATAAGCAAGAAGTTCCATTTCTGTCGCTCCTGGTAGGATATAAAGTGAATATTAACGTACGAGGCTTGAAATTACTTAAATGTCGCATAAAATTTGACCTACAAGACACATTTCAAAACATGGCGGCGTTTCTCCACCTGAAAGATCACGGGTATTGGTGGCAGATTCGTTTACTCGCACGCGCGTGTACTTCCCTTACAATTCGGACAGCCCTGTGCTGTCACATCCGGACCACGAGAACACTCAAGTGCCATAATTTGGGCAGATTCGGACATGTCATCAGACCGAGCAGTCACTGATCGGGCGCAGGGACAAAAGCAAGTCCAGGAATACGTTGTCGTACAAAGAAAGGATGCATGCCAAAGATTGGCCTTGGACAACTTACGAATTTTTCTGTCTCAAATACCGAACTTTAATAGTTACACACAACCACTGATAGAAAAACTGTACATATAAATTTAAGTATTGAAGTAAATACAAGGAAACATATAAATAAAAAGGAAACTTTTGGCAAACAAAATTAGAACACATGCAACAACCGAAAATTGTATGGACAGTAATTGAACCATCACAAATTGCCTTTTAAGGTGCAACAACACAAATTATTAATTTCTGAAAATTACGTCCTGCAGATGGCGTCCTTGTCTATGTATACGTTCTTCTAATCTGTTGTTCAGGTTCGCCACTGATCGTTGCAACATCTCAGCTGGGATGCCAAGAATTTCGTATTCAATTCTTTGTTTAAATTCATCCGGTGTCCTCGGCCGAATCGTGTGGACCCGACTCTTAAGGCAGCCCCACAAGAAAAAAAAAACACAATCCGATAAATCCGGTGATCTTGGGGGCCAAGGAATGTCATAGAATCTTGAGATGACACGATTACCAAACAATTATCGCACAGGTGCAATTGATTGCTTTGCGATGTCGTACCTTCCTGCTGGAACGAGGTCCCCGTTTTTCTGTGTCACCTTGTATTAAAATTCCCTTAAAAATAAAACAAGTAATAAAATTTGGGCTGGGGAGGGGGCCTAAAGTTCTCGAGCCCTTCCTCATATTTTTTTGGAGCCACGCTTTATTGGGTGTCGGTAAAATTTGTTCAACCGTGCAATACGTAAAAAAAAAAAAAAAATTCTAATTATTTTCCTGAAGTGCCCAGTATAGAAGTTCTGTTTCCTGTTTGACGTGAACCCCTATGAAAACTTCATAGAATTTCCGGAGAGAAGAAAAACTGGGACTAAACTGTTTTCTAAAAATGTGTTTTGAAATACAGGTGATCATAGATATATATGGACATAAAAAAAATACTAATATGCTTTAGCTTGTGAGTGTAACAGAAAATTTTATTGCCTGAAGAAAATCTATTCATATTGAATGCAATTTTACTAGAAGTTTTTGAACATATATTTTGTCATACAATAAGCACATTCTTATCAGAAAGTCTTGAAAGATAAAAGTCGTAACTTAAGATTCTATATATGTAAATAACCTCGTTTCTTAAAGTATCATTTTATATGCATTCTCTTTCCCTAACTATAATCAAAAGCCCAATTGATTTTGGGTTATAATCCGTTTGAAGCAATAATAATTTTTTTAAATCTTGTCTGCAAAATTCACCGAGCTAGAATACAAGTACAGAATAAATGATGGTTTATGTTGTATGATTAGTTTGACATGATTTATAGACTGGTATATTTCTTGTTTTTCAGTGATAAATATATATTTTATGTCTCGAAGAAATAAAAACACATAATGTAGAGGGAACAATTTTTTTTTTTTTTTGTTTTAAGAAACTTTTGACAGAAATAACAAAAATGGTTGTGTGAAGGCTACAGCAATTCTAACAGAAAAAAGTTTTGTTAAAAACAACAGCGCACGCGTATTAGGCAAGCGAGCGTGAAAATTACCCTGTGACAAATGAATGCTCAATAAATTATAATTTTTTTATTCATATTAATTTGCAAACAAATTTTAAATTATGATACGTTCTTACAGGCTGGACTTGAAAACAATATTTTTATGTTCCTCATTATATATTCATCATTATTGTCTTCTTCACGTTTGCATTTTCTACTGGAAGCTTCTATTTCTACCCGTAAAAACTTAAAATATTTTTTCGAAATGTAGTATCGGCTAAAAATAGAACTTTTGCACATGTAGAATAAATATCTTTTTAACACTATAACACTTGTTTATTTATCGTGTTGTAATATGCAGTGGTACTAAGTAAATGTTTGGAGAATAGGAAGTGCACTTAAGGCGTAGAAACTTGCTCTAATTATAATGACAACACGTAAGCTTTTAGCATCTGACCGCTCTAATACTAAGTGGAATGACAGCAGCGCCACTATGCCCGACATTCGTGACTGTCTATCGACTGAATTATCACCAATCATTTCAAACGAACGGTTTCACCAGCACACCTAAATTATTTTGTTTCTGATATTTTGAATTTGTACACATGATTTTAAGTGAATTCATAATGTAACCAAATTTAATTGTTTATAAAAAGTTTTTCTTGTAAAAAAAGCCTTAATTAGGTAAAGGTTTTCATGAACTTGAAGGTAAATGTCTGTGATAGTCTTATCATTTACTGAAAGTATGAAATAATTTAGTATAAAGTTTTAGATTAAACATTAGCATGTAACATTTGTATTGAAACTTTATTTTATGTATATCATTCATAAATAAATGAAAATTAGTTTTTTACAAAACTCTGAAAAACACAGGTCACCATGGTTTTGGGAAAACCTAACCTTATCGATTCAGTCAATGGAATACTAAAAATAGTTTCAAGGCGAAGGCTACATAGGAATGGTTAATCCGAAAAATGAATACCACATGACTTCATACTTTCAGTATACGCTAGGAATGACATAAAATTTACCCTTATGTTCATAAAACATTAAATGAGAAATTGTTTGGTGGAAAATGATTTTTTTACAATTAAAAATGGCTATCTTATGAATATATTTTAAATAATGTGCAAAAAATCAAAATATTGGGAGAAAATAATTTAGCAGTAGGTACTATATATTACAACCTTAAACTGGTCCAAAATCAATCTTACTCAAAAATATATGTCACTCATCAAGAGTCACATTTAAAATTTGCTTTTTGAAGTTATAATTACTTTGAGTGCCACATATGTGGGGGTTACTAAAATAAACTAACATAAATTATTCTCTGTCGAAAGTGCCTATAGTGCGGGCTAAAAGTCTTTCGAGCTGAGCTCCATAGTTCGATGGAAACACGTTGTTCGGAACGGACAGGCAGAGAAAAATAGTAGCCAGAACCTGTCGTGGACTAGTTACATATAAACCGTTCTAAAAACATCAGTCATCCTGATGATTCTAGGGCGTGAATTTCCGTAAAGCTCTCTATGCGCTAGATGGCCAACAATTTGAACGGGCATGGCAGCGCCCAATATTATTTTTTAATTTCCGCTTCTGCCCCACTTAACATGCACGTTGTTTCACCCCAGTACTGACAGCAGGAAATACTTTCTTTTTGTACTATATTATTAAGCCTATGATTTAACTAAAAAAAGAGTCAAATCTTAGGCATTGTAACACAGTTATTTTAGTAAGTACAGCAATTCCTTTCTATTATTATATAAATTATTTATATATATTCATATGTACACATACAAGAGTCATGACAAATATAAGTGAGCCCAAAATGAAAAAAAATGAAAAAATGAAAATCATGGTACCTAATGTCGATGTTACTTTAAACGTCAATCGTAGCATGATTTCAAAACAAATGCGAATTGCTCGTGTCTTTATATCGTTTGATAGCAAGTACAATTTCCTGAAATTAGCGATGTCTTAAAATTTTGTAAGAAATATAGTTTTTGATATCCGAGACCATTAAAAGAGTCATAATTTTAAAATTATAAAACCAAATGCATTAAAAAAGGTTATCATATTGTAATGAAATACCTGGAAAAATCTTATTTAAAAGACTTTAGAAGTGTCCATGAAACTTTCCACAGACATTCAGAAATGTTTTAAAACGGTCTTCGATGAGACTAAATCCATCTCTGCGTAATAAATAAATTTATAAATAATCTACACACATTCCTAAATTTATCTGTTCCCACATAAGTTTATTTTAATTAATAAATAAAGGTATGATTCCAGAGTAGGTTGAATGACTGAATGAACTGAAAAAAAATCCCTTTCGGCACAGCCTACAGGCGTAGGCTGATTTCGAAGTACCTATTTCTTCTGGAAATATTTTGGAAACTTCTGTAAACTCCTGGAACTTTTTAAGATCTTAACGTAGCCTACATAGCATCCTATATGCTCGCCAATATTAAAAAAAGATCGATTTAACATTTTATTATATTCCATGCAACGAAAATAATTTTAATAATTAATGCATCCAGCATTGAATGTCTTAACGAATTTCATATTATGCCTACTAAGGTAGTTATGTAATTATTTTTGACCTCCAAACACTATTTTTCATCCCTTGCACTAATACGTGGTACTTTAATTTTTTTGTGCAAAAGGTTGAATACAATATTAAGGCGGTTATTAATAAAATCCGATGAATTTAATACTCATTTAGTTTAATTTTTTTTAATTCAACCCCAGTTTTTATGGTAGTAGTTCGTTTCATTAAAAATTGTATCAGCCAAAGGTTTTAAATAAATTTTAGGAGATTTACAATAGAACATAATGTATTTGATAGTATATAAAACGTAATGACTTCTAGCCTTGTTATTTACACCCCTTGCAGTAATTATTTGTGATATAAAAAATTACTTAAGACAAAAGTTTTCAACAATATTAAACAAGTTAAACAAAAAAAGAAAACATTAATTCGATAGAGTACATGGTTTGGAAATTTTATTTATTTTCTTATTTGAAGCCCACTTTTTTTTCAATTCATTGCAGTAATGGTTTGTATTATTTAAAATTGTTTCAGACATAAGTTTTAGATAAAATATATAATATTTACAATAAATTTGAACGAATATGATGGTGTGCCCTCGAAGTCAGTTATGAATTTTTTTCCTCCAAACTTTGTTTATAATGGTTGGCCGTATAAAAAATTATTTCCGACGAGTGTTGTAGATAATAATTTAAGGTTTAACAACAAAAAAGAAAGGATTTAATAGTTTACATGACACGGAAATTACGGTTTTTTTTAATCCACCTTTTTATTTTTTCAACGCCTGCAACAATGGTTCGTGTTAACAAAAAATTTTTTTCGACAAAGGTTATAGATAAAAATGATAATATTTTCAAACAACTGAACAGATTTAATAGTGCACATACTGTTACGAACGTGAGAGACCAGACCACGATGCCAAGTTTGGAGCTGGCTGGCGGTCCCACACGGTCACTGACGTCAATGCGCCATCCATTGACATAAGACATGCCACGCCTGCCTGCGCGGATTACAAGGGTCGTCGCTACCTCCTCTCCTCCTCTCCGCACTCCGCGCGGCGCCATGCCTCGCGCGAGCGTTCTGTGCCCTTCTCGACGGTTCGGGCGTCGGGTCGGCACAGGATGACGCGACTGGCCCCAGCCGCGCTCGTTGCTTCTAGAAGGGCACCATGGTCTATATAAGCCTGGACGCCGGCCTCCGCGAGAGTGGCTCGGTGAAGGGGGAAGTGAGACGGCGGCGACGGAGTACGACGAGAGTTCAGTGACGGAGGTTCACAAGGAGTGCTGCGGCGAGAGTTGCGTGAGGGGTGCGGCCCAGCGAGGTGTGCGGTGCGCAAGGACTCGAGATACTGAGTGCGATTAATTGATTAGTAGGCATTTAAAGTAAGATTATGTATTAGTGTTGTAAATATTAGCAGTCAATAAAACTGTGCATACAAATTGGGCTATTCCTATACGAACTCAGTTCTTCCCACTAAACGATTATTAATATTGTAACAATACTAAGGGAATTTTAGTTTTTTTTGGTTCCCAACCCTTGTTTTTTCAACTTTTTGCAGTTATGATTGGTCGCATCAAAAACGTATTTGGACAAAATATATATTTTTTCCTACGAGTTATAGTACGTTTAAACGAATGTGATATTTCCCACATTATGGAAATTACAGTGATTATACTGTTTTTCAAAATATCTTCCCAATTTCTACCCCTTTGGTCGGATAATGCCCATTAACGAACTCGACCGAGATTTTCCACGACTAGATTTAGTTTCAGTTTGGAAGTGATTATGTGAAAAATTGCGGCAGTTATCGTATCCTCAATAATATATATATATAATAAATATATATTATATATATAAACTTTTGAGTTGACGATGATTTTATTTGGTGTCTATGGTCCATGAAACTGAAAACTATATGTAAAAAAATATTCCTGAAGTCGCACCATGGTGACGGCTACAATAGGTCGTATTTCTTTGACATCTACCGAAAATTACTGGTCATGAATCAGTACAGGAATATGGGAATTTTAACAAATTTCATTAAAAAAAAAATTTCTTAAATATTTAAGTGTTACTTAATTTAAAGAAATAATGTACTTAGCTTAAAATTTTTACGGGAGTGTGGAACCTTCGTGGGTTATGGTTTTTTTTTTGGGGTGTGTATTTTTTTTTTGGCGGGGTTGGGGGGGGGGGGGGGGTAAGGGGGTCAAGGCGTTTCAAAGCCGCGAGTATCCACACCAAGAGTGTCGAGATATATTTTTTTAATGCCTGAGATTATCCTGATAGGACGTATATTACAAGTCCCTGTTTGATTTAATTCACAGGAAACCTTACAGGTAATGAGATACGCACCTATCACATTTAAATCTTGTTAAATTTGTTAAATAATTATTATTATGTTCGTAATGAGTAAAATTATAACATAATTTGACAAACAGTTGAGTTTTTCTTAACACCTTTCTTATGGAAGCCTATCCAACATTTTATCTTATCTGACGTTCTGGCGGCCTTTTATGTCGGCTAAGCGAGATTCCACTGTTACAGATCTTCGGAAAATAATAGCTTATATTATTATAGATAAATCTAATATTTGAACACTTTTAATTTGATAAATAAATCTTTATATAATTTCTTAAATAACACTTAAATTATATTTATGAATCTGAATAAAACAAAATAAATCACAAACTCCTAATTAATTTTTTTCTTATTTGTATGTATGACAGGCAAAGGAAGCTTTGGAAGTTACAAAAGGGTAATTACGAGCATTATAGAATTATTGACGTAAAACACAAGGAATTATGATATAATCGTTAGAGACGTCCCTGACTCAAAACAGACACAGTGTGGTTTATAATGAGAAAATGCATTTATTTCGGTTACACAGGTTCATATAAATTTGCATGATATTTTATTTTGTTACAAACAAGGTTTCAGCTTCGTGGATGTACATGGTGAAGGAAGTAGAAATTAATTGTTTTTACTGTTCTATAAATATTTTTCATTACAAGTGAAAGCAATTTGTTATATAAATATTATATTATAGGCAATAATTAAAAAATTGTTATAATGCAAATCGATAATAATACATGCATAAGCATTAGAATTTACAGTCAATAGAGTTTTGCATAGTACTTTACAATCAATATCATTTTACACATTACATCCAAATATTACATGCATTGTCGTTTTTCATTGTCAAAAATATTTTTAAATAACAGCTTATTTCTAGTCTTAATTTTGTGATGTAATTTACAACCTTAGAAGATTTTAACTAAACCTTAATGGTGAGCAATTTGCGATGTTTTTAATACTCTAGATATTCCATCATTGCTGAGAAATATGAGCTAAGTAATGCATGGCTTTATAGCTGGTAGGCTCAGTCTGTGAATTTTAAATACTTTATGGTACTAGTCTATACTCAAAACGTTTGGTAAAACGTAAGGATAACAAGGGTAATCTAACACCATGGAAATACATGTATTCTACGAAAATCAATTTATACTAATTTGTGAAATAATTGATAAATTACTTGCGCTTACAGCTAGACCGCAGACTAATAATATTTCACAAACAGAAAAAAAAAACACAGGTTAACCCAAGCCAATGGATACAACCATTAAATTTGTTAAGATAAATAATACAATTCGGAAGTCCTTAAACTATAAGAAAAAATACACCACTTCTGAAATTTGATTCTTAAAACTTCCAAGAAAAATGTAAATGAAAAACAGACTTTCATAAAACCATTATGCAAACAAAAGTATATATTTCTTGAACAGATAATAAAATAAATCCTGAAGAAATCTTCGAACATGAAAATAAGCATATGCTGCGACAATCTCGTTTGTAAAGGTTAAATAACTCATCCTCTTTTGTAGGAATTGGCATATAACTAAGCGTAAACTATTTTTCTGGAAAAATTTATAACACTATTGCATTTGATTGAAAAGAATAAATGCAATGCATTGAAGAGTGATTATAGAGGATGGGGGTTGATTACCGTCTAGAATTTTTTCATCAGTTAAAAGTACGTGGTTAAAAATAGCATGCCAGTTCCGTTCTAACCTTACCTGAATGTTGATCAAGTCACTTGGAAACTAATCCAGAATTTAAACCTGGGATTCGCTTGAAAGTGAGACAACTCATGCGCAGCACCCAGATTTATTCTTAAACGCCGAAACTATCTCGCTGTTACACGAATAGTGTTTATAAGTTGCGATGAAGGATGCTGAAATTGCACCAACACTTTTGATGTTCGCGGAAAAAAGAGTAAAACTGATTCAGTGGTTTGGTATTGTGGCATCACTTCCGGATCTCAAACAAGTGTATGGGGGAGAATTATTAGTAAAGTATGTCCAATGGATGACCATACCCAAAAACCAGAAGAAGTAAAAGTGAAAGGACAAGAATTTTTGTAGGGATAGTGCATTAATCATGCATTGATCTCCTAGCAGCACATCCAGACTTTAAAAAGGCCCACGGGGGAGTGGAAGCGATGTAAATTGTTCAGCTGTGTGATGATGGTCCAGGCCTCCTCACCAAAGGAAGATGGGAGAGCAAGAATTTTAGGAAGACTATCAACTTATTTACTTCTTGATATTGTAGAGCACTACCAGACCTCAAAGAGGCAGATGGTGGAGTTGAAGTGGCACAAAAAGGCCAGCAGCTTGAAGACATGTGTTTTACTTTCCAAGACCACACACACTGAAATAACGGATATGCGGGGCCAGAATTCTGGTCTTGATGCAGATGGTAAACTTGTCATCAGTGTAAAATAGCCAGCAGCATCGTCACGCATATGATGATAGCCCAGTCCCATACACTGAAGAAGCAGAAGTGTGAGGACTGGAACTCTAGGAGGAAAAGCTCGCCGTTCATGTCTTGATCTTGTAGCAGCACTTCCAGACCTCAAAGAGGCAGATGGTGGAGTGGAAGCGGTAGAAGATGCGCGATGTCGGCCCGGCCCCACACGCCGAAGAAACGGAAGTGTGAGGACTGGGACTCTTAGGAGGGAAAGCACATCGTTCACGTCTTGATCTTGTAGCAGCACTTCCAGACTTCGAAGAGGCAGATGGTGGAGTGGAAGCGGTAAAAGATGGCCAGCGGCATCGAGATGTGCGTGATGATGGTCCAGGCCCAGATGCCGAAGAAGCGGAGGTGCGACGGCCGGAACTCAGCGTGTCCCTTCTCCAAGGTGTTCACCGCCCACATGGCCATGTTGGCGACCATGAGGAAGGTGATGATCTGGCGCCCGGGCTTCCGCCGCGCCTCGAGCGAAGTGCGGCAGCGGCGGCCCGAGGCGTCCAGCACCAGGATGGTCTGCACCGTGGTCTGCACCAGCGAGCACACCTCGACGGCCGTCGCGCTCGCCGCCGAGGAGGAGGAGTCGTCGTCGTCGGCGAACTGGCTGCCGATGATGGAGAACATGCAGTACACGTACACGCCGCTCTGCGCCATCACCAGCAGGCTGTTGTCCAGCCCGAGTCCGCCGCCGCCGCCGTGACCTGCGGGCATTCATGGGGTTGCCGTCGAGCGCGAACACAAGCCAGACGTGTGGCGAGGGAACACACCGACAACTGCTTGCAATGGTCATTAGTAGGGACACCTGTATTTCGCGATTTCATTTCATGTCAAGGTATTTCACAAAACACTGTAGCTTTTTCTAAGAGTCATGGAAAATTGTGAGGGTGCAGCAGTACGGTGACCACATTCTCATTGGCCCCGTCAAGAGCGGAACGACACCTCTTACCGACCTCAGCCAATAACCACAGGAGAAAAGCTACAGTATTTTGTGAAATACCTTGACACGAAATGTATTCGTGAAATACAGGTGTCC
The DNA here is from genome assembly GCF_032445375.1 of Bacillus rossius redtenbacheri. NCBI lineage: Eukaryota > Metazoa > Arthropoda > Insecta > Phasmatodea > Bacillidae > Bacillus > Bacillus rossius. The sequence goes on from NC_086333.1 coordinate 61,148,959, forward strand.
CTAGTCATTAGTGAAGATCAGTCATGCAAGGGCCAGGTCGGCCTCAGGACCGGGCGAACCGGGCAACCGCTCAGGACCCTGCTACCATTAGGGCCCCGCGCTGGCCCATTTCATTTTTAATTTCTTTGTTAACAATATAAGGCGTTATTGGGATAAGAAAAAAGATTAAGTTTTTACTAAAATGCAATTTAAAGTGATTCGTATAAGAAAAAAAAACTTTCTAATATTTTATTGCCTCACATAATCACGCGAATTTACTGGAATTTGATCGTAAGAATCTATATAACCAATCCGAGAATAATTTAATGGGATAAATTATAAGAAATTTCTCGATATAAATTTTTACTGTAGGGCCTGGACGATACTACATAACCCCTCAAATCCCTGCACCACCGGTAAGCTCTCTTTTCAAAATATTATGCCCCCGGAACAGCGAATGGGCCAGGGACCAACGAAGTCTAGTGATACTACTTAATAAGGGGTCTGGAAAGAAAAATCAACAAATATCTAATCACATCATCATGAAAACCTTTTATTGTGGGACTGCATTCAAGAATGTTCGTCGGTAAAAAAAAAAAAAAAACAGCAGAAAGGCAATAACATAAAACGGATTGCCTTAAATGAACTCCTCTCAAATAACAGGTTGTTTCTTCTTCGTTTTGGATATTATTTTATCACATGGAAATATTAAGAATTATATGGGCATACTGAATCTTAACAAATATAACAATATTTAGTTGCTTTAAACAAAAGGTATGACATAAAATAGTTATGCTTAAGCATAATTGAAAATAAAAAATGCACTTCCCAAGATATTAGAAAAGACTTAAATATTTTTGCAACAACAAGGTACTTAAAAAGTAATGTAAACCTTTAAATATGTTAATTATAAATATACTGTGTCTTGGTTACAACATAAAATCCACACCATACAGGACACACACACCGACCAGTATGATAAACTATACTTAGTTGGAACTAACTTACTCAACACAGTCTACAATTCAGTTATTTGTATGTACTTACCACCGAAAGCTGGCATAATAGTTTTTAAGCTTCAGAATAACGTGCTAAAATACTAAGCATAAATTAATATCGCAAATAATATTTTATCTTACCTCTGACTATATAATGGTTTGTTTATACAAGATTTCGGTTTATGTACACTGCAGTCCGCATTTGTTTAGCGGTTTTAGTTACTTTCTTTTCTTAAACCATACAGTTTATATTATGATCACTACAGCCCTACCTCCATGTTTTTTATTTATGTATTTATCTCGCAAATGAGTTATGTCACATCATGTTACAAAACTATATCCGAATGCCTTTATAGGTTGAAACATACAAGAGTAAACAAAGTAAGACAGTTGAATTAAAAAAAACTAGGAGAGGCAATGGCTGTCTATCAGGTTCCTTCCAATTTTAAAGCAAAAATTAAACAGCAAGGTATAACTGTGTGAAGTCTTAAAGAACAAAGTAATATGGTGAGTTGTGCATTCCTAGGTTGAAATAGAGTGTAGTTCATGGTTATCAGAACGGAAATACATTAAGAAGTTATTTTAAATGCGTAGAGGCTGTGATTGTGCATTTATAATGAGAAGTACATTGTAGTCAACAAGTCAGAACAGTTCAGTGTGAATAAACAGGAGCAATAATTATTGTCAGTGACTTGGGCACCTTTCCAGGTCGAAACTGCTGTAGCCAGCAGGGAAAGGCAACAGGGAGATATTGGCAAAGGGTTAGTGGAGGTGTAGCAATGTGTACCTTCCTAGGGCGAAACACAGTGTAGTCAACAAGTCAAGGTAGTTACGTGAGAATAAATAGAAGCAATGATGGATAGTGACTCGGGTACCTTCCCAGGTTCAAACATGTTGTAATCAGCAAGGAAAGACATTAGGAAGATATTATAAATGGGATAAGGTGCGTAGCAAACTGAGTATTCCTAGGGCTAAACACAGTGTAGACCAATAAGCCAAGGCTGTTAGTACCAGTAGTATATAAATGGCGGAACTGGCACAGGCTTCAGGCTGCGGATGGAGATTTTCAGTTCACGAACTTGGATTGTGATGTCACGGCGGCCATCTTTGAAGATGACTTCACCGTTGCACTTTCGTTATGGATGCCATTTGATTTCTGATGTCACAGTGGCCATTTTGAATAACATGGACCTTGACCTTGGGCGCCAATTTGAATTCTAAAATTTTCCACAATTTTGACTTATGATGTCACTCTTGCAATTTTCGTTATGGCCCAATCTTGGTTTCGAATGACCCAATCTCTATTGTGTTTTTTTTTCGTTACAGCCGCCATATTTTTATCCTTTTTAATGGGTAAAATTAAAAATTAAAAAAATAATAAATTTTTTTATATAAAATTCTTCCACAATTTTTAAAGTCTTCCGCTATCGAAATAATCCATAATTTTTATCCAATTTTAACGGGAAGAAATTTGAAATTGAAAAATAATCAATAATGCAATTTTAATGTAAAAAAAACTCCACCATTTTGAAATTCATCCGCCACTTGATAATCCGTTATAATTATCCATTTATAATTAAATAATTTTTATATAAATAAAATATTATATGAATACAATTTTATTAACTTTATAGGTGAACTTAAACATAGACATTTACCTTTGACCTTGACATAGACCTTGAAATTTTACCTGGATTATGACCTCGACCATTAAATTTGACATTGAACTTTACATTTGAACTTGACCTTGACCAGGACCATTAACTGTAACTTCAGAAGCCATCTTGAAATTAATCATCTTAAAACCAAGGAATCCAATCCCCGAATGTTGCAATTTTCGGTATGGCCGCCATCTTTAAATTCCGTAGTTATTATCAGAATTTACGTGGAAAAAATAAAAAAACATAACAAATTAAATAATACAATTTTAATACAAAAAATATAAAAAAGGACTTATTTCGAATCCAATGGGGTCAATCGATTATAATGGCAATGGATCCTTCCCCCATGGAAGCCACCGGCAGACTGACTTAATAACAATAATGCCAAATGGAGGATGTCACAGTAATAAATGAATAATGTTCTCTTGCGGGTAAAAATAAACTAATATGATGGCAGCACACTCTAGCAGACGAAAACATATATCCTATACAAGATGGAAAACTCCAGCAGACGAAAACAAGTTGGCTGTCATAACATACTGGTTGAAGCAATATCTGCCTTGGCATTAGTGGTTGGAGGTCAGTCTGCTGGTGGCTTCCATGTAGGAAGGATACATTGCAATTTTAAATCGACTGCCCTAATTGTGTTTAAACCGAGGTTTTTTTTATAATTTTTAAATTATTTTTTAATGATTTCTAATATTTTGCGTGAAATTCGAATAATAACTACGAAATTTCAAGATGGCGGCCGTAAAGAAACTTGTATCAATCGGGAATGGGATTGCTTGGTTTTAAGATGGTTAAATTAAAGATGGCTTCTGAAGTGAGAGTTCATGGTCATGGTCAAGGTCAAGGTCAAAAGTAAAATTCATGGTCAAAAGTCAAGATCAAGGTCAATATTAAGGTAAAAGGTCAAGGTCTATGTAAAAGGTACATATCACATTAATAAAATAGCATTGAATTAATTTTTTATAAATTTTAAACATTTCCATTAAAATCGAATAATAATTATAGATTTTTAAGATGGTGGACGAAGTTCAAAACTTTTGAGGTTTTTTATAAAAAATTTATAATAACATTTTGCTATAAATTTTTAAATTTTTCTTAATAATATCTGATAAAAATTATGGAATTTCAAGTTGGTGGAAGAATTTTAAAATGGCAGAGGTTTTTATATATAGGTACTTATATTTTTTAGTTTTAAAATTGGATAAAAGTCATGGATTTTCAAAATGGTGGCCACATCGAAAAATGCATAATTAGTTATTGGGGCATTTGATACCAAGATGGTGCCAATAACCAAAATTGCAACGGTGACGGAATAATTCAAAATGTTGGAAAGTTATAGAATTCAAAATGGTGTCCAAGGTCAAGGTAATCAAAAATGGCCGCCATGACATTTGAATTTGTTATGGCGACTGTAACAAAAAGTGCAATGGTGATGTCATCACCTATGATGGCCGCCGTGACGTCACAATCCAAGATGGCGGACTGACAATTTCCTTTCACAGCCTGAAGCTGTGCCAGCTGCTACATTTGTATACTACTGCTGTTCAGTAAGACTATAAATAGAATCAATGGAGGGCAGTGACTAGTGTGCCTTCCAAGGTTGAAACACGGCATACGGCAGTAATGAGTCTTCCCAGGTCGAAACAGACTGTAGTCAGCAACGAGCGGAACACCCACCGGAGGTCTTCTCGTACTTGAGGCCGCGCAACTGCGCCATGCACAGCAGAACAGCCACGGTGCAGACGATGTACAGCACCAGCTCGCACACGTTCACCTCGAACACGGCGGCGTACTTGTACTTGGGGTCGTTGTTCAGCACGAAGAACAGGATGAGGCTGATGATGGTGAAGACGAGCACCAGCACGCCCGAGAAGAGGCCCTTGTGCGCGCTGGTGCAGTCCACGGTGAAGTGGTGCAGCGACTGGTGCGGCTCGGTCGTCACCTTGAAGGCGCCTGCGGCCGAGCGACCCGTTAACCCGCCGTCTTCGACTGTTTCACTGATGTGTAAACACATTAGCTCTCGGTACACGCTTTGAATATATATACTGTATAGAAGTCGCCAGCCCAGGTTAAAATTTCTAATACGGTTTGAGGTAGTTGGTTAATTCACCGCCGCAATCGCCACCATCTCTAGGGCATCGACTTGTGGTGGTCCCTAGCGGACAAGTGTCGAACTCTTCAAACACCCCTTCCCCCTACCGTTGAACGACCTTGAGCTGCAGTGAATGATGGGTGGGGGGCGCAGGGATTGACAGCGGGCGACAGTGCTGCGCTCTAACGTGTAAATAACAACCTAAGACGATACAGGGCGTTACGGCAGCGCCCTGCAGCGGTGAAGTTCCCAAGCTGATCATCATACGCTCCTGAAAAACGTAGAGTAAAACCTATCCACTCGCGACTTCTATACAGTATATATATATATATATATATATATATATATATATATATACAAAGGTACACGGTATCTGTTAGGAGTAAATTTGTGAATGGAACGGAAGTCGCATGGAACGGAAATGTTAAAAAACGGTGCTGCCATCTGTGGCGGATAGCGGGAACCGAAGTTCACAAAGACAAAAGTGAACACGCGTGCACACATTAACCGTGCCAACAAAGTCAAAAATATCAGTCAGGCAAAAATTTATAATTGCCATCTTTGACAGTATTGCGATTTCTTATTTCCAGTTTAGTTCCTGGATTGTCAAGTACATGTTAATATTGTAATTTACATCATGTTCACACACATGTATCTCCACAACTAGGTAATACATACTGCTTGACTCCTATAGTCTCATTTTTGAAATTGTTTTCTTAAAAAATTTGTAACCAGCAAAAACTTATAAATCCGTCATAGCGAATGAGACAAGGTCTTAAAAGGAAGAGTATGCAACAGAAAAACACCAACCTGGAATCAATATTATATTTATGTCTTTAAATGTTTTTTATTTTTTTGTAAATTAAAATTTCAATTTGTTAAAACACAGCGCGTGTTAAGTGAAATATTTGCATTTACGATGGGCTGCAACTAAATCGTATCTCACTGCGAAATATTTGTTTTATTTGTTTCTATTTTTGGGCTTACTAAAGTCTCCGCCTTTGCCATTTGGCAAATAAAAATCTTTCAATTTTTTAGACACTTAAAAACGAAATCACGCATTATTAGCCTTAAGAGGAATTCAAACCCAGACACCATCGCAGCGAAGTCGATGCTTTAACTACTACGCTACATAGGTCAGCTCTCTGTAAATTTCGCTGGTGTTTAGTTTTTATTTCAATTTTGAAAATGGACTTAATCTGTACTAAATTATCTACTGATAGCCAGTCTTTCACAGTTTTTTTTTTAATTGTACTAACGTGAGTTGAAAGCCTTGGAAAAGCCAAATTTTCAGTAATAGATGGCAAAAAAAAAAAAAAAAAATATTGTTTAAACAAAGATTTTCAGGTTTTGAAAAAGCTTTCAATGGTTATCAGATAGAATAAATATGTGTTTTGAAGCATCATCTGTAGGTCGGCTCTTTGTAAAGTCGCTGGTGTTTAGTTTTTAGTCCAATTTTGAAAACGGACTTCATCTGTACTAAAGTACTGATAGCCAGTCTTTCACAGTTTTTTTTATTTTTTTAAATTGTACTAAGGTGAGTTGAAAGCCTTGAAAAAGCCAAATTTTCTGTTATAGACGGCAAAAAAAATTATTGTTCAAACTAAGATTTTTCAGGTTTTGAAAAAGCTTTTAACGGTTATCAGTAGGGGCAGGTATTTTTCGCGAAAAGATCTGAACACTTATTAGGCTGCAACAAGGTGCACCCGCACAAGCGCGTTCTTCCTTTTTATTGGCGGACTTCTGCGAGATAAGTCGTTTGCCTTATTTGACCGAGCCACTCAGGCCGCGTTTACTTCCGCACTGAATCACCGTGTGATTGGTGTAGTTACAATCGATATGTAGGTACCTGGGAGAAACTCACCCAATCACGAAACACAGACGGTTCTACAGTTCTACAGTGTTTTAACTTTCATCTAGTGTCGAAATATTTTCGCGAAATCTGCATGCCCCTAGTTTATCAGATAGAATAAATATGTGTTTTGAAGCATCAGTAGAGACCCGTGAATTTCGCGGATTCAATGACCTCCAGGATAGACTCAATATCCTCTACACACTTGGGAAAATGCCAACTTTTCATTGGCTATTGACTTATGAGTCGTCTCGACTGGGTGGCCTGTGATTCGACATTTCTATGAGTGAGGGTCTCTAATTGGCCCTCAGTCCTCCAGATTAACAGAGAACCAATGGCTAGGGACCGGAAAAATTCGCGGGTTCAATGACCTGCAGGATGAACTCCATAGTTCTACGTACACCCGGTCAAATGTCACCCACTCATTGGCTGCTGTTTTGAGAGACGTCCCAACGTAGCAGCCTGTGATTCGATAAAGCTTTGGTTGAGTGTTTCTCATTGGCCCAGCGTCATCCAGGTGAGTTGTGAGCTAATAGCAGAGGCAACACTGAGGTATAACTATTTGTATTTTAGCCTATCGCGAAATGAATACGCGAATTTTGCAGGTCTCTACCAATGGCAGAAGCAGCACTAAGGTATAATTATTTGAACTTTAGCATGACACGAAATGAATCCGCGAAATTCACGGGTCTCTAAGCATCATATTGGGGGAGAGAGAGGACACGTGGACACCTAGCTTGCCCGACTCCCCAGAGCTCCAGCATCCCCCTGGACCTTCAAGTCCCTCACCGCGCTCCGCGTCGCCGAGCTGGCGGGCCCGCCTGGGCACGTCGGGCCCGATGTGCTTCCACATCTCGTACAGGATGACGGCGCAGATGAGGCTGTACTCGATGGTGCAGGGGAACAGGAAGGGGCTGGCGTTCTGCACCAGCGAGCCCATGATGTTGGCGCGCCGGCACTCGTAGATGTCGTGGGCGCCGCGCTCCGACACGCGGTGTTGCTGCTGCTGCCGCCGCAGCGCCGTCGCGTTCAGGACGGCGGCCAGCAGGCCTGCGGGAACCACGGACTCGCGGTCCAGCAGGGTCTCTCCCCCTTCCCCCCCGGTCACACCGCCAACTACCCGCCGCCCGAAGCGAACGAAGAGTTACTCGTAGGGGCTGGCATTTTTCGTGAATAAATCTGAACTCCTGTTAGACTGCAACACGGCATACCCGCAACAGCGTTTTCACCCCTTGTGATTGGCGGCCGTCTGCGAGAGAAGTCATTGCCTTGTTTGACCGAGCCACTCAGGACACGTTCATTTCCGCGCTGAATTACTGTGATTGGTGTTGTAACAATCGACGGCGTTCCTGAAAGAAACCCGCCCGATCACGAAACACAGATGGTGCTACAGTGTTTTAACTTATAACTAGTCTCTGAATCTTTTCGCGAAATGTGCATGGCCCTAGTTATACGTAATAACTAGGGACCGGAAAAATTCGCGGTTTCAATGACTTGTAGAATGAACTCCATAGTTCTACGTGCACTCAATCAAATGTCACCCACTCATTGGCTGCTGTCTCGTGAGAAGTCCCAACGTAGCAGCCTGTGATTTGATAAAGCTTTGGTTGGTTGTTTCTCATTGGCCCAGAGTCATCCAGGTGAATTGTGAGCCAATAGCAGAGGAAACACTGAGGTATAACTATTTGTATTTTAGCCTATCGCTAGGGACTGGAAAAATTCGCGGGTTGAATGACCTGTAGGATGAACTCCATAGTTCTACGTACACTCGGTCAAATGCCACCCACTCATTGGCTGCTGTCTTGTGGAGACGTCCCAACGTAGCAGCCTGTGATTGGTATAAAGATTTAGTCGGGTGTTTCTCATTGGCACATAGTCATCCAGGTGAGTTGTGAGCCAATGGCAGAGGCAGCACTGAGGTATAACTATTTGTATTTTAGCCTATCGCGTAATGAATTCGCGAATTTTTCCGGTCTCTACATATCGCTAAATGAATTCGCGAATTTTTCCGGTCTCTAGTAATAACAGACAACCAGATCTTCGTATGAACTTCGCCGTGTTCAAACTTTTGATGTCTGTTTTACTTTCGTTGAATAGGGTAAACGTGCTCACGTGGAAGATATAAGAATGTTCTTCCAAGTGCTCTTTACAAGTTTTTTTTTAAGGTTTGCTCTTATACCAAGATTATTCTTGTAATTGCATGCTCAAAGTAAGTAGAATTAGTACCCGCAAATCTACGAAGATAATGGTAAATTTATGAAGATACATGGGTAATTTGTAATCAGCGTTCTCCGTAAATAAAAAAATGAAAATTTTTAACAGGATTCACCATCAAAAATTTTCACGTTCAGTTTAAAATGAACGCTGGTCACAAATTATCCACGGATTTTCGCAAACTTCTTATTTAGAACATGAATCCAAAAGAACTTTAGTGGTTTATTAACTAAACATTAAAAAAAAGGTTATTTCTAAAGCAATAACACTCTTCTTTTTCCTAGGTGTGTACTTACCTTTGTTTAGGGCGAAAATGCAAATCGGAAGTTAAAATACGATGTAGGTTCTACGAAGATTCATTTATTTGAAATTAAGAATAATTCTTCGTTTATTTGAGGTTACTTCTTCGTTAAAAAGTCTGTAAATTTACTGTGATTTCTAAAAGTGTGGGTTTAATGAAAAGAAAGATGGAACCGAAAGTCCCAAACTATAAATTTAAAATATTTAAAAAAGCTCTACTTGAATAGGTTTTTTTTAACTTAAATTTTTTTTGTACAACTGAACGTCAAAGTTTCATCAGCGGGTTTCAATAATTTCTCACTGTGTTTAACTTTTAATCAGCCAATAACCACTTGTTAGGTTAGCAGAATTTTCATTCACTACCATTTCACTAATATAAATAATCAGTGACGTGTATTTTTCGTGAAATGATTTTAAATCTGTGTTTTAAAACACTGTGTTGTAATTGGTCATATTTATTTTAGGTTTATTCCTACTGTCGGCACAGCAGTCCCAGCCATTATGTGCGGAAGATAACTCGCCAAGTCAAATATCGCAATGGCATCTCTAGCAGACGGCCGACAATTACAAGAAAAAATCTAATGCATTCTAACGAGTGATTTCTTTTTTTCTCACTAAAATATACCAGCCCGTTCAAATAACGTATTCATACCTAGAGTGTATGTAAATATTATGGCTAGAGACAGGAAAATTTCGCGGATTCATTTCGCGATAGGCTAAAATACAAATAGTTATACCTCAGTGTTGCCTCTGCTATTGGCTCACAACTCACCTGGATGACGCTGGGCCAATGAGAAACAACCAACCAAAGCTTTATCAAATCACAGACTGCTACGCTGGGACGTCTCACAAGACAGCAGCCAATGAATGGGTGACATTTAACCGAGTGTACGTAGAACTATGGAGTTCATCCTGGAGGTCATTGAACCCGCGAATTTTTCCTGTCCCTAATTATGGCTGATATTACGCGTGTAAAATTGCTGCTATGTTTCGGAGAGTATAGTGGGTAGCTTGTGATTCAGAACTTCTTTGGGCGCAGGTTTGTTGTTAAAGGGTTGCATCTCATTTCTTGATTTTATACTTACAGTAATGACAGATCAACTTGTAGACTTTTTATATGGTATACTTTCACGAAATGAAAAATATATACATTGTATACGTTTCGCATAATTAGCTGCCAACGTTGCATTATTAACGTTTTTGGGCTGTACAAATACGGAGAACCAACTGGAAAACAGGACTAAAACTATTTAAGGTTTAACTGCAATGCTACTGGCTACTTCAAGATATTGGTTCGAATTTCTTTCAGAAAATATTAATTAATTTTACCTGGCATTTCAAAATTCTCAACTGTGTAAGGATTTTGACAGCCAATCAACATAAAATGATTTTTTGTGAGCGTATTAAATTCCTGAAACACGCATGTCAAGTTTGTATCAATGACATACTCAATGTAACACGTGTGCCAACTAGTATTAGACTACTTGAAACACATTTTCCTGCTTATTCTGTGCGCGGAGCATGTCGTGTTGTAATGGGGAGGAAACATACTCTTGCAGCCCACTAAGGATTACAATAATTCTTCCTGTGATTTTTTTTCCTGACCTAACTAAAAACTACGTGTATTTGGGAGGGGTCCGGGATAGGGAGGGAGACTAAGTGCGTCTCAGGCCGAAGTCCATACGCTTTAATCATTCAGGTTTTTAACCATGCAGGAGAGGTAGCATGTATCATGAGCTAGGAGGGGGATTGGTTAGCCAAGGTTGTGATTGGCGCCATGAATAACTACCGTCACTAACTATAAAACTAGTTAAGTTGAGCCCAGGTAAAAACCTGCATAGACACAGGGAAAATCCTGGGCCCTTACATGCGGGATGCAATAATTTCACGTATTAATATCAAGCAGGTTGGTTACGGGAAACATAAGGGTCGATATGGAAGAAGAGATGGACAGAGTAGAAAATAGTCTACCATGCGGGGGGGTTGGGGGCTTGGACATTGCTGTCCGCATTGATTTGGGCGATACTGGTTGTTTCGGGGGGCGACATTTTGTCGTTTCCCGCCGGCCTGCCAGCCAGCGCAGCCAAGCCTTCCTGTGTAATCTCTTTGCAACCTTATATAATGAGTAGGGACACCTGTATTTCGCGAATACATTTCGTGACAAGGAATTTCACAAAATACTGTAGCTTTTCTCTTGTGGTTATTTGGCTGAGGTCGGTGAGAGTTGTCGTCCCGCTCTTGACGGGGGCCAATGAGAATGTGGTCACCGTACTGCTGCACACTCGCAATTTGCCATGACTAGAGACCCGTGAATTTCGCGGATTCAATGACCTCCAGGATAGACTCCAATATCCTCTACACACTCGGGAAAATGCCAACTGTTCATTGGCTGCTGACTTGTGAGTCGTCTCGACTGGGTAGCCTGTGATTCGACATTTCTATGAGTGAGGGTCTCTAATTGGCCCTCAGTCCTTCAGATTAACAGAGAACCAATGGCAGAATCAGCACTAAGGTATAATTATTTGAATTTTGGCATTACACGAAATGAATCCGCGAAATTCACGGGTCTTTAGCCATGACTAGGGCCATGAAAATTTCGCGAAAAGATCCCGAGAGTAGCTGGAAGTTAAAACACTGTAGCATCGTCTGTGTTTCGTGATTGGGTGAGTTACTTTGAGGTGCATGTCGATTGTTACAACAACCAATCACACTAATTCAGTGTGGAAGCAAACTCGTCCTTAGTGGCTCGTGCAAACCAGGCAGCGACTTCTCTCGCAGACGGCCGCCAATCACAAGGAAGAAACCGCTGGTGTGGGTATACCTTGTTGCAGTTTAGTAGGCGTTCAGATTTTTTCGCGAAAATTTTCTGCCTCTAGCCATGACTCTTAGAAAAAGCTACAGTATTTTTTGAAATACCTTGACACGAAATGTATTCGCGAAATACAGGTGTCCCTAATAATGAGATCCTGGGAAGGTGGGTGGCGGGCGGGCGACGCACCTCCCAGCTGTTCCTCGGACGACTCCTCGCTGGACGAGCTCTCGCCGCCGACGGCCGCGGCGCCTTCGTGGCGCGCGTGGTCGCCCAGGTGCACTATCTCGTGCTTGGTCTCCTCCACCAGCACGTACAGCCACTCGCACAGGTTCGTGGCCACCATGTGCATCAGGCCGAAGCGCGCCAGCACGCGGTACTTGCTCATCTTCATGTCCTGCGGGCACGCGACACCACTGGCTGGAACTACAATCAAGTAGCTTGGCTTCTGGCTTGCAGTTGCCATCATCAGGGAGCAGTTACCCAGGTAGGTAGCTGTAGGTATCTGCTCCCTGATGTTGGTGACCTATACGTAGAGACCGGAATAATTGGCGAGTTCATTTCGCGATTGGCTAAAATACAAATAGTTATACCTCAATGCAGCCTCTGTTATCGGCTCACAACTCACCTAGATGACTCTGGGCCAATGAGAAACACCCAACCAAATCTGTATCGAATCACAGGCTGCTCACAAGACAGCAGCCAATGAGTGGGTCACATTTGACCGAGTGTACGTAGAACTGTGGAGTTCATCCTGCAGGTCATTGAACCCGCGAATTTTTCCGGTGAATTATTCACCAAGGACGCGGCTACAACCCAGAAGCCAAGCTACTTCAGACATTGGCCGCGAAAGCCTGCGAACATTATGGAACTACAATACTTAAGCCAGAGCTCTGCACCAAAATCACTAATTATTATTAGAGGCACGGACCGCATACTCTTGGATCCAACCGCCCCTCCAGGAGAATAAGTAATCTAATCAGGCAGTGCCAACTAACAAGAACAAGAATCTGGCCAACGTAAAATCAAGCGTTGGCAGAGAAAACATAAGTCTGTGAATTTTTGGCCTGTCGCTAAACGAATAATCAAAATTTCCGGGTATCTACAAACGATACTCCTGTATTTTGATGTCATACTGGTGTTTGTCGGCGGCCATCTTCGATTAGGTTGCCTGGTATCGGCTGCCATCTTGTTGTAAATGATTAATATTTACGTTTTAAAAATAATCATAAAAAATATTTTTTTTTGCAGTGGGTTTATTTCGTACCGAGGGAAAGCTATTATTTATACGTTATGGGTAAAGACCGGAAAAATTCGCGAATTCATTTCGCGATATGCTAAAATACAAATAGTTATACCTCAGTGCTGCCTCTGCTATTGGCTCACCACTTACCTTTATGACTCTGGGCCAATGAGAAACACACGACCAAAGCTTTATCAAATCACAGGCTGCTACGCTGGAACGTCTCACAAGACAGCAGCCAATGAATGGATGACATTTAACCGAGTGTACGTAGAACTATGGAGTTCATCCTGGAGGTCATTGAAACCGAGAATTTTTCCGGTCCCTAGTAATGGGTTCAAAAGCAGAGACATTAGCCACTAGGATAAACGACCGATCAAGAACAATGAATACAATAAGAAATATATGGTTTCAAAGCATGCTATACGCCTCTGGGAAGCTATAGTACTAGTTTAGAGCAAAAATCAGGTTTGTCACTTATGTGCTTCAGCACGAGGTGCTACTGTTGCGACTGCCCATAAGTACGCGTTCATAAGAGTTCATTTTGTGGCGTTACAAGCATTGCTCTTGCAATTTTGTAATTTTTCCCCATTTCTAACCGTACTCGACCGAGTTTTTCCATGATTATATTTTCTGTATATGTTTGAAACTGATTTGTGAAAATTTACGGCGGTTATTGTGTTCATAAAAATGTTATATATATAATATATCTTTTGAGTTGATGATGGTTTTGGGGTCTATGGACCATGACACGAAAAACTATGTAAAAATGTTTCCGGAAGTCGCACCATAGTAACGGCCACAATAGGTAGTATTTCTTCGAAGTATACCTAAAATTTACATTGCATACTGAAAAGCAAATAGGTCTACCCTAGCAAACAGCATCATGTATATCAGCGTTGGTTAAGTCTTATACACGTGTTTACTTCTTAACGTAGTCTGTGAACTATCACACAAGTATGAGACCCGGTCGCAAGTCTAAGAGTGTGATTATATGTATACTTTTTCGATTCCTCCAGGAAGCAGCAAATTATAAAAAATACTACGAGAAAAGATTTCAGAAAAGGCATTTTTAAGGTAAACCACGGACAGTTTGTAATTTCATTCTAATACGACTACAGGCGTAAAATAAATTTATATTTCTTGTTGATTAAAGTGTGCAATTTTTAAGAAAATTCGATAGGTTTTTGGGAAAGGTTAACAAGAATAATGACAATGGCTCAATTTAGAGTCATTGAACAGCATTTGGTAAAACTGTATTTTTTTTTATGTGAGTGATCTCAAAGTGTTTACTCTCATAGCAAAAGCAAAATCTGTACGGATTCTTCCCTTATCTTTCCTCCTCCTCCTCTAAAATTCATTTTTCGTCTCTCTTCATCTATTTCGTTCAATTTATTTCAAGGCACGGGCTTTCTCCACCCATTTACTTCCTTCCTTTTATCTGCCGCCTTTTATATCCATTTTTCATGACTTCTTCCTCTCTTCTTACCTCTCCTCGCCTCGAATTTTTTTTTTATTCCCACTCGACTTCTGGCATCGATCGAGCGGGCTCATGAAGGAAAAAAAGGGGGGGAAAAAAAGAAGGGTTTGATAAGGGGGAAGGGGGGGGGGGGGGTTTAAGGGGCTTCCTCGCGTCCATTCAGAAACTTTTTGTTTTGTTTTCCGGGTGCTCGTTTCGCCGTACAGTTGGCGCCCTGCCCGCCACCCTCGGCCCAAGTGCACTCTGCCGTCTGGGAAAACATGACGTGGTTTCTCCACCGCCTGTTCCACGATACCCGGGGACACAGAGAACACATTCTCCGGGACGAACGACCGGAACCACCCTTCAAATAACCTGATTCCCTCACCCCCCTTTTGACCTTCCTCTAACCGAAATCGTTACGATGTTACGTTGGATTCTTTTTTTATTTCATTGATGAGTAAACATCTCAGCTCTCTCTGCATGCAGCATTTGGTGGGAGTAATTCCCGTGAAAATGGACAGGAAGTCGATGAACGGAAATATGTGATACCAAGATGGCGGACCCACATGCAGAAACATTAACCCGTGCATAGTCACTTTCGTAAACATTAGAGGACACACCAAACGTATCTATTGGTGTGCCAAATGAAACTTTATCATTGTGAAACTACCCTGGAATATAGTTGGCAAGCTAAATTAGTCACAGTAGAAAAGGAATCGCAAGTTATAAAATACCTAAGAGTAGTATACGAATGTATGTTCTGGGACTGGCTTCTGGCTGTGGATTGATGATTGTCGACCGCCATCTTGGATTGTGACGTCACGGCGGCCATCTTGGATGGTTGTGACCTTGACCTTTGACCTTGACCTTGAATTTGATCCTCAAAAATCGCCAAAATCCTCCAAAATTGGACAAAATTTGCCCAAAATTCCTCAAAAATCGCCAAAATTTCCATTTCTGTGGGAAAAAGTTCCGCCAAAAATTCGCAAAAAATTCCTCAATTCGAAAATCAGGATTTCGAAAATCCTCAAAAGTCGTTTTGCCCTAGAAAGAACCCTAATTCCTAAAACTGGCTTAAAACTCCTAAGAGATAGCCGCTTATAAGCCATTTCTAGGAATAAGGATACCATGACCGCCATCTTGGATTATGTCGTCACCGATGCATTTTTCGTTACGGCCGCCATCTTTAACTTTTTTATTTATTATCCGATTTTAATAAAATATTTTTTAAAAATTATAAAAAAAATTAAATAATAAAATTTTAATAAAACATTTATAAAAAACAAACATTATCGACACGGAGTTCGGAGTCCTCGGTTCGAACCCGGTGAGGGCAAAAAAATTAAAAATGGCGACAGGCTCCTTCCTTAATGGTGGCTGCAGGCAGACTGACTCCCACCACTTTTCTTAAAGCAGATATATCGTCACCTAGTATGACGTCATGTCCGCCATCTTGTCTTCGTTGCTGGAGACCACCATCTTGTTTTCGTCGGCGAGAGTGCGCTGACGCCATGTTAGTTTAGTTCTTATCCGCTAGAGTGCAGTAATCATTTATTACTAAGGTGCCCGCCATCTTGAAATTTGGACGCCATATTGAAAATCCGTAATTATTTAGCTAGAAATTCGGGAAAAATTTCTAAATTCGTTAAATAAATCACTCATTAATTTACATATTGATTCGATCCGCTCCTGTCCTTGGTTCGATACCCGATCGATGCAATAATGTTTAATTTTATGTAAAAAATAATAATTTCAATAAACCATGTTCAACATTCTTAAAGAGACTCTAAATCCTCTACGACCACCATCCTATCAGACATCAAGACCACCATATTGGAAATGCGTAATTTTAATGCTAGAGATCCGGGAAAAAGTTCAGAAATCATTAAATAAATTTCCGATCAATAAACTGATTAATTAGATCGACTAAGGTCCTTGGTACGATCCCAGGCCGATACAAAACAACTTTAATATTTTAAAAAAGCACCACTAAAGTGTAAGGTTCGAGGAATTAAACACCGCAAGTTCTTTTACAAACATAATATTTATTACATAATTTCTATTCTACTACAGGATCACTTACGAAAGCCAGCAATCTTATAATCATTTAGTTCCGCAGCGGTGTGAAATTACTAATTCTTAGCTCCAATCGGTTTATACTAGACAGAGTCCAGCCAGAACCTTTACAGACATAGTCCACCTCTTCTTGACAGAGTTTCTGGATACCGATTTTAACAGTTTGCTTCACATCGTTAGAACTGTAAATTACTGCAGCCGATGTCTTGAATGCACACTTCTTCACTTTGTCATCGAACGGATATGGCTTTCCATATATACAGTCCAACCACAAGTTATATTTCAAAGGTCCGTTTGTTGCTACATCATCAGTAAGCTGATTGATTATCTTCTGTCTGATATCGTCAAGAAAATTACAAATGTCCTTCGACTCACCGAACGTATTTAGATAATAGTAGTCTTTCAAAGTTCCACGAAATGCAGACTGCGCAAAGTAGAAGCCATTATCGTTCACTTGTAATGCTCCGAACACAGTCTTAGGTTTAGTTCCATGTTCAGACGTCATAACAATCGGTTGCTGGGCATCTGTTTTTTTGGTTGTACGCTTTCGTGTCTCCAATCTAAAGCGAGGAGCCGAAATGTCGGCAGGTAGTTCAGCAGTAGGAGCACAGACTCCACCTTTACATTTTTTCGCATGATGTCGCAAACTGTCTATTCGAGTAAACCATTTAAGGCACTCATCACATCGAAACTTCATGCGAGAAGGATTCTTCGTGCATTTGCTCCGCTCATGTCTTCGTGCATCATGGGAAAATGCGAACGACGTATCACAGTAGCTGCAAGGATACCGTGGTGATGAAGACGATCCTTTCAGACCCGATCCAGATACAGACGTTGCAACAGTACTACCATTTCCAGGCATTCTCTTATGCACATCGATGCATCGTTGTTGCGCCGAAACCTTTACTTTCTGCCGCACAGCAGGACCTTTGCATGCCTTCATGTGCGTTTTCATATTATCTTTTCTGGCAAACTGCTTATGACTTTTCTCACAAACAAACATTTTACGATATAGGTTCTTGGCACATTCGCTCCTCTCGTGTCGCCGGGCATTGCTGTTGTTTGAGAAAATCTTGTCGCAGTAACAGCACCGATGTTCGCTAGTTGTCAAATCAGCATCCATTGAAGTCTCCATCGAGGTCGTATCGTCGATCGTCGTGGTTTCCTGCACATCCAGCTCAGTAGTCATTAAGCTATCTTCTGCTGGTGGTATCACATCTGTTGAAATCTCCTCCAATGTCGACGTCGTCGTCGTTGCCAACGGGATCTGCTCCACCATTGTCGTCGCTGACGTCAAGGTTCCCGTAGACGATGGTACAACGTCCATCGAGTTCGGCGTTAAAGTCGGTAAAGATGCCATCGAGTTCTCAAGAACAGGTAATTACACGACTTATGCACCAGATGAAATAATCTAGGTGATCCTTACACCGTCGACGACAGTAACAAACTGAGCGACCTGCTGTCTAGGACTCGCTTATATACATGCACCGGATGGAATAATACGCAAGTCAAATCAAGAACCATTTACTATAATACTAGAGTCAAAACAACATTAAAAATAGAAGGACCATCAACGAAAAGGCAGCACATTTGGAAGCACCGACAACGAAAAGGCAGCACATTTGGAAGCACCGACTACGAAAAGGCAGCACATTTGGAAGCACCGACTACGAAAAGGCAGCACATTTGGAAGCACCGACTACGAAAAGGCAGCACATTTGGAAGCACCGACAACGAAAAGGCAGCACATTTGGAAGCACCGACTACGAAAAGGCAGCACATTTGGAAGCACCGACTACGAAAAGGCAGCACATTTGGAAGCACCGACAACGAAAAGGCAGCACATTTGGAAGCATCGACAACGAAAAGGCAGCACATTTGGAAGCTCCATCAACAAAAAAAAAGGCAAAAAGGAAGCACAAGTTACGAGATCTATGTCTTAGTTAGAAATCAGAATACAAGAAATAAAAACATTAAATTCTTATAATTTAAATTATTTATTTTATTGCTTTACACTATACAAATGCAAGTAAAACAAGCCATTATTGTATGTAGCCAGCATTCCTCAGTTCCTTGAGTATGAAGGATATTTCTTTGATGCACGAATAGTTTCCTGCACAAAGCGAACCATGTAGAAGTCTTAGCCGGTCAACCAATATGTTTGGATCTTTCCATGATGTGTAATCATTCTCTTCTACCACCATCTTCCTTGCACCTTTATAATTATTATGATCTCTGGTGTCTTCCGTTTTACCACCAACCGCAGGGTAACTTTCATGTTTGAGACGGTGATCATCACAAGCTTGATCAGATTTATTTAATATATCACGTCGTTTCCATCGTTTCGGTCTCAGGACACCGCCACATTCTTCAATCTTGGCAGCTTTAGGTGCTTCATCATAGTCTATGTCTTTGTAAACAGCCTCAGAGTCACTGTAACAATCACCGTAGAAGGAATCGTCTTCACCCAATTTACCGTAATAATTCGATGTTGATGATGTTGAAGTGTCTTCATCGTCTTCATGCTTCCTTTTTAGGAGTCCATCATTTTTACAAAGTAGGAAAGATCTACTTGAATTCGGCTGGAATATATTCTCACTTTTCACGTTAAGGATTCTTCCATTGTCTTCATTCTTCCGTAAATCATCAACCTCCTTCAATTTAAGTTCGTTGTCGAGATCGGAAGAGCCAAGAAAATTATTGGCGTAATGCAGATCACTCTTCCTTAGGCTAGTAGATTCATCGTTGTCCTCTAGCCTGTACGCAGGCTTGGCGCTACAAGTTCTGCCATGTCTTTTTAGGCTCTCTCTCCGCGTAAACGACTTGCTACATCTAACACATCTTATCATATTGCGCAGTGGATTTTTAACACAGTCATTCTTCTCGTGTTGTCTTTTATTCTTTCTCAAGATAAACTCTTTACTGCAAAACTTACACCTATGTTCTTTCGATACAGCGTCAGATCCCAAATCGGAATTCATATTAGTTACTGAGACTAACGTCAGATACCAATTGAGTGTTTTAAATTAGATCCAATACTTAAATAGAAATATTTTCATATTTCATCAGCGAGAATTAATATGAAAATATTTCTATTTAAGTATTGGATCTAATTTAAAACACTCAATTGGTATCTGACGTTAGTCTCAGTAACTAATATGAATTCCGATTTGGGATCTGACGCTGTATCGAAAGAACATAGGTGTAAGTTTTGCAGTAAAGAGTTTATCTTGAGAAAGAATAAAAGACAACACGAGAAGAATGACTGTGTTAAAAATCCACTGCGCAATATGATAAGTTGTGTTAGATGTAGCAAGTCGTTTACGCGGAGAGAGAGCCTAAAAAGACATGGCAGAACTTGTAGCGCCAAGCCTGCGTACAGGCTAGAGGACAACGATGAATCTACTAGCCTAAGGAAGAGTGATCTGCATTACGCCAATAATTTTCTTGGCTCTTCCGATCTCGACAACGAACTTAAATTGAAGGAGGTTGATGATTTACGGAAGAATGAAGACAATGGAAGAATCCTTAACGTGAAAAGTGAGAATATATTCCAGCCGAATTCAAGTAGATCTTTCCTACTTTGTAAAAATGATGGACTCCTAAAAAGGAAGCATGAAGACGATGAAGACACTTCAACATCATCAACATCGAATTATTACGGTAAATTGGGTGAAGACGATTCCTTCTACGGTGATTGTTACAGTGACTCTGAGGCTGTTTACAAAGACATAGACTATGATGAAGCACCTAAAGCTGCCAAGATTGAAGAATGTGGCGGTGTCCTGAGACCGAAACGATGGAAACGACGTGATATATTAAATAAATCTGATCAAGCTTGTGATGATCACCGTCTCAAACATGAAAGTTACCCTGCGGTTGGTGGTAAAACGGAAGACACCAGAGATCATAATAATTATAAAGGTGCAAGGAAGATGGTGGTAGAAGAGAATGATTACACATCATGGAAAGATCCAAACATATTGGTTGACCGGCTAAGACTTCTACATGGTTCGCTTTGTGCAGGAAACTATTCGTGCATCAAAGAAATATCCTTCATACTCAAGGAACTGAGGAATGCTGGCTACATACAATAATGGCTTGTTTTACTTGCATTTGTATAGTGTAAAGCAATAAAATAAATAATTTAAATTATAAGAATTTAATGTTTTTATTTCTTGTATTCTGATTTCTAACTAAGACATAGATCTCGTAACTTGTGCTTCCTTTTTGCCTTTTTTTTGTTGATGGAGCTTCCAAATGTGCTGCCTTTTCGTTGTCGGTGCTTCCAAATGTGCTGCCTTTTCGTTGTCGGTGCTTCCAAATGTGCTGCCTTTTCGTTGTCGGTGCTTCCAAATGTGCTGCCTTTTCGTAGTCGGTGCTTCCAAATGTGCTGCCTTTTCGTAGTCGGTGCTTCCAAATGTGCTGCCTTTTCGTTGTCGGTGCTTCCAAATGTGCTGCCTTTTCGTAGTCGGTGCTTCCAAATGTGCTGCCTTTTCGTAGTCGGTGCTTCCAAATGTGCTGCCTTTTCGTAGTCGGTGCTTCCAAATGTGCTGCCTTTTCGTTGTCGGTGCTTCCAAATGTGCTGCCTTTTCGTTGATGGTCCTTCTATTTTAAATGTTGTTTTGACTCTAGTATTATAGTAAATGGTTCTTGATTTGACTTGCGTATTATTCCATCCGGTGCATGTATATAAGCGAGTCCTAGACAGCAGGTCGCTCAGTTTGTTACTGTCGTCGACGGTGTAAGGATCACCTAGATTATTTCATCTGGTGTATAAGTCGTGTAATTACCTGTTCTTGAGAACTCGATGGCATCTTTACCGACTTTAACGCCGAACTCGATGGACGTTGTACCATCGTCTACGGGAACCTTGACGTCAGCGACGACAATGGTGGAGCAGATCCCGTTGGCAACGACGACGACGTCGACATTGGAGGAGATTTCAACAGATGTGATACCACCAGCAGAAGATAGCTTAATGACTACTGAGCTGGATGTGCAGGAAACCACGACGATCGACGATACGACCTCGATGGAGACTTCAATGGATGCTGATTTGACAACTAGCGAACATCGGTGCTGTTACTGCGACAAGATTTTCTCAAACAACAGCAATGCCCGGCGACACGAGAGGAGCGAATGTGCCAAGAACCTATATCGTAAAATGTTTGTTTGTGAGAAATGTCATAAGCAGTTTGCCAGAAAAGATAATATGAAAACGCACATGAAGGCATGCAAAGGTCCTGCTGTGCGGCAGAAAGTAAAGGTTTCGGCGCAACAACGATGCATCGATGTGCATAAGAGAATGCCTGGAAATGGTAGTACTGTTGCAACATCTGTATCTGGATCGGGTCTGAAAGGATCGTCTTCATCACCACGGTATCCTTGCAGCTACTGTGATACGTCGTTCGCATTTTCCCATGATGCACGAAGACATGAGCGGAGCAAATGCACGAAGAATCCTTCTCGCATGAAGTTTCGATGTGATGAGTGCCTTAAATGGTTTACTCGAATTGACAGTTTGCGACATCATGCGAAAAAATGTAAAGGTGGAGTCTGTGCTCCTACTGCTGAACTACCTGCCGACATTTCGGCTCCTCGCTTTAGATTGGAGACACGAAAGCGTACAACCAAAAAAACAGATGCCCAGCAACCGATTGTTATGACGTCTGAACATGGAACTAAACCTAAGACTGTGTTCGGAGCATTACAAGTGAACGATAATGGCTTCTACTTGGCGCAGTCTGCATTTCGTGGAACTTTGAAAGACTACTATTATCTAAATACGTTCGGTGAGTCGAAGGACATTTGTAATTTTCTTGACGATATCAGACAGAAGATAATCAATCAGCTTACTGATGATGTAGCAACAAACGGACCTTTGAAATATAACTTGTGGTTGGACTGTATATATGGAAAGCCATATCCGTTCGATGACAAAGTGAAGAAGTGTGCATTCAAGACATCGGCTGCAGTAATTTACAGTTCTAACGATGTGAAGCAAACTGTTAAAATCGGTATCCAGAAACTCTGTCAAGAAGAGGTGGACTATGTCTGTAAAGGTTCTGGCTGGACTCTGTCTAGTATAAACCGATTGGAGCTAAGAATTAGTAATTTCACACCGCTGCGGAACTAAATGATTATAAGATTGCTGGCTTTCGTAAGTGATCCTGTAGTAGAATAGAAATTATGTAATAAATATTATGTTTGTAAAAGAACTTGCGGTGTTTAATTCCTCGAACCTTACACTTTAGTGGTGCTTTTTTAAAATATTAAAGTTGTTTTGTATCGGCCTGGGATCGTACCAAGGACCTTAGTCGATCTAATTAATCAGTTTATTGATCGGAAATTTATTTAATGATTTCTGAACTTTTTCCCGGATCTCTAGCATTAAAATTACGCATTTCCAATATGGTGGTCTTGATGTCTGATAGGATGGTGGTCGTAGAGGATTTAGAGTCTCTTTACGAATGTTGAACATGGTTTATTGAAATTATTATTTTTTACATAAAATTAAACATTATTGCATCGATCGGGTATCGAACCAAGGACAGGAGCGGATCGAATCAATATGTAAATTAATGAGTGATTTATTTAACGAATTTAGAAATTTTTCCCGAATTTCTAGCTAAATAATTACGGATTTTCAATATGGCGTCCAAATTTCAAGATGGCGGGCACCTTAGTAATAAATGATTACTGCACTCTAGCGGATAAGAACTAAACTAACATGGCGTCAGCGCACTCTCGCCGACGAAAACAAGATGGTGGTCTCCAGCAACGAAGACAAGATGGCGGACATGACGTCATACTAGGTGACGATATATCTGCTTTAAGAAAAGTGGTGGGAGTCAGTCTGCCTGCAGCCACCATTAAGGAAGGAGCCTGTCGCCATTTTTAATTTTTTTGCCCTCACCGGGTTCGAACCGAGGACTCCGAACTCCGTGTCGATAATGTTTGTTTTTTATAAATGTTTTATTAAAATTTTATTATTTAATTTTTTTTATAATTTTTAAAAAATATTTTATTAAAATCGGATAATAAATAAAAAAGTTAAAGATGGCGGCCGTAACGAAAAATGCATCGGTGACGACATAATCCAAGATGGCGGTCATGGTATCCTTATTCCTAGAAATGGCTTATAAGCGGCTATCTCTTAGGAGTTTTAAGCCAGTTTTAGGAATTAGGGTTCTTTCTAGGGCAAAACGACTTTTGAGGATTTTCGAAATCCTGATTTTCGAATTGAGGAATTTTTTGCAAATTTTTGGCGGAACTTTTTTCCACAGAAATGGAAATTTTGGCGATTTTTGAGGAATTTTGGGCAAATTTTGTCCAATTTTGGAGGATTTTGGCGATTTTTGAGGATCAAATTCAAGGTCAAGGTCAAAGGTCAAGGTCACAACCATCCAAGATGTCCGCCGTGACGTCACAATCCAAGATGGCGGTCGACAATCATCAATCCACATTCAGAAGCCAGTCCCAGAACATACATTCGTATACTACTCCTAAGAAAACTAGAATTACATTGATTATAAGACGTATTCTCCTTCTAAATTCCCAAGAAGCTTAATAGCACAGCGTTGAAGCGTGTGTCCTTGATAACCTCAAGGGGCGTGGTTCAACTCTAGTCACTAGAAAAAGGTAATTTTTACCTTTTTTTATGATATTATAATAATATCGTTGAATCAGCTCAATAAGGTTAGGTTTTGTGGGTAGGAAGTATTTACAGACTGATTTAAGTCGATTAAACTAAAATAAATGTAAAAACATATACTTAGTGTTAATATTTTAGTAATGCCATAGAAGTATAACTTCTAAAGTGTACGTAAACTTTATACTTTTAACTATTTGGTGAATTTTAACAAGATGGGCAGGTTTTTAATAAAATTCCTTGCAGAAAGTCAGGACCCAGGCCGGGTTTTACTGGAGCCGTTTCTAATGGTTTAAAATTTCCTGTTTTTTTTTTTTTCGTGCTGCTAATTTCTATCTGCATTTTATGGTGACAAGCAAAGTTTGCGATTCAGGCAGCAAATTCTAGCGGCGGGCGCAGAAAGTTTGTGTGTGATTCGCAAACAGAAACTTTGATATTAAAAAAAAAAAAGCTCTATATATTTTATCAGTTTATTTATGACGCTCTGCATTATTTAAAATAATTTTACGTTAAATTTCGTGTCCAAATTTCATATAATAAGTTTATTTGCAACATGACACAATTAAATAACATGAGTTTGCTCGTTACCGATGTTAGATGTTTACACATCACTGACGAGTTCTAAAAGACTCATTCACATATATTTAATTTTTTTTTATTAATTTGTAGTCATACATATCATAAATAATTTAACGACTTAACCAACCACAGAATTGCTTTGATCTCAAAATAAATTTAGGAACAGTAAATAATTTTCTTCTAACTAAGGGAGTACACAGAACTTGAAGTGTTTTGCAATAGAGTAAAGTTATCTAATAAACAGCTTACCATAAATACAAATTACTCTACACAAAAGAAAACAGTTGAAATTTTGCGAATATTTGAGCGAAAATGTATGGCAGCGAATTATTTAAAAAAAATAATGAAACTTGACTCAATGTAAACATTTTTTTATAGATATGCAGCATTAATACTGAAAAAAAATCTTAAACTTTCTTCTTCATAGTTCGAACAACAACGTGAATACTTACAATATAGTTCATTTTAAATCACGAAATCCACGCACCTCATTACTAAGAAAAAGTCTTTCATTGTACGAAAAAAATTTAAAACTCATAATTCAATGGACGTTTTTATGAAGACTTGAAGCAAGTTTACAAAAATCGTAAACCATTACACTTTTGTGCACCAAATAATATCTGAAGGAAAGAACTGATTCTTGCAAATAATTCTCAAATACGCAATCGTAAACTAGCCATTACTAGAGTCCCGGAAATTTCGCGGATTCCTCTGGCCTCAGGATAGAATTCAAAGTTATAGGTGTGCTCGACCCATGTTTACTTTCCCATTGGTTGATTTCTTAGCGAGAACATTTTTATCCTTGTTATTTGGCACTACCTGATTCGCTTACTTCTCTCCTAGCTGGACATCGTTGGCTCACGGTCGTAGAGGGGCGTGTCCAGATAACCGCGGTCCAATCATTATCACAGTGCGACAGTGTGGAGGTTTGCATTCTAGCTTGCGACTAAATGAAAGCGTGAAAATTCCGTGGCTCTAGCCATTACCAGGGACCGGAAAAAAATCGCGGGTTCTTTCCGCGATAGCATAAAATTCAAACATGTATGCCTCTAAGTTAATTCCGCTGTTGGCGCGCAGTTTACAGGGAAGACCCGAGGCCAGTTATAAACGCTCAACTAAAGAATAACCGAAACACAGGCTGACGCGTTGACACGTCTCACCAGTCGGCAGCCAATGAACAGGTGACATTTTTTCCAGAGTACACAGAGGACTGCGCAGTCTATCCTAGAGGTCACAGAAAACGCGCATTTTTTCCAGTCCATAGAAATTACCCAAAAGAATACCGTCACTCAACCTGTGAAATATTTCGACGCGCAGACACTAGGGTAAATAAATTATTTTACTGCTTTATTTCGATACTAGAACGATTTTAAATGTACCTGACAATGCTTAGGAATTTCTCTCCCCCCTTAAATTATATATATATTTTTTATTTTCATCGGCCACCCGTCACGCCGCAGCAACTAGGTGGCCGGCGGCGTCGGTAAAGTGTTAAGAACTGAAACGTGTGGGCTTGATCGAGGGTGTAGTGGGGCGCAGCAGGAGGGGGGAGAGCATTCGCCGGAGGGGGGAGGGAGTTGGTGCTACAGCGAACGCGTAACCAGCACAGTGCGTCAGTTTCGCCTCTGGGAACTCCACAACAATGGTGTTATTTTTTTTTTACAGGGCCAGTGCTCAATACTTCAAAAGAAAAATAAAATTACATATATAAAAATAAAATTATATATAAATATAAATAAATAATACAGTTTAAAATTAATCGAAATTTTAGTATCGACGTATTAATACCGATATTTTTTGATATCGATATTTAGATTTGAGAATATTGAAATAGAACAATATACCATAAAAATAAAAAAAATAATTTATTAATAATATAAGAACTCAAATGTATTTTTTTTCAGCAAAAATCACGTAGTTAATACATATAAAATTGGTGTCATCATGTAGATAATATCGTATTTTTGTTTAAAAAATGTTCTGAAATAAAAAAAGTTTATCCTTGAATTATTTTCTATTAAATTTCTATGTTATTATTAAATATTTGTCAGTTTTCTATTTTTTTTGTTGGTAAGTGTATCGTGCAAAATCTACTTGAGCGAATTTGGTGAAACCTGTTTGTTTTTAAAAGCTTATGATTAGAATGAAAATTGTTGTATATTTTATTTCGCTACGATAACGGGAGCCGAAGATATAGGCCTAACAATAAAACTTTTTTCCTTAAGCAAGTGCAACCACCCACTCTTCACCAATACAACTATGTAACACATACACAATACAATTTATTTACTATCTCATAATAATTAACAATTTCACGATTATTGATAACTTTTTATTACATGATGTGAGAATCAAAAGAAAAAAAAAATATCATCATGCGACTATTCGCACGTGGACATACACTCGTACAGAATAATAAAAATTTAAGAAAAAAGAAAAATGCAAACGTCATTTTTTTTTTACTAAGAACCAAAAACGTTTTAGGATAATATTTAACTATAAACGCTTAGAAGTATAAATACCTTAGTATTACACATACATAAATTATTTTTTAATAGTAGGTCAAACAAAGGTTAAGCTTTCGTTATTATGATACATCAGTATCGATATCATCATTCAAACCATACAACAAAACACCGATGTGTTAATATGGCGTAAAATGTTACCATCCCTTCTTGTGGTGTTTCTCGTAGAATCCCACACGTTCGCTCTAGATGCGATTCGGATTCGTTTTAAATGCATCAAACAGTTCATGTATAAATTATAATGCGTTGAAACTTCTCTACATGAATTAAAAGATTTCTACAGTTATTTTTTGTGACTGAACTCCACAGTTTTATCAGTGGAATTTAATCTTCAATCTCAGGTTCTTAGCGAAAATCACTTATTTACAAGCCAGTAACGGACTACTAACAAAAAAAAATTCAGATTAGTAGTGTAGACGTACCGATCACACTGTCGTTTTCCTGGAATAGGGAATGGGGACAATTCTTTGTTTAACAAGACGTGTTGGTTTTAGACCGGATTTATAAACTATACAAGACGCAAAAAAAGTAAGCAATGGACGTTTTAAAATTCCCGTTCATAAATTACTAAATGCCTAAAATATAACGCAAGCATCGACCAACTTTCAACTTCTTGTATTCTGGCTTTCGTTTACGCCTTCTACTCCTACTAGAAGTGAAGAGTTCCGAAATATTTTAATGATGCAGACGCAATGTGCATAAAATAATATTTTCTTTTGTCACATGCATAATGTTTTTACCAACTAAAATACACAGTTAAAGCATGCGAAGATTTTAATCACATTATTAAGTACTTAAAAGGTTTTCTTGGAAAACGTTATTTAAAACAAAAGTCTGATCGTTTAATTTTTTCTAAAATTTTACAGTTAAAGTTGTCTGGTTGGTCTCGGTTTACTACATACGTTTTCCTGCGTGTTGCGTCGTTTTACATATTTTACATCACTTATTAAACCAGACTTAGTGACACGGAGTGATACAAATATTTCATTGCTAGTTAAAAAACTATTTACAGTGCATACATTTCGCAAGCTTAGCGGCATAGTTGAATTATTAACATCTTTGTGCAGTATGAGCCAGCAGAACCAATTGGAATAAATAACTGAACATTTGTTAAGTTTAAAGTCAAAGCTGATGGAAACTGCGTGGTGTATTTGAGAATCCTCTCAAAAAAATAATTTAATTTTATCTACAGTTTTGAAATCATAATAATTCTGAGAATATTTAAAGGCTAGGAAAAACTAAAATTATTATTTTTTTCTTAAATATATTTAAACGTTGTTAAAATGACTTTAAACCTTAAAAGTTACCTTTTTGTATTCCATTTCGTTCTCCTTATCCATCCTGCACAAAAATGCAAATCAGCGACCTAATTATGCAAAAATGTATACGATAGAGATATATTTTTTTTCAATTTGTGAAAGTTCAGCCACTCAGGAAGTCGGAAAGTTTAACCGCGTGGAACGTGAATATAAAACAACGACCCGGAGCGGGACACACACCCCTGATGTGTAGAGACCTGCAATATTCGCGGTTTCGATGGCCTTCAGGATAGACTGCACATACCCCTGTACACTCGGGCAAATAACGCAAGTTCATTGGCTGCCGACTTGTAAGTCGTCTCGTCTCAGCTGGCATGTCTGTGATTCGATCCTTCTTTGGTTGAGGGTTTGTAACTGGTTGAGATTCGTCCAGATGAACAGTAAGACAATAGAAAAATTATCTAAGAGGTATATGTGTTTGAATTCTAGCCTATCACCGAATGAATCCGCGAATTTTGCAGGTCTCTACTGATGTGTAGAGACCCGGAAAATTCGAGGGTTCATTTCGTGTTATGCTAAAATTCAAATAATTATACTTTAGTGCTGCTTCTGTCATTGGTTCACTGTTAATCTGGAGGACTGAGGGACAATTAGAGACCCTCATTTATAGAAGTGTCGAATCACAGGCCACCCAGTCGAGACGACTCACAAGTCAGCAGCCAATGATCAATTGGTAGAGACCTGCAAAATTCGCGGATTCATTCGGTGATATGCTAGAATTCAAACACACATACCTCTTAGATAATTTTGCTATTGGCTTACTGTTCATCTGGACGAATCTCAACCAGTTATAAACACTCAACCAAAGAAGGATCGAATTACAGACAAACCAGCTGAGACGACTTACAAGTCGGCAGCCAATGAACTTGCGTTATTTGCCCGAGTGTACAGGGGTATGTGCAGTCTATCCTGAAAGCCATCGAAACCGCGAATTTCGCAGGTCTCTATCAATTGGCATTTGCCCGAGTGTGTAGAGGATATTGGAGTCTATCCTGGAGGTCATTGAACCCGCGAATTTTCCGGGTCTCTACAGTGATGTGATATATGCGTATGTTCAAACACTGAACGATAAAAAAGGAAACTGCAACGTGTGGGTGTCCCGGAGCATGCGAGGTGCAGGAAGGCGCGCACCTGGCTGTTGAGGAAGATGAACTGCATCTGCACCAGGGTGAGCACGAGACGAGCTCCAGGGGTGAGTATCTGCAGCACGTTGTGGCACTGCGACTCCCCCTTCAGCTCGAAGTACTGCGCGAACTCCAGCCCCGAGTACACCATGCTGCCCACGCCGAAAGCTGCGGGTCGTCACGTCACAACACCCAGTCACACGAAGGCACACCACTCTAGAATACAGCCTCGCGCACAGCCTTCCACTTGTAACTACCCAAAAACAAGTTTCGCCACAGTGAGAGCATTTCGGAACACTGTGTTCCATGGCCCCCACAAGGGTGGGGCTGGGTGGACCCATGAGTCCAGAGCCCGGGTCTGGAGGGTGCCCGAGCCCCGCCCTACGCAAGTTTTGAATTTTGAAGAGAAACTTCTTTGCTGAGGGGGCTACGATTTTTGAGCGTTCAAATAATTCCGATCGCATGAGGGGGAATAGTTAGGTACGTGGTGGGGGAACCGGCAGAGTTGGTCAGAGATGACGCCACTCCAACGCATGCTCCCTGTAGTCATTGTTACGAAAAAAATAATTTTATAATTAAAGTTTAGTTTCAACTTACAAAACAGTTATCATACTACCTGTATTTTCAGGTTGAATTAAATTTTAAAAAGAGTATGGATAAGAAATAACCACGCAGTTATAATGAAGCAGGCGACTGTAAAATACGGGGCCCGTGTCTGATCTTGGGTCCAGGGCCCGTAATAGAATTTGGGGGCCATGCTGTGTTCTGATACTTGCTCAACCAGATTCCACGCCGTGACGGGAAAGCCCAAGAAATTTTTTTAAGTAATAATGCAAATCTTAAAACTGTATCTATGGTTCCACGGAACCTATCCAACTGTTTTGACAGTTATATTCGAGCTGCCAATGAAATTGAATATGGCTTAAAATGTTTCATAGGACATTAAACATAGAAATGTGAAAAAATATTAATTTTCCTTGTATACTACTTTATAGTATCATTTAATGTTAAGTTTTATGTCTTAAACTTATTTATCTTTGAAAAAAAATGTTTTATTTTAATTGTAAACCTCATGCAGCCTTACCTATTGCTCCTAGGCGGAGGTAGAAGCTCCCATAACGAATAATTGGTGTTTCGGTAGCCTTTTTGGACTTGGACATTTGCTTCTCCGAACCTGCAACAAAATTTTTTTTTTTAAATCTAAAAACTGTTGGTAGAAAATTATACATCTTGTAACATACAATCACATTCAAAAGTTTTAAGTTATATATACAGAAGAAAGGACTTTAGTCAAATATAATACCAAACAAATTATATAGTTTAGAAGCAACATTAAAATAATTAGATATGGAGAACTGATGTGGTAGAACGAAAACTGACCGAGATAAGCACCAAAAATAGCTCCACCAAAGGAAGGCTGACCTTATACGGCAGGGGATTAATAGAAACCGCTAGTTATTCAATGAACACTTTCCAGGAAGATACTTTCTAATATTATCAGTGTCAGAGACAAATAGAGGTACTATACATCCTGGAGAGGCAGTTTTAACATCTTGAGTCTGACCAGGAGTCGAACCAATAACGAAACATAGACGAAGCTGCAGTGTTATAACTACCAGCTAGTCTCGAAATATTTGCGCCTTAAATGGATGTCCCCTAAATTAATGGCATAAAACTTTAGAACAAGGCATAAACATTTTTAATCTGTTGAAAATATGATTTTTGTTTAGAGTTTACAGTTAAACATTTAAAAAAAAATTATATTATAATTTATGCTTCCAACAATTACACAACGAACATATCTGCCAACATTTACTACTGAAATAAGATATCATCAAACAAGTAAAATTTCCTATTTATTTAAACAAAAAAAACAGTTTGCTGTGTATAATTTTACATTCTAATATTCCTTAGAAAAACCAATTTCATTGTCCAATACTTTCAGCGCTTTTAACGTTACCAGGAATGCATTGCCCGAACATCTTATTAAACCCCTTGCTTCTCTAAGAATCGCATTGATAACTTCTGATAGTAGGTCAAACTCCATATCTCTCTGGATACTTCCTTCAGAATTCTTGTAAAAGTAAGAGAATCATCACGACCGTAAGCGCTCCTTTCCCGGAGAATCAAATGTTAAATTCAACAAAAGAAAAGTTATATTTAGAAAGGTAACCTTTTAATAACTTAGGGCTGAAAAGTAACTTTTTTCCACATGGGTTAAGTAATACAAATTATACTTTTACACACTAGAAATAAATACATAATCATCAGGCACAGCTCACCGATTTTGGTAAAATCTTAATTGACTAAAGACTTGGAAAATTCACGCTATTATTTGGCGACCGTTGAGAATGCAAATGTTTGTACACTTACACGTGTAGTTGGATCAGAGTCATGTGGCATGCCTTGAAGGACTAGAAGCTAATGAAAAACACTTAAAAAACAGTTGACCAATGTTCCAATAGCCAATGTGATCGACATGATTATGCAAACATCTGTGTAATATAACTTGAAGCCAGAAAAAAAACGTGATATTTATAGATCTCTAAGAGGTGTGAAAAAAAATACTGTGAATAATTTAATACGAAAAAAGTGAAAAGCTTACATTATATTTAAACTCATCTCATTCAAAAGACTCTCCTTGGCTAGTGATGCGCACCTATCCTAATGTTATTCCACCATATCTGCAAAGTTCTTACTTCAGCTGCTCTGTCGTGGCCGTCTCAATGTCGGGAATGGTGTCAAAACGCTTTCCTTTCAGGACGACCCTTTTATCTGAAATCCGTTTAGAAAACAAAACTTAAAGTTAGCGCGTTGGGCGAAATCCATGAAAGAGATACGGAAATT
Source organism: Bacillus rossius redtenbacheri (assembly GCF_032445375.1). Lineage (NCBI taxonomy): Eukaryota > Metazoa > Arthropoda > Insecta > Phasmatodea > Bacillidae > Bacillus > Bacillus rossius. Next base: position 61,181,702 of record NC_086333.1, read on the forward strand.
TCACGCATTCACTTAGTCGCCAGTTAGAATGCAAACCTTCACACTCTAGTACTGAGTTCATTACTGTACGGCAGTTATTTGGATACGCCCCTCTACGACCGTGAGCCTACGATAAACATATAGGAGAGAAGTGAGCGAATCAATTAGTGATAATTAACAGGGATAAAAATGTCCTCGCTAATAAATCAACCATTGGGAAATCAAACATGGGTAGAGCATACCTATGACTTTGAATACTACCACGAGGCCAGACGAATCCACGAAATTCCCGGGTCTCTATCCATGATGCGCGGCAGACACGGTAAACACGATCTCACTCTTCCGGCCCTGGAAGCCAACTGACAAGTCACAACCTGTTCAAACTTGACACTGACTGTCTCAGTGGATCTAGCTATCGGGCGTATTACTTCAAATATATTTAGTGTCACAATTGTTTTAGTATTTTTTGATCACACCCAGTATTAATAATGAATGGAAGCTAGAAATATTTGTGGATTCATTTTCGGATAGGCTAGAATCTAAACTCGTTCATTCTCAAGCTGCATCAGAGTTTGGACCACAGAATACATGAAGAGCTCTGAGTCAGTGAAACACCCTCAATAAGGGGAGTAACAAACCACAAACATTCCAGTTGAGAGTTTTCATTAGTTAGCAGACAGTGAGTAAAGACAGGAAAAAAAATCGCGGTGTCATTTCGTGATGGGATATAATTAATATTTTTATACCTCTAAGATAATTACGCTATTGGCACACAATTCCCAAGGAATACTCCTGGCCAATTATCAATCCTCAGCACAGACTTCTCACCTGTTGGCAGCCAATGAACAGGTGGCATTTGCCCGAGAGTACAGAGGACTGTGGACTCTATCTTAGAGATCATCGAATCAGCAGGGGCATAAATATTTTGCGAATAAATTACGAGACTAGCTGAAAGTTTAAAAAACACTAGCATCGTCTGTATTTCGTGATTGGGCGAGTTTCTTTCAGGTACATGTCGATTGTTACAACACCAATTACAGTAATTTATAGAGACCTGAAAAATTCGCGAATTCATTTCAAGACAGGCTAAAATTCAAAAATTTTGCATTTTTACTGCTTAAGTGATTGGGCCACAGTATATCTGAATTACTTTGGGCCAATGAAAAAATGTAAACAAAAGAAGTAGCTAATCACGAGAATCCCAGTTAACAGGTGCTGCGAGTCAGTAACCAATGAGCAGATGCAATTCGCCCGAGTGCATAGAGGATCAGGGAGTCCTTCATATAGGTCATGAAATCGCGAATTTTTCCTGTCTCTAGTAATTCATTTTGGACGCAAACGCGGCCTCACTGGCTCGGTAAAATAACACAAAGACGTCTCTCGCAGACGGCCGCCAATCACAAGGAAAAAACTCTGCCGTTATACCTTGTTGCAGTCTAATGGGATTTCTGAAAATTTTTTTTGCGAAAAAGCATGCCGTGCGAATAAGCGAATTTTCCGATAATTAGAGACCTGCAAAATTCGGCGGATTCATTGACCTCTAGGATAGACTCTACAGTCCTTTAAATACTCGCGTAAATGACACTTGTTCATTGGCTACTGACGCGTGAGACGTCTCAACTAGGCTGTCCGTAATTCGGCACTTTCTTGGTTTAGTGTTTTCCATTGGCTCACAGTTCCCCGGATAAAATGTGGGCCAATCGCAGAAGCGGTACGAAGGTATAGTTGTTTTGATGCTAGCCTATCGCGAAATGAATCTGCGAATTTTGCATGTCTCTACGCCATAATAATGTAGTACTGCGATACTAATATTCTTTTTTGTTTGTTTTTGTAAATGCATGCCTGTCACTCACCGTGTGTCCTTATGATGTTGTGGACGGCTCTCTCCTTCAGCAAGGTCATGTACATGACGCACATGAACGAGATACTGCCGATGTACAGGAACAGGTAGTAACTCTGCGGCACAACATCAAAATAACATTCAAGAGCTTTAATAAGAGTGTAGTAAATGTTATCTGTTATCGACAGTGTGATCGTTATTGTTGATGCTTGATCTCACAAGCAATTTTTAGTCATAGCTTTTACTTTTCGCGAAAATATTTTGAGGCTAGCTGAGAATTAAAACACTGTAGCATCGTCTGTGTTTCATTATCGGGTGAAGTTCTTTCAGGTACATGTCTACTGTCAGCGGACCAATCACGGTAACTCATTGCGGAAGCAAACGCGTCCAGAGTGGCTCTGTCAAAATAAAGGCAATGTATTCGCTAGCAAACGGCCGCCAATCGCAAGGAAGAAACACAACACATTGCAGTCTAACGAGCGGTCACATTTTGTTTCGCGAAAAAATGCTTGCCCCTCGCTTTTATCCAAGAGGTATTTTTGAAAAATTATTTCTCTACAGCACTCGTGCTATTTGTGTTTCTTAAAATTTTGTCACCAGATATTACCCAAGTGTTATTTGCGATCTGTAAACTGCCACGCAAGGAATAATTGTGATAACAATTGGCGCATGGTTTTTACTGCTGTATAATACCATTTGATTACAAATTTTGTGACGAAACTCATAAATGCTAGAGAGCTAAAGATATAAAATTAAGAGAAATCAATGAATTCATGATTAGAGACCCGCAATTTTCTCTATTTCATTTAATGGCAAGTGGAACTCAGAACTTATACGTGTCTACATCTTCAATTGGGCCGCAATTGTTTTGACACATCCCAAGGAAGTCTAAATCAATAACAAACCAACAGAAAAAGCTCATTGTAATAATTTTCGTATGAATTTTAACATTTGGGTGTGAGGTATTTTTATTTTTTTTGTCGTGTAATTTTAAAAAATTACACTAAAAGTTTGTGTTCTTTTACACATTTCTTGTGCAGAATTAATAAGTAGTGTAATTATTCATCTAAAGTAGGTCTATATTCTAAAAACTCATCATTGGTGTAAAAACGCACAGTTTTCGTGTAAATAAACAATTCTTATAATACTTTTACACCCACAAAAGCCTAATAAATTTTTACGAACATGAAGTAAACTAACATATTGTTTTATGTTTAATTATACACCAAAATGGTTTGTGCAATTTTACGCAAACATTACATATTTTAAAACGCTATCAACACGTGTAAATGCACTGCATTGTTATCCTGTGTGCATGTCAGGCCACATTCCATGTGTAAAATTACCACTACACAGTGTACTTTTACACCAAATGTAGGTATTAAGTATTCCTAAAATTATGTTGGTATAAAAAATAAAGTGACTGTGTAAGTGAACGATTATTTTGATGGATTTATATACACAACAGTCCTAGTAAAAGTATACAAACATAAGTAATATAACACTTTGTGTAGTGATAAAATAATTTGTGTTCTAATGATGAACATGCGTTTGAAATTATACTTTATTTCTAATGCATCTATTCGATTTTAACTTTAAGTTTAAAACTACCCTAAAACATTCGCCCGGTTCATAACTTTCTAGAAAACCTATAAAATGTTAAATAGCTTTGACGTAATATTTGTTCAAAAACATTTATCCTGGCTAATAAATTTTAGGTATTTTTAAAGTTGTTATTATATCTTATTATGACTATTCAAGTTTCACTATAATGATATTTCGTTTGGCACACCAATAAGCTTAGTGCATCTTTTTGTTGAGATATACCTACGTATAAAACTACTTAAAATTATCATTAGTCTGTTTTCCCATGAAAAAAATTAATCATATTTCAGACTTGGCCATGTCTATAGCTACTTTCGAGAAGTCTATTGTTTGCACACTGTAAATTTTTAATGTAAAATTATAGATATTTGTAAATTTGTACGTTTACATGAAAACAACTGTATCACTGCAAAACAGTGTTTGCAGGAATACTGGGTTCGGATTATTACCTTCGGATTCTTATGCTTTTCGTTGTCTCAGTACTGCCAATTTAAAGTTATTTATAACAGTTCCCTGATTAGATTCCCAGTAATAAATGCGACATTATTAAGGACAATAAAACAAAATAAAGTCAAAATATTGAATATCTGATTATATTTTCCATTATTTGAAATAACATATTATTAAATAAAACATCAGTTATGGTATAAAATTAGGCGTTGATTTTCCGTGGAAAATACTCAATATTATATCGAAAAAAAATTATTATATGGAAAAATAACTACAGTGATGTAATATAAAAAGTTACAATATCTTTCTTGCAGTATCAAAAAACAATATCTTGGCAACTAGTTATCAAAGGAATCTTTTGTTAAGTACAGAGATTTTTTTCTGTGTATCTGAAGACCTGCAGATATCATGTTTTTATTTTGACAAGTGGATAAATCTTGATCATTTTACTTCAGAATGGCATTTACGTTGGATCAAGGATGGTTTGACAATTGTCGAATGAACAAGAAAGAAAATATTTGAATCCACATGATCCAACTACAATATTGAAATCCGGAAGTAAGGTAAGCACTGTTAAAAATTTTCACCTTCAAATTACGAAAAACGCTGGGTACAAATTATCTTCGCTAACTAACTGCCATCTTCGTAAATTTACCGACACTGAGGTAACTTACTATAAATATGAATCCAAACAATTTTTTTTTTTGGTATTTTATCAAAACATGAAAACCTGGTTAAGTCTACAGTAAGAACTCTCTAATTTGGTCCACTTTTGTTTAGAACAAAACAGCAACTAGGAAGTTGAAAAATGGCGTAGTTTTACGAAGATTCAGTTACTTGAAATTATGAAGCTCTTCGTTTATTTGAGGAAAAATTCTTCGTTGAAAAGTTTGCAAATTCACTGTAATTTCTAACAGTGTAGCGCGTCTCAACCTTGGTTTGCAGTGTGCATTTAAATGAGCATTTACTCTCCCTTTCCAAGGTACGATTTCTGCTGTTTATCACTGTCCTTGTTTCAGTGTGCTGTGTTGCCAGATCTACACCATTGAGCGCAGACTTAACTATGTAATATAATGACTTGTTTTTTTGATATCATAATTTTTGGAAATATATTTTCTTGAGTTTTTTATAAAGAGCATCATCTGATAAAATTAAACATTTATTTCTAACGAGCCGTGATTGAAAAAAATAATCGCTAGCTTGTTTTCAAACTGTCTTTGTCAACGATGTTTTACATTATTTAGTAATTCAAATTTGTTTTCTCTCATTAAAATTCACTTATTTAAATGGAATGACTTTTTATAATGACCGGGTGCCACAAATATTTTCTTCTCTGGAATAATATTTGGTATTTAGCACTTAATTATTTTTATCAGAATGATTACAACTGTAATAATACTGTCAATAGATACTAATTTTAGTCTTCAAAAATCACAAATGAAAAAAAAAAACAACATATTTTTGAAGGTGATATATTTTTTAAGATATTTAATGTTAACAAACGGAAAGTATCAGTCTGGTAACAGTGTTCTCAATTTACCTACTCTGTACTGCAATCTAAGACTGAGACCGAGTATAACACGGGGAAACTGTTACTGAACAAAATACATTTACTCGTTAGTGTACAATATAGTATAGTTTAAACTGGCCCAGGAAAATAAACTGAATGTTACAGTTATTTGGTTATAGTCAGTAAAAAAAAAATATATGTTCAGGCAATTCTATTTACCTGAAAAATCTTCAAAACTAACACACACAGAACCATTTCAGGAACCTGCGTTGAGCTTTTTAGCACAGTTAAAAAATGTTATTGGTATCTCACGGTTACACACATCGCCACAAACACGCAACATGCCCAGCCACTGACTTGCGAGTGAAATTAAAAAAAAAAGTTCGATGTGATTGCCAATGTGGCTCTTGGCGCTATGTCTAAACCATAATGGTAACTCCAGGAATACAGCTATCTGAAGCGGCCGCTACATTACGCCTCTTAGACTACCCTTTCAAGCGGTTTCATCCTTGTGACTGGCGGCCAGGTGAAAGAGAAGCCACTGCCCTATTTGGCCTGGGGCATTCAGGTCACGTCAGTTAGTTTCCGCACTGAACGGCTGTGATTCGTGTGCTGACAGTAGACGTGCGCATGAAACCCAGCCAGTCTCGAAACACAGCCGATGCGACAGTTTTTTTTAACACAACGCTAGTCCCGAAATATTTTCATCTAAAAATAAATAAATAATAAATTATTTGCACGAACTCTTAGAAAAAAACTCGCAACAATTGTTTTTTTTTGTTTTTAAATGTAATTTATGTTTTCATAAAAAAATTTTCATTTATAAATATAAATATTTTATTTTTTGCGTTACAAATATTATTTTTCCTCTACGTCATATTACACTTTGGCCCCACAAAGGAATAAATATAGAGATATTTGTTAGCGTACGTTATTGGTATTTAAAATTAATAAGCTAGCTAGCCATACTGAAAAAAAGAAATAACATGCTATAATGACCAAATGAATGGTTCACTAGTCATTAAATATACCTCTCCCCTTACTACACCGATGTACAGGTATTTAAATTTGTTGACGTAGAAGTTTCCCGATAAAATAAATATTTTGGATCACTGAAACACAAAAGAGGATATAACGCAGTTTACCCATTCACCCATAAAACACAACCTCTCATCATATCTACTAGACCATTCTTTCGCATTCCTCCAAGTCTGTAATTTTTTAGTAAACAATTGAGACTGACTGAATATAATGAAATAAAGAAATTTAAGTGATGTTAGTAAAGTTAATTTTAATTTAAAATTTTTAAAAATTTTTTTAAGTCAATCAAAAACTTACCATATTTTCAAAAGGAGAGTTATTAAATAAAAATTGGTATATGAATGTGGTTTCTGGGACTGGAGTCGGAGTGTGGAACGTGAAGCAGGTCAATGACCGACCTCTGATGTCACGGCGACCAGCTTCGATGACCTTGAACTTGACCTTTGACCTTGAACCCAGCAGCCATATTGGATCCGTAATTTTGTTTTCAGCAATTTTGATTTATATAATTTTCTGCCATCTAATGCCATAATTTATCTAGTGTTGCAATTTTCGTTAGGGTCACCGTCGTGAAAATTCCTTATTTTCAAAAAGAAATCAGGAAAAAATTTAAAATTTATAAAAAAATGTAATTATTAAAATTTTAATAAAAAGAACCCGCCATTTGGAAAACTTTCTGCCATATTGAAATTCGATAATTTTCAACTTAGAAATTCGGGGAAATTTGTAAATTAATAAAAATTTTAATTTATTTTTAAATTTTAATTAAACACGCTATTGCTTCATGGAGTCCTCGGTTCGAGCCCAGCGAGGGCACAGAAGCAACGGAAGCCACCAGCAGACTGACCTCCCACCACTAATACTAAGGTAGTAGATATTATGTCAGTCAGTATAACATCATGGCGACCATATTGTTTACTTCTGCTGGAGGCCGCTGCCGACATATTGTTTTTGTTTGCTAGATGGTGCTACCGCCATATTAGTTTAATATTTTACTCGCTAGAGTGCAATATTTATTTACTGCCAGGGAACCATCCCTCTTGGCCACCATCTTGAAATTATATGGGTAATTATTAAGCCAGATATCAAAAAAAAAAAATTCCAAAAAAAAAATTAAAAAATACAATTTTAAAATAATGATCGATTCCATAATCTCGGTTCGATCCTAGTCTGATGCAAAAAATTTGCTAATAAAAATGACCGGTTTGAGAAATAAAAACAACAAAATTAAAACTAAAAAAAAATATTATGTAAAATCTTCAAGTACAAAAATTAAACAAATTACTAGCATTTCTCGATTTATGCATCTGCTACCTACGAATTAAAGCGAGGTGGGAAGCGCCCCCCCCCCTCATAGGACCGTCCATTTCTTCGTTTGAGAATCTTCTCCACCAAAATCGTGTCGGGATACCTTGTAGACTGAATCTGTTCGGCATAGAAGCCACCATGAATTGGGTTGTGTTCGAGGTAGTAGGTCCTGGGCTCAGATTCGCGAACGTAAGTCACACGGAAAAGTTCGAGACTCAAATTCGCAGTGAAACCTTTCTTGAAGACGCCTTTCTGCTTGGAGATCCCCACATCACCTACGTTGACTTTATGCTTTCGTGGAGCTTCCTTCTTTGTTTTGGAAAACACAGTTCGAAGGAGGTGATTATCTTTTACGTCCTTCGGATTCGTTTTCGTGGTAGAAAGAACCGTGGAATTGTATTCGCTTATTAGTTTTCGGCAATTTATCCAGCCACTTGTAATTTCCATTAGCCGTGAAGTGTCGCCACATCTTTGGGCGCCAAATTCTTTTAAACCTTTCAACAATAGAGGCTTTGAAATTAATAAATGTAGAGTAGTGTTTGATGCCAAACTTATTCATAAAATCCTTGAAGGTTGCATTGTAGAATTATTTGCGGAGATCCATTTGCAGGTGTATGGTACAGTCCACCACGCAAAATGTCTGCCATGGCCTTGGTTACGTCGATCGCATTCTTCGATTTCACAGGTCTGGCCCAAGCGAACTTGCTATACACATCGATGACCGTCAACATTTACATGAAACCTTTATTGATTCGGGAATACGGTATCATTTCAACAAGGTCCACCTAGAGTAAATAAACAAGTCTACGCACTATGACTTTGCGACGAAGTTATTTCCGTCTTGCAGGAGCATGAAGTTCACGTGCAATTCAGGTTCGACTCATTGTATGTAGCTGGCTTCCCTCAGTTCTTCGAGTATGGCGACTATCTATTTTCTGTGCGAATAGTTTACTGCACTAAACAAAACAAGTAAAAGTTTTAACCTGTCAACGAATGCGTTTGGGTCGTCCCAATACACAGTCAAAGTTCTGACCACTTTCAACCTTTTTTAAACTATTACCATTTACTGCTAGTTCACTGAAGAGATTAGCGAGTATGTCGATTTTTAATGATCTTCGTCTTCATATGTACTACTTTCTGGGTCGTTATATTGAAAATTCGCATGAGTTAGTTCTAGAAGTTTCTTGTCCTCTTGCAAATATCCTGCATTTTAACCTGGTAATTTAAGGTTCCTGAATTTTAATCTGATATTATTAATTTTAAAAAGTTATTATTTTGATTCACATAGTATACCAGTAGACCGCGGGTATATAAGCGAGGTTCAGACGACTGGACCCTCAGTTCACCTCTGGCCACGGCGCAGTGCGGATCGTCTTGTTTGACTAGTCTGGTGCATAAGGCCGCTATTCTTGAGAACTCGACGGCATCTTAATCGTCGAACTGGATGGATGGTGTACCATCTACGGTGCAGACCCTGATGACAGCCTCGGAGATCCTAACATCATCGGTGCTGCCAAACTGAAGGTATCTTTAACACCAACTATAGAGGATACATCGACAGGTGTTCAGCCTACGCTTGAAGTTTTGACAGCAAACTCAAAGACCTCAATGTGCAATGGACGTTCATCGCACCAGTGCAAATACTGTAATCAGGGGCGCAACAGCAGGAGGGGGGGCAAGGGTATTTTGTCCCCCTCTGAAAACTTGAGGAGGGGGCAAACGGGGGCAAAGAAAGTGCTGTGTAATCAATTTTTAGATAATAAAACTGCTTAAATAGCACCATTTTCCACCTTGAAATACAAATTTTCCTGGGTGAGGACCCCCGGACCCCCCCGCTTCAATAGGGGGGATCGATGATTCTTTATAAAAAGGTATATTGTCCCCTCTTTGGAAATTTAGTGTTGCGTCCCTGACTGTAATGCATTATCACCATAACATCAAATGTTCGTCGGCATGAAAGAAGTGGATGTCGGAATATTACACAAAGAATACTGTTCCAGTGCATAAACTAATTTCACGTCTCGATAACCTAAATCGAAATTATGAAATCTGATTATCTGATTTGGGAAAGTTGAGTGCAGGCATAATGAATGTGGTCGTTGTTTTGACTCGCATCCCACGCCAGTCGCTGCAGGTACGTAAGTACGGACTGGAGGTTCGGCCACCTGGTAGTAGTTGGCCGGCACCGCAGGGGACAGCACCTCGGTCACGGGGAAGGCTATGCCCAGCACGAACAGCAGCTTCGCGTACAGGCACGACAGCGCCGTCGTCAGGGCGTCGCTGCAACACACGCGAGAGGAACCTGCAGTTGCACCACCGCTGCACTTCTCCGATGGCGTCACGGAACGAGGGGTGGCGCGCTAATTACTACACGTTACCACGTCCCCGTTCCAGGTGGCCATATCATTTTTTATGTTTGAAACTGTTAAACCTGTAGACTTTCTGTGTGGCCGAACATCACAAATTGTGTGTGTGTGTGTGTGTGTGTGTATATATATATATATATATATATACATATATATACACAGCATACAAACAACATACATTTTGCATAATTAGCTGGAAATGTTGAATTATTTATTTATTAACATTTTCATTCACCATGGATAAGATGAACGAAATGAAAGAAGTTACTGGAAATTTATTTTTGGTTTCAAAGGCAATGCTAGTGGCTGCTGCGTGATATGGTTTAAATTTCTTTCGTCCTTTATAAATAATAAAAGTACTGAGGATATTAAACGGCCAGATAAAAGGTAAAAATATGAATATTTTTTTTCTGAAATAAATTAAACCGTATCACGTAGTAGCCAGTTAAATTGATTTAGAATTTTAAAAGTTCCAGTTTCATATTCCGTTTCATTTTCCTTATCCATACTGTCCAAAAAACGATAAAAATGCAACTTTGCCAGATAATTATGAAAAAAATAAGTATGTGATAATTGTTTCATTTTGTGTAGGTTCAGCCACTCAAAGAGTTGACAATGTTAGAGTGTGTAACGTAAATAAATAATAATGACTGTAACGGGACATATACCTACCCTTATGCCTAGACATTGCAAAAATTAGCGAGTTTAAAGATTTTTACGATAAACTCCAGTCTCTTGTGTTCATTGGATGCTAACTTGTGAGATGTTTGAATCTATGATTGTACATTGGCTTGGTTGAGGTTTTCTCACTGGCCCACAGTTATTTTATATTTGAGCTTAAATTGCGAAATTAATCCGCAAAATTTTTCAGGACTCTACTTATGCTACAAATTTTTCACCGAAGTTTATTTTTTTTTGTAAATGTAACAGAAATATTATTATAAAATTACAGATATTTGTAAATTTTGTACATTCACATGAAAACAACTGTATCACTTGAAAATAGTGTTTGCAGTAATGCTGGTTTCAAATTATTTCCCGGGCATTTATGCATTGGGCTGTCCCCAGTACCTCCATTAGATGAAGTTTTTTTTTTTCAAACCGTTTCCTGAACAGCTTTCCAGTGTAACTGTGCACATAATGAGCATGACACAACAAAATCAAGTCAAGTTTTTGAATATTCAAGTATCTTTTTCGTGGTTAAAAAATTACGCTTGAATAAAACATAAATTAAATTATAACATTATGGGACAATTTTCGTAAGTAATACTCAGTATTATCTTTAAAACGTATATCATGTATTTCCACAGCAAACGTAGTCACGTGTCGTACAAAGTTACAATGTCTTTATTGCCGTATTACAAACTTTTTATTGGCAACTGGTTTTCCAAAGGACTCTTTTGTAAAAGTACAGTAAAATTGCTTGCTGTACGACAATTGGTACTGCATCATTTTCGTTTTATGAATATATTCCTTTTGCTGCGTGGTAACATTCAGCAATGGAAGTTTCGTAATTCTGGAAACATATAAATTACAAACTGTGCTTATATTTTATTTCTTACTCTCCCGGGTTCCAGCGCTTCTTCTTGTGGACGACCACGTGGATTGGTCCATGCTCTTCGGCGTTGGAGTTACGGTGGCCTGGCATCAGCCTGCGAACAAAGGCGGAAACAATAAAACATTACATTTTTTTATTTAATTTTATTTTCGACTGATCCGTTGTCCGAAAACCTTGCAGGGGAAAGGAGGATGAAAACAAAACTATACTACGCGGAAAATATAATCGCTACACTTAACTAAAACCCACAATAAGATTCAAACTAAAAGCCTCTAGCATAGTTTTACTGGAATTCCAGAAAGAAAGAAAACGCTATTAAAGTAATCACTATTTAACTTTAGAAAGCTTGTAGCTACATTACAGATTTCGAATAAAATTGTGTAAGACAATAGTATAAGAAAAAAATCACGAGTGTTGAAAACTAGACGATATGAGTGAGTCAATAGTTAAAAATACTATGTAAAAGCTTAAAAACATTTATGAATTTATGATAACCGAAACACCCCATTTTAGTATCAAAAATGTTCTGGTCATAACAATTTTACAACGTTTAATTTTTCTTCGGTTTGGTTTCGTTGAAGCATATTACATAAATAAGTAGAATACCTAACGTTAATGGTGTCTGGCTACACAACAAATAGTTTTCCCTCTGAAGGAATCGGTGTTTAGTATTTGTTCTAATTTTGGTAATTACTACAACTGAAATAAAATTGATAATATACATTAAGTTATGGTCGTTGAAAATATCTTTATTAAGGGGTCCGCCCAGTCAGGGGTGTATTTGTATTTTTGAGACGGAATGATTTTAGATCGACTGTCGTTGGTGATTCTAACGCGGTATCGCCGTACGTAGGGCGAGTATTTAATTTTTTTTTTGAAAAAGCGTCTATAACTGGAAAACTACGATACATTTCTTTTTGTGTTCTTCCTCCCCTCCCCCCCAGAAATGTTGTTAACTGACCCATCAGCTGTTCTCGGGTGGACGCTGAGAGTTATGCGCGGGAAAAGCAAGGAATTCTCGGGGAGTGTCGCGGGCTCACCCCATGACGTAGCGCTGGCCGAAGTGCGACAGCTGCAGCACGGCGGAGGGCCGGCGCGCAGACGGCGCCGCCACCAGGTCAGCGGGAGGCCGCAGGGACAGCATGTTGTCCACGCTGGCGCTGGCGGACAGGCGCTGCTGAGCGTCGCAGCCGCCGCCGCAGCCGGAGAACCTGAGGATGCCGGCGGCGGGCGCGGCGCTCGGCGGTCCCGGGAGCAGGGCCGCCCGCTGCCGGGAGACCTCGTCCCGCAGGTCCGCGTACGAGTGGCGCTGCTCGCTGCAACCCACCACAAGCACCACGTCTGCCTTTCCCTCGCAACCATCACCTCTCGCTGCAGTGAACAACACGACTATCGGCAATTGCGTCATGGGAAAAAGGGCACAGGGAACGACACTGCAAGTATCAGGAGCACGTAATGCGACGTCTACCTCCTAAGGCACTTCTTCTCACTGATCGTGCAGGGTTGATTGTATTGTTGCTGTGATCAGCAAGAAGATTATATTATACTACTAGCTGCAGTACCCGACGTTGCCCAGGCTAAACACATGGAGCTTTATTGTCTGCGAGTTAAAGCAAACTGGATAGCGCTATTTGACAGTGTGTTGGACATAGAGAAATGTCACACAATCACTGTCTATATGTTTATGATCTATGATTTTTTGTTTACCCATGGAGATCGGTTATTTATTATTAATTTATTAATTATTAAGACCATTAATCGAAATAAAAACCATCCTATTTCTAAAGTTGGAAAACATTACACATAAATGCCAATTTTCATCGAAATCGGTTGACTTGGTGAGGAGTTCACTGGAAAAAAACATCAGGACACTAGATTTATATATATTAAGATGTGGTAGGCGGAGTGGTGGTAAGGGATACTTATAGTATCAGGAAGCACATAACGCTACAGCTAGGCTACATTGTTATGAACATCTTGTGAAAAAATGGAATGTGCTTGGTGCAATCGACAAAAGAGATCATGCCACATTGTAGACATGGATGACGGCAAAAGATCTACAGTGATCTCCAGAACAGTATCAGAATGTTGGGAAACATTTCAAGAAAACGTCTTGTTCTAACTTCTTTTGTGGTTTTGCGATTCTTGCTATATCATGTCTCGTCCTTTGCTTTGCAGTGCGCTTTTTAATAGGTATTTACCATTTCTTACCAATGTACTGTTTGTGCCATTAGTACTCTGCTTATTACGTTGTGCTCTGTTGCCAGACACACGCTGGAGAGTACAAAAATGTTTTATTCACTACTTTATAATTATAATGGTAAATTTTTCTCATGATCTGAAAACAAATATTTTGTAAACATAAATTTGCAATGAGGGATTTTGGAATTATATATCCTTGTGGTATATAATCATGTTCAACAACTGATAAAATTCAATCTTTATTTCTAAGAAGACATAACAAAACATGTTTATTGTTACAAACGTGTGTGTAAACAATTTTTTTACCTACCATTAAAATAATAAAATATGTATTTTTTAGTTTTTAACAAATATACTTAATTTATTGGAATGCCCTGTTATATTGATAATAGGGTCTTCTGTGCAATATCAATTGGTTTTTAGTAGCTATATAACATTTTTTTTTCAAAATGAATTTAACTGTAATAATATTGTAAATTAATTTATTTTATTACTTGCAAAAATAATTGTTATAAAAATTTGTTCAAATATATTGTTATTAACGATGGCATACAAAATAAGATTTATAGAGCTAAACAACAGGGTACTATCCATCGGGTAACAGTGGGTTTAATTTACTCTATATGCAAACTAAGCGTGAGATATACTTACATAGATTACAATCAAATAAAAAAGTAGGATGAGGAAGTTGTTATTGTTGTTGTTATTGAAGTTGTTGTTATTATGATTAAAGAGGAGGGGGAAGAAGTAATAAATGCCAGAACCTCTATTTGAAGCTTATGCTGCTTTAACTACAAAGTGGATACAACCACTGTCATAGGGGGCTCCTGCATGTGGTTCTCTGTGAAATATTTGATACTGTCCTCTGGAACTAAAAGGTACATTAAGAAATTATGTCATATGACCTTGTGTAATACTTATAATCGTACATATTTAAATCTAAAACAGTTGACTAATACTACTTAGATTGTTTACTTTTGAATTATATAAAATAATTTTTTAAGTACACTAGAAATGAAATAAATTTATGCATATTCTATTGTCAAAATCGAAACAATTACAGAATATAGAGAAGTAATGTGAAGCTAACGAAGCAGAGACGAAACGAATTTGTTTTGGAAAGGGGAGTACTCCGAGAAAACCCATAGGCCACAGCAACGTCAGCCAGTTTACTACTTGAGAAAAACCTGGATGAAACGCCACTGAAATTGCCTCAGTGGGAGGTTACTGATCTGAAAACTCAGCCACCGTGGCCTCATGAACATGAGAAAAGAATAACGAAACTTCATTTCAAAAATATTTAA
Organism: Bacillus rossius redtenbacheri; assembly: GCF_032445375.1. Taxonomy (NCBI): domain Eukaryota; kingdom Metazoa; phylum Arthropoda; class Insecta; order Phasmatodea; family Bacillidae; genus Bacillus; species Bacillus rossius. Next base: position 61,196,865 of record NC_086333.1, read on the forward strand.
GTACACGAAATAATATTACTCAAAATTGGGCTGAATTTCATTTTAATTTTTAGGAATTAGCCAAAGTCCTAATCTACATATGAATATTCTATGTATGTTGAATAATATTTTACAGCATCAATTGCCATGGTCATACATTTTGGAGTCTGTAATTGAAATTTCATATTTCCAGATCTATACAGTTTCACGCATTTGATGTTCCTCAAGTCCGCAATAAACTTTGCACAAAGAAAATGTCATACATTTTCTATCGCCTAGCTATAAGTCCAAAATAATACTGTAGTAAATAGTGTATGTTAAAACTGCAACGGAGACAATTATTGATTCCAAATTCACAGTTAGCTAATTTGAGAAATATATTTCGGCAAAAAAAAAAACCCAGGTAATGCAGCCAAATGAATTTGCAGGGATTCGAATCAGTGATTCAAGGGACATATACGTAAAATTATGATGATGGAAGTATTTTAAAATTATTATTCAAATAAATTCAACTGCTCATTTTTGTTTTGTTTTAAAAAGAAGAGAACATGATATAGGACTGCATAAAATTTCAGGTATTCGGGCATATATAAGTGTGTGATTTAAATACTATGGTTAGAATTTCTTTGTTTAATAATTCACCAAACGAATACTTTTAATTAGCTATATTCTTTGGGATTTATAAGTTAATTGCTATATAGATTTATGGCACCCACCTGTCTGGAATAAACTATTTATATTTTTTTTGTGCTTGGAAACTATAATGATGAATAGGTGACACGTAATCGTGAATTAGATGGCTTCCACTTGCAGAGCCAATAGTTGTGCAGCTTTTCGTTGTGCCATGTGCAACTAAAGAACTTTGAGCGTTGAAAATATACCTAGCCTGAATTTCTAACGGCCAGTTCTACCATTAGAGTTCAGACGTGATCTCGAGTCATAAGCCGGTTTGATCATCGTCCGACCACACTTTTTGTTGCACCTTTGTGTTGTGAGCGTTGAGTGAAGATAATTGGTAACTTCCAAGAGAACAGACTATTGAGTTGGTTCATTGCAATGATCTCGGATCGACCCTGCGCCAGCAGACACGGCTGACATTCACACGGACATTATGGAGGTTAATTTAATCAGACGTAAACATTAGAGTATTGTGTACGAAATTACAGATCAAGATCACGTATAATACAAGTATAATATTTTTTTATACTTATTTTAGTGTTACAACCTTTTCTCCCGCGAGATACCCATATTATAAATGTTTAAAATACTTGTTATGTTAGTTTAATAATCTTTTAATATTTTATTTCATCGTGACTGATTTCAATATAAAAAAGAAGCTTTTTTAGTAAAAAATTATTAATATTTTTCTCTGCTCCGTTTTGTATTAAAATTTAAATACCTGTATGTGTTTTCAGTTATTAAAATCGAAAAGCCGAGGCAGTGACTATAAGTGCTGCTATCTTCTGGCGACCCCATCAAACCATTATGTTTGCCGTGTCACAATAGTTGATTGTAACGACTTCATATCGTTCCATCTCACCAGTCACAGATTGGAATTGTATGAAGTTCGGTTCACGCGAACAAAGATCGCGTAGTCCCAGTATGTATTGGCGCAACGTTTGGAGTAACGATTCACGGATCATTCTTGGGCTAAGATCATTGGATCGTGGGTATAAAAAAAGAACGTTGCAACTGGCCAGAAGAAGTTTTCAGGAACTTTAATTTAACTGCTCTTTGGCCCTTTACTAGTCCTCTAGACATTCCGTTAGAAAAAATTACAAGGTTTAGAAATGTGAAAATGTTGTTCAGGAGAACACGAGTTTGTTTATGAGATGCAAAATGTATTGACAGTAATTTGTCTAGGAGCCTGGTCTGGAGGTAGTAATTTATTTTCATAGATAACATGTTTTAATTAAGTTTCGCTGTTTGCAAAATAAAATGGTACTTCAATAACTCTGCAGGTCAATTCAGCCTTAAGTAATTGAAAAGAAAACTAACATGGGTTCCTGGCCCCTACTCGCGTTAGAAGTGAAGATTCACAGATAAAACAATAGATAGGACCTTTTTAGGGTACTATAATATATTTTGAAACACGCTTAATCATTAGTTTAAAAATTACCTCTATTTACTAGTGTTTGTCCACTTCTTCATTGAAATCCAAAATATGATACATAACTCTTTTGGATATGTCTACGCAAATTTTCACAATTCTAATGCTAACACTGGATCCAACCTCAGAGTTAAGAGTTTAGAGTTACGAATTACGAGTTTCGAAAGTATTGAAAAGTATGCGGAAGTATGCACAAATATGCTCAAGTATGAGAAAGTATATAAACGTTTGCAAAAGTATGTGAAAGTAAATAAAATCATGGGCTGCTGTTGCCATATGTAAACGGCTGTAAAGATGTTTCAAATCAAAACTTTTTTTTAACCCCGCACCATCGATCAATATTCATGACATAGGTACGTTACATACGTTAAATACTTTACATAATAACGTCAGTTACCGTGTAATTTTGATATTATTATACCAGCTGAAATTTGCAGCATTCCTTCAATTCGTATTAATGTAAATTATTAAAGTTTAAATTGTATGTAAACTCAACCGTACGAATGTGATACATTTATTATGCGTTAAACGTATTCCTAAACATGGACTCGTAAGCAATATCTTTATCCAATGGACATTAAATAGAAGTTAAGGAACAATACCAAAAATGTTTCCAGTAAAGGAGATCTTATCAAATTCCATTTTCACTCTCAAAAGTTTGTCGAAACGGAAGCTTTGTTTAGCATAGCGACTGCAACTTGTTTGTACTAACCAGTTGTAGGTTTATAGTAATATTATGCGAACCATATCTGCAATATGTACACAGTGTTTTAGTGACTATTGTACAATACATCGGAGGATTGGCTGTACTTGTTCGACAAGTTATCACAAACACCCACTGTAATGTTGCTAACAGCAGAAGCAAATATGGAATAATGATAAAAACTGCACTTATCATTAACACTCTGGGCTTCTCCGACATTTTCAAACACATTGTATGTTGACGTCAAGACAACAGTGTTATTTGTCTCACGGCTAGCAAACAAATCCTTGAAATAATTAATTGACTATACAATGTTTTCCTGTCAACGCTTTTGCATAAAATCAGTTGACCGAAAAAAAACAATCCTCTCACATGAACACCTTGTGCCAATATTTTCAGCGCTATCAAAAATAGTCGTAAGCCTGGCTGATAACGCTTTATGTAAACGTAACATGTTTGGGAGGAAAATTATTACTTCTGTTTGTTCACATTCAAGACATCTGACGTTGACTGATATTAACGCATGGAAAACTTCAAGGGCCATAGAAGTGAGTAATTTTAAGAAATTCGACTAAGAAATTACCAGATAGGAATACTGAATTTAGAAGTGGGGGGGAAAGAGGGTCAGCATTGACTGTCCCTATGTTTTCTTCAATGTTCGTGATAATTTATCAAACAAAATGTAAAAAATTCAACTTAGTATGAACAGCGATAAGTAGATACCTGTAAAATTCGCGGATTCAATTCGCGATAGGATAGAGTCCAAATACGTTTGACCTTATTTTGCTTCAGTGAGTACAGTTTATCTGAAGGTCTCTGGGCCAATGAAAAATCTTTAACAGAAGAATTAGCGAATCACGATCATTCCATTCAACAGGTGTTACGAGTTGGTAACCAATCAGCAGATGTAATTTGCACGAGTGCATAGAGGATCATGGAGTCTATCCTTTAGGGATTTGAAATCGCGAATTTTGCAGGTCTCTAGCGATAAGTTAAGACTCTATTTTTTTCAGATGACCCAGTTACGAAATACAACTATTGGAATTAGTGTTAAGTCTAGGGTGGCAAGGAAAATGAATAATTTAGGACATTTTTTTTTGCTGCAGACTGGCTTTCGCGATGATACATAGAGCAAGGGATGACATAGGTAATGCATCCATTTATAAGCATTTACCATGCTGCTAAAGCTAAGTTTATCCAACACAAAATTTGGGGCAAATATTTAGTAAAGGCCAGCAAAATTCACTTTTTTATTGTGCGACAGTATAAAGTGAAACTATATATTCACTAGAATGACTCTGGTCAATGAATCACGGGAATTACATTACGCCCTGAAGGACCAGAAACCAACGATAAACACCTATAAAAACCTCTGACCGAATCACGTTTCACCCGGAGAGAACGTTTAAACCGTCAACAGCTAATGGACAACATGACAACGACTTGACTATGCACACGTTTGTAAAGTTTATTTTGGTATCAAGCTAGAGACATGCAAAATTCGAGGATTCATTTCGCGATAGGCTAGAATCGAAACAACTATACCTTCGTACCGCTTCTGCGATTGGCCCACATTTTATCCGGGGAACTGTGAGCCAATGGGAAACACTAAACCAAGAAAGTGCCAAATTACGGACAGCCTAGTTGAGACGTCTCACGCGTCAGTAGCCAATGAACAGGTGTCATTTCCGCGAGTATTTAAAATACAGTGAGTCTATCCTAGAGGTCAATGAATCCGCGAATTTTGCAGGTCTCTAGGTATCACTGTGTAACGCGAATCTGGCAGGACTCAATAACTAGACATAAAATTTATTACTAAAAGTCATACCGCTACGTAGACGATTACGCTTTACGAGCGTCAACCTTAGTTGGATTTCGCCCGAGTATCTGATGCCTCGGTAACAACGGTAACAATCTGTAGGGTCATTCATGAATAAATAAAAAGATTAAGTACTGAAGTAGAATATGTTTTGTGTAGCGGGCAGATAATCGACTACAAAATATATTCCTGTCTGTAGAAATAAAGACATAATTTCGAAGGAAAACTGGGTAATGCCTATGGCTAGGGGCAGGAATTTTGCGCGAATAAATCTGAACGCCTATTAGACTGCAACAAGGTATACCCGCACCAACGTTTTCTTCCTTGTGATTGGCGGCCGTATGTGAGAGAAGACGTTGCCTTATTTGACCGAGCCACTCAGAACGAGTTCGCTTCCGCACTGAAATACTGTGTTTGGTGTTGTAACAATCGACGTGGAAACTGAAATAAATGCACCCAACTGCGAAAAACAGATGATACTACAGTGTTTTAACTTTCAGCAAGTCTCAGAATCTTTTCGTGAAATATGCATGTCCCTACCTATAGCTACATATAGCGAGCAGACGGATGAGCGTCAGGATAAATTTAAAATGAATGTTTTGAATAGAAGCCTGATGTCTTGGATAATTTTTAACTTCCAAGGATATCCTGAAAAATCAACATAAAAAAGAACTGAACTATCAAAATACAAACAAATTTTGTCAGGTCTAGTGGACGTATTTTATTGCGTATTCAACACGATCATAATTAGAGACCGGAAAAATTCGCGAGTTCATTTCGCGATAGGCTAAAATACAAATAGTTATACCTCAATGCAGCCTCTGTTATTGGCTCACAACTCACCTAGATGACTCTGGGCCAATGAGAAACACCCAACCAAAGCTGTATCGAATCACATGCTGCTACGTTGGGACGTCTCACAAGACAGCAGCCAATGAGTGGGTCACATTTGACCGAGTGTAAGTAGAACTATGGAGTTCATCCTACAGGTCATTGAACCCGTGAATTTTTCCGGTCCCTAATCATAATTCATTATTTTGACAATTTGTTTTATGTCCAGAATATTTCGATGTACTACATTAAAACAGTAAACATCCTGTACCATATGGTCTAGCTATACATGATTATGCTATCAGGGTCAAGGGTTAAACTTGGATACGCGATTTGGGACCTATACCAAACATGGATGTATGGGAAAACAAACACTTCTACTCTTAAATTTTTTGGTCTAAACACGCACACAAGCAAAGGAAATATAAAAATTAATATAAAAATATTCATAATTTTTCGTAAAAAAATGCAAATAAAACAATGCTTCCTCTGAAAAAATAGTTTTTTCCCAATATATGTATTTTATGGGTATAAATCACACCAAATATTTAGCTGTCGCAGCAAAACTAAAAAGTAGTAACAACGAAACTTACCTGAAAATAATAAGCTACAAAAATATTTTTATGTCATCACCAAATATTTATTAGGAGCTTATTTGATAAATACTATTTTTATGTTTATTCTAAGTATAAACTTTTAAATTCGTATAATTTTGTTTAAGTGAAAAGGGAAATTTAATAATTTTTTCACAAACGATTATTCACGCTATAACTGTATATGGATATTAGTTGGATGAGTCGTCAAGCTGTTTAGGTTATAGTGTGTCCCACTCATAGTTGGCAGTACAGAGTATATGATACCAACTGTTTCCAGACTGATACCACCCGGATTGCAAACCTTGATAATCTAATTTTGATCACATCGTTGGTTACAAAAAATTGTAATAGCCTATATACTTTTTACAATTAGACGATTTTTCTTAGACCAAAAAATAGTGTTTATTGGCTATATCATTTAATTTTTTTGTCATTATAAAAAAAAAGATTGAATGCTGAACAATTATTATTTCACAGAAGAAAATATTTGTAGCGGTTAGTCACTATTAATAAAATGGCATTACCATTAAATTAGGTACTTTTATCAAAATACGAAAATATTTATTATTCAATGATATAAAACAACTGTGAACTAAAACGGCCGAAACCAAGATTGTGCCTTTCAGTTATGTCTACTTAGAATAAAAAATAAACGTTATTAAATTATTGACTGATTCTCTTGTTGAAAAAACAAGAAAATGGATTAAAAAATTTCTCATTAAAAATTACGCTTTACAAAATACAATTTTTCAGATATATTAAACATAATTAATTACATTATTAAGTTTCGTCTAAACATTTTGCGATCCATGGCGTGCATATGGCAACAGAGCACATCTAAATAAGGACAGCGGTACGGCAGAAATCGTGAATTGATAAGATAGAGTTAAATGGCCATTAAAAATCACACTGCAAATTAAGGATAAGACACACTATAACAAGGTTACATTGCATAAAAATGATGTATGTATAATAGAGAAGAACATCGTGTACATGACGTCTGCTTCTTTATAAGTAGAGACATGCAAAATTCGCGGATTCATTTCGCGATAGGCTAGCATCAAAAAAACTATACCTTCGTACCGCTTCTGCGATTGGCCCACATCTTATCCGCGGAACTGTGAGCCAATGGGAAACACTAAACCAAGAAAGTTCCGAATTACGGACAGCCTAGTTGAGACGTCTCACGCGTCAGTAGCCAATGAACAGGTGTCATTTCCGCGAGTATTTAAAGGACTGTGGAGTCTATCCTAGAGGTAAATGAATCCGTGAATTTTGCAGGTCTCTATTTATAAGTTTTCAGAACATTTATCTCGAAGTATGGCCTTTGGAAACGGAAACCAGCGCAAGGAAGTTGGAAGTTGAACAGTACTTGCTTCGCGCAATTTCTACTTGCTAATTATTTAAGGAGTTATTGCTAAAACGTTTGCGTCTTGCGTTCTTGCGTCCTTGCGTTACCGGGCCCTCGAAACGCGTGGTTCGCAAGACGGAAAGAGAGCGAGCACGAGCGGCTCGCATGAAACCAAAATCAGAACCTCGGGAAACGTTGGAATGAGCTGCAACGAGGCGCACACACACCACGCACAAAGACGTCAAATATTGTTCCGCACAGCGTTGCTCCAGGTTACCACCCGCCCGGGCGAGCGGGAACAGTCAACATTTGAACTGACGCACATCGCGTCGCGGCAGATCCCGTGTTTGCGATCTGGTCCCGGATTGAAGGAGCAAAATAAACAATGCGCTGCTCACCAAGTTTTACACCTCTGAGGATTTACAAGTGAAACTTCTTTGGGCGCGATGAGATTTAAGTTTCAAGGCCGAATTTCAACGCAACTTTTTCGCGAAACATTTTTGTGAAACGTTCCTGACGCGAGAAGGAAAGAGAATCGGTCTTTGGCCAAAGAGATATAAAGATAGCTCTATGCCGTATACGTTGCTGGGTTTGATTTAGTTCTCCTTTTTTCCTTTAATAAAGCATATTCAGGCCAATGAAAAATAAAAAAGTTAGTAAAGGTACTTTTGAAACATGAAAGAAATTTTTGAGTCTACTGTAAGGGGTCATCTTTTTATCAGTCAAATTACCCTAACGTTGCTACAGCCTCTTTTCTCAGGGTTCTAATGTTGGGTTCATATGAATGAAAGAATAATACAGAGAGTGTGAGCATACGCTTGTAACACAAAAAAGAAAATCTGCCAAAAAAAACTTTCGGGCATACAAACATGTATATTCATAAAAGACAAAAACATCAATTTTTATACCATTATAAACTTCAAAGAAATACCTAACACATTAAAAAAAAGAGTTCCGAAAGGCCATACGTACAAAATTCAATTTATCAACAGGTTCCCAGTGACGCATACTTAGATTTCCAAAAAAGGGAAACAATTTTACAGTTGTTCATTAAAAGCTAAACTTTCTGAGTGATAACGTTTTTTTTTTTTTTTTTTTTTTTTTAGTAATTATTAGCATAGATGGTTGTAAGGCGTCTAAGGCACTGTTGCAAAAATTATAAATATAACAAACATTTTAATCCAATATCTAAGGCGTGTTCCACTTATGTAGCTGTATTTAAAATGTTACTTTACTGTTATACTTTCATTATCTATTTTATTCACATCTCTTGTCTCCAAGGTATCATAATCTCTTTGGCGTTACGCGATAATTAAGTCAGTGATGAGCATAATTATATATAGGATGGTTTCAGGTGTTAAATCTTGGCTTATTTCTCTACACTGGGTCACATTCTTTAGTTTTGTTCTAATATGTTCAAATGTTAAACAATTTAAGCATTTTATATAATTTTTTTTGGTAAGGGTTTTGGTCAGATTTATTCTAAATGTTGTCAGTTGTAAAGTAAGTCTCATACAAATATTTATTAACTCACTGGGAGTTAACTTCATGCAATTTAACGGCTGGGTTGGTCATGAAATTTTGTTTCTATAGCTCTATTTTTGAAATATACAGGAAAAACCTGTTAAGAAGATTCTCAAAATACTTAGAAATTTAGACTTGTTTATGTAGTCACGATTATTTAAAGAATTCATTTCACTCCACGCTAGACTCAATTCGCCTATGGATAATCAAGACTTCACTAGAGACCTGCAAAATTCGCGGTTTAGATGCCTTTCAGGATAGACTGCACATACCCCTGTACACTCGGGCAAATAACGCAAGTTCATTGGCTGCCGACTTGTAAGTCGTCTCAGCAGGTTTGCCTGTGATTCTATCCTTCTTTGGTTGAGGGTTTATAACTGGTTGAGATTCGTCCAGATAAACAGCAAGCCAATAGCAAAATTATCTAAGAGGTATATGTGTTTGAATTCTAGCCTATCACCGAATGAATCCGCGAATTTTACAGGTCTCTACTCTTCATAGTACTCATTGGTAGAGACAAGAAAAATTCGTGGATTAATGAACTCCAGGGTGGACTACACACTCCTCTGTATTTTTACTGTGGCAAATAACGCCAGTTCGTTAGTTGCTGCCTTGTGAGCAGTCTCGACTGTGTTGTCTGTGATTGGATATTACTTTGATTGAGGGTTTCTCGTTGGCCCAGAGCCCTCCAGATAAAAAACGAGTCAATAACGAAAGCAGCTCAAAGATGTATGCGTAGTTGAATTTTAGCCTATAGCGAATCGAATCTGCGATTTTTTCTGGTTTCTAATCATTGGTCGATAACAAAGCCTCATATTTTTGGCAGATTACGCGTGATTGGGTAATATCTTCTTCTCCTTGTTTACAATTGGCCAAAGGGACGTCAGGGGCATGTCAAGAGCACTGTAGTACAACCATTAACGTAAATCAGAAATACGAGGACTCTTTTTTCATCCTACGATGAGCTATAAAAACTCTAATTTACATGAAACAATAATTTATTCACCAAACGTACAGCAGGGTCTTACTTATTTTTCTACATAATCGCCAAAACGATCGATGCATTTGTCATATCGTAACTCAAGCTTCTCGATGCCTTCTTCAAAGAAGTTAGCCGCCTGTGAATAGAGATACAGGGCTAGACCCTGGACCCCCCTCTCCCTTACAACGTCACTGTGAGGCGGGTGGACTAACCACGCGGCGCACTAGCTGCCACGACAAACATTATCGCAAAATTTGCGAATAGTGGGGCAGAATATGCCGCACTATTCCATGCGACTTGCACCGCATTCACGGAATTACTTCTACTATATGACTTATAGCGAGGTTAAGATGTTACACATCGAAAACATTATTACCCCTTCTTGACGGGTGAATATTGTTGAAAGAACGCGTATCCTGGGAGAAAAATAAATACAATTAAAAATTGCGGTCGCTATTGTTTCGAGCAAATCTAGACCGCCTCAGAAAACAGGGAGGTGTATTCGCGCGTTCGTGCTGTTTACCCGAGAGTGGGGATTAGAGAACGGATCGGGAACTGTCTGCTCGACGGAGTACTGGGGGAGGGGGTGGAGAGGGAGAAGGGGCGATGGGGTGAAACGAGGCTGCCACGTGGCTACTGTGTTGTGCATGTCTGCTTTTTACATATGCTCTACGTAAACATATGTTATTATAAATAGAATGAATAAATAAAATAGTTATAATTTGGTTGGAGATAAATGAATAGGGGCATGCATATTTTGCGAAAAGATTCAGAGACCAGTTGAAAGTTAAAAATTTGTAGCATCATCTGTGTTTCGTGATTACGTGAGTTTTTTTTCTGATTTATGTCGATCGATTTATAACCAGCCACAGTAATTTAGTTCGGTCAAATATGGCAATGACTTCTCTCGCAGACGGCCGCCAATAACAAGGAAGAGACCGCTGGTGCAGGCATACGTTTATCAGTCTATTAAAAGTTCAGATTTTTTTTTGTGAAAATTGCCTACTTCTATAAATGAAGAATCAGAATTTATAATAATAATAACTTAAGGGTGCCAACAAAGATACTGCAATCCGAGCGAATCAGCTTTGAAGCAGAAAACAAGAGTGGACTTATAGTAGAAGATCTTTAGGCTTATTAGAAGCCCCTGATATCCCCCTTAGAGGCTTCAGTTTCAGGAGGTGTTTCGAGATCGGCTAACTTACAGTTGGTTTTATCTGTGCCTGCCACGTCCCTGCGCTGTTTGAATTTGTAGCAGTTCCACGGACTTTTCAACGAGGAATCCACCTAGACTAAACGAATTGTACTTCGAAGTCACAGGCAACCGCATCTCCGTAGGAAACTGAAACGGATACCGAATAATGGGACAGTAAAAATTAACATTTTCAAAGACCTTTAGAATGGATTCACAATCCTATGCATTATCGGGTAAATGTCACCTGTTCATTGTCTGCCGACTGGTAAGACGTCTCAGTTGGGTGGCTAATGTTTCGGTAATCCTTTAGTTTAGGGTTTATCATTGGTAGGGACCGGAAAATTTCGCGGGTTCAATGACCTGTAGGATGAACTCCATATTTCTACGTGTACTCGGTCAAATGTAACCCACTCATTGGCTGCTGTCTTGTGAGAAGTCCCAATGTAGCAGCCTGTGATTCGATAAAGCTTTGGTTGGTTTCTTCTCATTGGCCCAGAGTCATCCAGGTTAATTGTGAGTCAATAGCAGAGGACACACTGAGGTATAACTATTTGTATTTTAGCCTATCGCGAAATGAATTCACGAATTTTTCCGGTCTCTAATCATTGGCTAATAGTTTTCACGAGGGAACTGTTTGCCAAAAGTGGGAGCAGCACAGACATAAGAGTATATGAATTTTATTCTAACGTGAAATCAATCCGCAAATTTTTCTGTTTCTAATCATCAAAGATTCCCAAATAACCTGTAAACCTGTTTTTTCCCCCGTAAATTTAATGTTGAATTATTTAATGTGTTAGCAGAGACTGGGAACAATAGTGCATTAATTCTGAGGCAGTTGTAGCGAGGTGGCACAGCGATAAGTAGGGATTGGAAATATTGGTGTTATCAATGATTTATAAAGACCGGAAAAATTCGCGAATTCATTTCGTGATAGGCTAAATTACAAATAGTTATACCTCAGTGTTGCCTCTGCTATTGGCTCACAATTCACCTGGATGACTCTGGGCCAATGAGAAACAACCAACCAAAGCTTTATCGAATCACAGGCTGCTACGTTGGGACTTTCACAAGAAAGCAGCCAATGAGTGGGTTACATTTGACCGAGTGCACGTTGAACTATGGAGTTTATCCTATAGGTCATTGAACCCGCGATTTTTTCCGGTCCCTAATGATATCCAGGTTAAATCTTGGGTAAATGTCGCCTGTTCACTATCTGCTGGCTTGTGAAACATCTGAACTGGCTAACCTGTTATTCGATACACTGTAAAACAAAGTTTTGTACTTTTACAAGGATAGTTAGGGGCATGCATATTTCACGAAAATATTCAGAGACTAGTTGAAAGATAAAACACTCTGTAGCATCGACTGTGTTTGGTGATTGGGTGAATTTCTTTCAGGTAGATGTCAAGTGTTACATTAATCACATTATTTCAGTGTGGAAGTAATCTCTTCCTGAGTGGCTCGGTCAAATAAGGCAACGACTTCTTTTGAAGATGGCCGCCAATCACAAGGATGAAACCGCTTGTGCAGGTATACCTTGTTGCAGTCTAATAGGTGTTCAGTTTTTTCCCGCGAAAAATGCCTGCCTATAAGGATTATTATTGGCATCTCATTTTCCAACATCATTTGTAAAATTTGCAAGGCAGAGCCTTGTACCATTTATAATATTACATATCTCTGCCTTGTTGTTTTACATGTGATATCGTTAGCAATCGAGTTTTTAAGGAGTTTTCTTGTAAATAGTACAAAATTATATTACAGTGTCCTTTTTTGGCCGAGTGTTTCTCATTGGTCCAGAATTTTTCTTTATTGTAGAAGTAACAAAAAATTATTAGTATTTTGATTCAAGCATATCTAGAAATGAATATGCGAATTTTTTGGTCCTAGTGATAAGACAGAGAGCTCACTTTCCAAAGGACCAAGGATTAACTACCCAATCCGGAAAACCTCGTTCAAATTAGCCATGTTTTCCCGAAATCATTTCAAAGAAATGATTCTAAAGTACTCTGCAAAAATCCCATGGGTAGGGTCATGCAATTTTCTAGACAAGTTGTGTGCCAAATCACTGGAGAAATATTAGGTGCTTCGTGATTGATTGGATTTTTTGCAGGTATATGTCTACTGTTAGCACGCTAAATAACAACAATTTCGTACGGAGGCATTATATACGTTCTGAATAGCGTAGCCAAATAGGCCAATGGATTCTCTTGCAGACGAAAACCAATTACAAGGGAACAATCTCTATCGCAGACATACCTTATTGCAGTCTAATGAGCATTCAGTTTTATTTTTTCAAACAATACATGCTCCTACTTATCGCAAATTGAATCTATCTATGAATATTTCCGGTCCCTAGTCATAAAATGAAAAGAAAAAAACTGCTTAAATGATACCCAACATATTGACGTGATTAAAACCAATTTCTTTGACATACGCCATTACAGTTTTGCACTGTTTGCCAAGAAAATAATTTCTTGAATGATAAATAAGAATTATATAATGAAAACACAAACCTAACGATGAACCTAAACGGGTATTATGAACAAAACAACGACGTCAGCACAGACTAAGACATTCACATTTAAATATCAAACAGCACAAGAATTCCGTAGAAGAAATTTGGTCATTAAAGAAATAATAACAGCACAGACGAACACTGTGGGCTAACAAAGATGAGACAGTTTCAACATGAACAGAAAATGCAGACAGACAACAAATCCTGGATAATGCAGCAAATATATGGACACAACGATAAATATAAACAGAAATTATGGACAACACTACGACGACAACACCACCGAATACAGTTGCGAAATTTCGGGAACGGGCATCTGTTCCCGTCATCAGGCACAAGCAGTCTGAAGAACTTGACGTATTGACGTGTTGATCTACTCGGAGCCTGGTGTGATTTTCAAAATGTTCACCACTTGGATATGGTGATGGCATGACTGGGTCGTACTAGGTATATAAATCTGTAATGGCTCAACCATCGCCTTCCGCAGCGTGGAGGCGAACAGACAGTAAGAAACCCAATCTGTCCAGGAACCAAACCCAGGACCTTTGAAAAACAAGCCAGAAATACACGCGAAAAAAAAAAACATCCGAACGTGAGCGGTTTCGTAAGTGCCCGGGTTACGGGTTGTACCAAAACAAATCCTGCCGTATTACTAGGGATCGAAAAATTCGTAGTTTTACTGACCTCTAGGATGGACTCCACCATCCTCTGTACACTCGGGTAAAGGCCACCTGTTCATTGGCTGCCGCATGGCGAGACGTCTCAACTTGGTAGCCTGTGATTCGGTGATTCTTTAGTTGAGGGTTTCTCATTTGACTTGAAGTATTCCCTCTGTAAACTGTGAGCCATTAGCGGAATCAGCTTAGAGGTATGCATATTTGAATTTTATCATATCGCGAAATTATCCGACAAATATTTCATGTCCCTAAGGTCAAAGGCAGCTCCAGAGCAGAGCAAGGCCCCGTGTCAGTGCTTTTAATTATTATAATTATTTCGGCTACTTTTCTGTTAAAATTATAGACATTAATGAGAAAAAAAATAAAATTTTTATTATATTGTAATTTAATGTGCCCATCAATACCTATTCAAATTCATGACTTCACATTAGAAAAAAATTCAAATATTTTATTGCCACGTGTAATGTATTTTGACTGTAAGCACTAATAAAATTTAACCGAGGATAATTTATCAGGAAAGAATCATAAAATATCCTAACATTAATCACCAAAAAAAATCGTCGAAATACACGTTACAAATTATGTTGATAATGTTGTTTGAAAGAGTAAATTTTTCAAACTTTCCTTGGGAAGAGCTTCCATTCAAGTAAATGTCTGAGGGGCCCCGCCAAGTGTAGGGCCACTGCTGTCCGCGGATGACAGGACGCAACTGTAGCCGGCAGGGAGAGGCGCTATCAAGGAGCGTCTTCGGCGGCGGGCGCATCGCTGGCCTTAACGACCGTCGCTTCGGCGAGTTATAACGAGGCGAGGGAGTGAGAGGAGGGATAACTTATAACAAGTGTGTAGGTGTGTGTGTGTGTGTGCGTGTTTGGGGAAAGGGTGGAGCGTGAGAGGGGCACTACCTATCGGACAGTGCGAAACAAACACCTGCGTGTCTGGCTCCATTTCAGAGACTCTCTTGTCCACCTTCCCCCTTCCCCGTGAACCCTGCGCGGTGTCTTCCTCCAAGGGACGCGGAATAGATGGACTTTCCCTGGGCGCCTGCCCTCCCCCTCCCCCTTTTCCTTTCACAACCGGCTGGATTCGCCGAATGGCGTGTGCAGACCTCCAGGTGTTAACATGCCATTTACAAACCGCTCCAGATTTATTATAGGTGTCTGGCTATGAATAGCATTTAAGAGTCCTTGAACTTGCCTACACAGGTTTCGTTCCATGGTTTCGTCTATAACGTGCATATTTTTTGGACGGTGGTTTAAGGCGAGACGGGCATTTTCACGGAAAATTTTTAGCTTAAAAAATTGCGACACACAGTATTGTAAGTGGAAATGGAACATGCCTTTGTCTTTGATGTTGCACCATAAAATTTATCGGGTCACCGCTACAAGTCCCATGGATGCGCGTTACCGACGGGAAGACTGAACGTAAGTTCTGTGCGTGGCGCATAGAGGCTGTGAGGCGTGTGATGCGCCGGGAAGTGTCGCCCCTAGCGCCCCCTTAAGGGCCCCTTAGGCCGGGACAAGGAATGGTGGTAACTATCCTAGGCCTGCCGAGATGATCCTGTGTCTGGCAGCTAGCGGTTGGCCCTAGCAGTTGGTCGCATACTGTCCGCAACCCACTAGTATCACTACAAGTTGGTACTAGTGCGGAATGATCCTTTGGAGTGAACTGATCCCTGCTGAAGTTTCCTCTGCCGGCCCAGGATCAGATGGGGTAGGTTTCGTGGTGGTGCTCCTATCGCTTGGAGCAAGCTTGGAGAAGGGATTCCCTAGCTCTGTGAATAGCTGAAATGGTGAGCTACGATACAGCTCCGGTACTAGCCTGGACATCTAGGAGAGGTTTGATAGGCCCCCGCGGGACCACGGGTTTTCTGGGGGATTGAGGAGTTCCAGATTGAAGTGGTGGATCTGGGTAGGCACCAACAGCCTAAGGGTTAAGGACACAGTCAACTGTCTGGTTAGCTGAGTGAGCAGAGGGGTTCCTGGTGGTGGCGATGCTGGGCAGGGTAGCCTCAGACTCTCGTCATAGCCGGGACCCTGACCACTTTCCTGATTGCAATTAGGAGGAGTGTACCTCCTTCTGGCTGTGGCATTCACCACCCGCATCCGATCTGGGCTCTGGCTTTCAGTGGCTGTGGTTATGAACAGGTGCAGCCGGCCCGGTTAGGGTGTAAGGACTCGTGTAACTGGTCAGTGAGGGCTGGAGGGGGGGTGGGCGGGTGCCGAAGGCTCGCTCCTTCTGGCATAGTTACTCTCCGGCGGAGGTGCTCTTTCACGTAAGTGAGGACGCCTCATGCTTCTGACAGTAGTCCTGATCCTTGTCATCAATAAGATGTGGACTGTTAGAACCACTGGAGGCTATCCAGATTCTTCCCCTTAATAGCTCCACATGCTGGGACCCTGTCCGAATAATACTTGCATTCGAAGATGGCCTGATTACATGCCTTTGTTTGCATCTGTAAGTTGTCAGCAGACACAGTTATAAATCCATAATATTGTCATAGAAATGTTGAAAAAAAATGAATAGTGGTAATGCTTCTTTGATTTTAGATAACTTTTTAATATAATTTTTAAGAGAACTATTTTTTTTTCGTTTCTTCAGGTCATGGTCCATATTTAATTTTTTTTTACTTAACAGAAAATTAACGATGTTAAAATTTTTCTGTAATACATTGAATATTAATTCATGTGTGTCTGACCCAAGGATAAGTTAAGGGTTAATATGTAAGATAAGGCATTTGATTAGTTCATCTGGACCAATGACGTGAGAATCACAACTGCAGATCTTGAACTTTTGAGTTCAGGCAGCACCATTTGCATCTAACGTCATGAAAAATATTGCCAATGAGAAGCATTTTAATAGTATAAAAAAACTATAAAATTGCGCCAAATTTAATTTTTCTTAATATACATGTTATTTGTAATTTTGTTATAGTTAGCATTTGTGTTTTTTTTTCCTTTAGTGGCTTTTAAACGGAAACGAAGTACCTAAAAATGAAAGAAAAATATGTATACGGATGAAAATAATATATTTGCCTCAATCGTGTAATATTGTTTATTTATTTACCTCTATATAACTAAAATTTAATTTTGTATATAATGTAGAATCTATAAAGCGTTAGAAATGGTAATCAATTTTATACTATTACAGTCACAATCACTATTTGTTGTTATTGAGGATTAAGGACAATACAAATCACAATATACCAATTCTCATTGCAATCGGTTGAACGGTTTAGAAGTTGATGCGCAGCAGCGCCATCTAGCGGCGGGTTACAAAAAATTGTTAGCATATATTCCCCTTCTCCATGAAAAAAAAAATAGGTGCATGTACTTATGTACGCGAGAAGTTATACTTCTTTGGCATCATTAATAAAATAGTTTTTAATTGCATGCAAATAATTAATTACAATAAAATAATAAAAGGGCTGGAAAAAGATAGTCAACACAGACAATAAAGTTGAGTATAAATTTGAAAAATTAAATAAATAAAATGTAGAGAATAATAAATATAGGCTATATGACATAATTTGTACTAATTTTATAAGATTCTTAATTTTAAATATTTATTATTGATTGTTTAATATTTTAAAAGAAAATAAATAAATTTAATAATAACTTAAAAAATTTAATTTAAGTTTATTCATTTTTTAAATTATTATTATTTTCCTAACTTAATATTCACTTTTCATGTTTATCAAAAAGTTTTAATTAAATTAGTTAATTTATTTTTATAAATATTTATTATTTATTTAATTAAATAATAAATATTAAAAATTAATACGTTAATTTGATGTTTGATTTTAATTTTTATCACAATTTTTTTATTAAATGTTTTATAAAATTTATTTCTTTATTTTGTAAATATTAAATAACCATTAATAAATATTTAATATTAACAATTTAATAAAATTTAGTATTAATTATATTAATTAATAATATTTTAATTTATATCAATAAACAATACATACGGATAAACCTCAATTATATTGGAGCACTTGAAAAAGTATAAATGCACAATTTTGTTACTAATATTTATGAATAGTAAATAATATTAATCAAAATAAGTTATTCAATTTAAATCACTACCGAATATAATTTTTTCGCACATATATAATTCGCACTTGTATGAAACTAAAACACGTGTTGTGAATGTATAAACTAGAAACATGTGGATAAATATTATAAATATGAAAAAAAAAAGTGATCAGAGGCGACGAGCGTGCCAACATGGGCGACTAATAGAGGTTCTATTTCTATTTTGTTTGTAGCTTTTTTTTGAGACTTAATGAGCGGTTTATTGGGCAGCTTCAACCTGTTTATTTTGTGTTACAATTTCACTCTCATCATTTTTTCATAACGCGCCTAAAGAAGTATAACTAAAAAAAAGTACCTACCGCCGAGTTTTGAACCACGGCCCTTCAGCATATTGACCGCGCAGTATAACCACTGCTCTGAAAGAAGATTACGAGGAAAATTTGTATTATATTTGATGTAATACCAAAATAATGTTTTTTTTAAACCTTGGAATTTACTCTTTACTATGACTATTTTAGTTTACCAAAATAAATTCCATGGTAATTTCACTATCATAAAGTTTCATTTGGCACACCAATACGTTTGGTATGTCCCCTAATGTGGGCTTATGTTCATACACGTGGGTCCGCCATCTTCCTGTGAAAATGTCATCACATGGTGCGCGCGCAGCTTCAACCAGTTAATTTTGTGTTACAGTGATGCGCGCGCATCTTAAAATTTCACTCTCATCATTTTTCATCATTTTTTCATAACGCGCCTAAAAAGTATAACTTCAAAAAAGTTTGTCTGTAACCACGTTTTAAAGCACGTATATATACATTACACCATTTTCGATTAAAGAATATTAAATCACGTGTTTTCAATGTTAAGTACATGCATTTTTCATTACTTTTAATCAACGGGACCGACAAACAACCAGACACACAGAAGTAAGATTTTCCGATTACGATATCTCTTTTAAAGTTGCAATTCCTTGGCAACAAAGTTCACACTTATCGCGGGGTGTTTGTGGAAGGGGTAGAACTTTTTTTTGTGTGTGGGGGGGGGGGGGGGGGGGGGGGGGAAGGTTTTTGGAGTTGGGAAGGAAATAGATTTCGGTACATGGAGTTAGGATTTTTCACGAGACGGGGCTTGCTGTGCCGTAGTTGAAGTCACTTTTTTAACCTCGCCATCGCTATTTGGTTTTGGCGCAAAAACATTATTGTGAAAACGGTGCTTGATAACTTCTGATGATGGTTGGTGAGTAATAGTTAGAATCTCAGCCGTTAAGAAAACAGTCACTTTTATAGTAAAAAGGTCATTAAAAACTGTCTTCACAATGCACACAGCTAGAGACCGGAAAAAATTCGCGGATTCATTTCGTGATAGGCTGAAATTCATACTTGTGTACATTTCTGCTGGTTATGCCATTGGCTCGCATTTTAACTGGAGCTCTCTGGGCCAAAGAGAGACCATCGACAAAAGAAGCTTCGAATCACAAGCTACCCAGTGGAGACGCCTCACAATTCAGTACCCAATGAACACGCGTGTTTACTTGGGAAATGCAGAGGATAATGGAGGCTATCCTGGAGGTCATTGAATCCGTGACTTTTTCCGGTCCCTAGCACACACTATACTTCAGCCGACGTTTCGGGCGTATAACTAATACGTTTACAACAACTAACCCGTGGAGGGGGGAGGGTTACCACATCATCACGCAGACGCGGCCGGCCACCCGGGCTCTGCGATTAAAGCGCGGGTCTTCTGGAGACCCAAGGCGCTGCCGGCGGCGGGCAGGTCTGACTGTTTGCGGCGCGAGTTCTCGCCCCCGCGCGAAGTCACGTGATCGGCAAACAATGGGCGGAACTGCAGTGCAAATATTTTCCTGCGGCACCTCCTCCCTTCCCCTCGACCGCAAATATCTCCTCCCCCCTCCCCACCTTCCCCGTGGTTATCACTCACGTCCTAATCACCGCTGGACGACGGGCGATTAGGAGCCGAGTGTCGGACATTCTGCAGACATGGCAGAATCAGCTGTCGGCATTCGGATAGAGCGGGTCAGGAACTACAAACATACTTTCAGTACCTACACTCGCCAGTGACGTGTGGACATGTAACCTCGGTAACGAGATAATTCGTGTGGTCTCACGTTGCAAAGAAAAAAATATATATATCTCGGACACGAAATTTAACGTAGAATATTTTTAAATAATGCCGAGCTCTTGATAAATAAGTACACACAAATTATGTTTCAGCTACATTTCTATACGCAAATCACACGTAGATTCCACACCCGCAGCTAAGATTTCGCTGCCAGAGCAGTTAATACGACTATCGAATCATTCAATCTGCATGCCGAAATTTTAACTATCCTATGAAACGACTCCCATAGAATCGAAAAAGACTTGGAAAATTACTTAACTCCAGCTTTGGACCAGATTTTCGATAAATAATTTTATTAAAATACTGCCGATCTTATGGAAATTCGCTAAACAGTTAATGCCATAACGTTTCCCTTTGTCTTCATGAACTTTGGTTCGCGCCATCCGACACAGATGGCAGCACCGTGGTTACACATTTCCGTTCCGCGTGCCTTTCATTACATTCTCGAAATTACTCCTACGAAATGTCGTACACCGAGAGCTAAGATGTTTTGACATCAGAAATCTTCGGTTTTTGCAGAAAAGTAATTTTATCGAAGCCAGTTTCGGTTCTCGAAGTAAGTATTCGGAACGTACTGTGACGAATATGTGTTAAGGTGCACTCTTGAAACGGAGTTAGAAATTGTAGTTGAAGTCACATTTTTGCTAAACCATCGTCTTTTGCAAAAATAACACTGATTAAATGGTGATTGACCATGGATGGTGATGGTTAATAAGTATGAATAAATATTTCCGACGTTAAACACAGTCACCTGCCTATAACTGTTCACACGTTGCAAACACTACACATCAACTTTAGGCAATGTTTTTGGGTGTCTCGTAAACGTGACGCAGACAATCAACTGAACAAAACGTGCACTGCCACTTTTGGACACTTTTGGCTGGTGCCAAATGAAACTTATGATGGTGAAACTACCCTGGAATATATTTGGTTACATAAAATAAATATAGTAAAAAGGAAGTACAGGTTTTAAAATACCCAAGGAACCTGGTATTACAATGATCATGTTTTCACGTTTTCCTCCTGAATTAATAGCACAGCGGTAGAGCAAGAGTTTGGTAACCTCAAGGGGCGTAGTTAAAATTTCGTCACTGGTATTTGGTTTCCTTTTTTTTAACCACATTATAACATAATATAATAAATAAATTTAAATCAGTTAAGTAAGTTTAAGGTCTGTTTGTAGCAAGTATTTAAGTGCTGATTTCAGCTGTTTGAACAAAAAAATATACAAACGTATACTTAGTGATATGATATTTAATTTTAATTTTTCAAATTAATGTCATAGAAGTATAACTTCTAACGTGTGCGGAAACGGCATAGTATTAACTATTCAGTGAATTTGAACAAGCTGGGCAGTATTTTAAAAGATTCCTTGTCGAAAATCCGGTCCAAAGCTGGGGTATTATCATGGCCGTTTCTAATAGTTTAAAATTGCCAGTTATTTATTGCTGCAAATTGATATCTGCGTTTGATGTTGACAAGCAACGTTTACGAGTCAGGCAGCTAATTATAGTGGCGGGTGCAGAAAATATGTGTATGATTTACATCCATAAATTGAAAAACGACTATTTATTTAGCAGTTTATTTATCACCTTCAGCGTTATTTTAAAGAATTACACGTTAAATTTTGTATCCGAGTTTGGTATTATAAGTTTATTTGAAACATGAACAGCATGAGAACACACGAGTTAGCTCGTTACTGAGAGATTAGATGTTGACGTATCACTGGCGAGCACTGAAAAACTAGCTCAGATTTTTTAGGTAGAGGTAAAAAAATTACCTATTGTAGCTGTTACCATGGTACGACTATCGGACAATAAAACGAACAAATTATATTCTACGTTACCTTAAACGATCGGGTGTAAATTGCTTGAACTTTTCAATAAATTTTATTACCTATTGAAAAGCCAGAATAGTACAATGTTTTAGACATTTAATTTAATTTATTTGATATTTACACTCTGGCACAATATCAAGGAATCAAATATATCTTAAACATTTTTCCTTGTACAACTATCTATTTTAATTGATCTGGGGTTACACAAGGGGTAGAACTTTGTATTAGAATTCAGATGGCCCTAGGTTTAAACCCTGCTCTATGCATTCAGATTAAATTCTTACATTATCTCCCGAAATAAATCCAGGAGAATTCTGAGATGCTCTGAAATAACAGGTCACTTCTGATTCCACCCTAAATAAACCCCTGACTCGTAAGACGTACATTTATCACCAATGTCAGTAAAGTACAAGGTTTTCTCATCGGGAAACAAACATGTTCGGGCTGTTTGGGTATTTTGTAAAATGACTTAGTTGCTAGCACCTTAAGTGACAACAAAATAGATTGATCATTCGAGAATTTGATCCAGATATAGTGTTTATTGTAAACAGCCTGGGCTAGGGTGAACTTTTCGTATTTGTTAAACACTTGTGATAAAGACTGAAATAAACCGGCACAACAGAATAAAAAAACATAATAAATCAAAGTGAATTCCATTAAAAGATTCATCTAAAAATTGTTTAATTGAAAGAAGATGAAATAGTTATCGTAGAAATCAACTTTTGAGATAATATAAAAATAATGCTAGTGTCTGTTTTGACGAACACCTAAGCTAACAAATTCACACATAAAAAAAATCTTAAGTGTAGTATTTAGCCGCACTTATGATTTTAATTTCAGTGTGTTTGTGGTTTGGCTCAATGACAGCCTGATAGCGGCATGAAACGACCTCAGAACGTCTATAAGGACTTCGTTGCGTCGACGATTGTCGATGAATACTTTTCGTGCTTGCCGGCAGACATTAAAATTCACGCACGTTGCAGCGTTCGCTACTGCAGACTCTCTCTCTTCTCTCTTTCTCACCAACCGCAATTTTCACCACGCCAAAGTTCTTCCTAAAATCGATGTTTATTTTGTTTTTAATGAGCCGAAAACTTCACCCACGGACACTTCTCCTCTCTCTCTCTCTCTCTCTCTCCGCATTATAGCTGGCACGGTTTACAGTGCGGTGAGTTCTTCTTGAACTTCTCTACGAGTAGGTATCTCCCTCCTTATAGCCCGTCCTTTCCTACCATTTCGCAGCACAATCGGCTATATCAACCTAGACTTCGAGGACTTATAACTCGTAGGGTAAGTCAAGGCAATGAGTTCGTCAGAACGCAACGAAACAGCACAACGACAAAAAAAAAAAGGTAACACTCGGCGCGAAAAAAGTAGTGTATCAGGCAACTGTAAAACTTTTGCAGCTTTCTCGTTGCAATGTTTGATACAGTTGCGAGAATCAAAATGAACTTGATTACTAGAGTCCGGAAAAATTCACGGATTCACGTTGTGATACGCCAAAATTAAAAATAATTATGTATAATGTTCGCTGCTTCTGCGTTTGGCTCGCTGTTAAACTAGAGGAATATTGGCCAATTAGAGACACCTCACTCGAAGAAGTATCTAATCACAAGTTAGCAGCTAATGAACAGGCGAAGATTGCGCAAGTATCCAGAAGGTCGTGTAGTCTATTCTGAAGGTCATTGGACACGAGACTTTTACAGTCCCTATTCATTAACTACCAAATTAATTTCCGAAAATTTAATGGCAGCAGCACTCAATAGCATGTTTGCATTATAGCTATGGGCAAGATTATATGGTTATTTGCGATTAAACAGAAATAACACATAAAAGAATGCAAATACACAATAGAACATCGAAATTCATGTTAATACACCACAAAACACCGCAATGCAATTCAAATCATGACACTGATCAGTATTTGTAATTAAAACTTAACTGAAATGATAAATACGTATTCTTTTAAATAATGAATTCAATGAAAGTAATTTATTTAACAATTTAAATTTTTTTAAAGTTTACTTATTTTAATCCTGTAACTGTAATTAGCTACTCATTTATATATTAGGACCTTAGTACATTTTTAAAACATTAAATACTAAAAATAACTAATTTATTTGTTCCGAATATTTAGACGTGCTTATTACAAATAATTAATACTGTAAAACTGCATCACGTATAAGTCAAAATGACACTGTTTTGGCGAAATAAGTATCATGAAACATTTAAGTGTCATTTTTATTCAGTAATATGCTATCTTTATTAACAGACAGATTTAAACTAAAATGCAACCAGTGACACCGTAAAAAAAAACTTTTTTTTATAAACGAAATAGACCTGAACATAAAACGATATAATCTTGTCTCTAATTAAAGCACACACGCCCGAACACCACGGATACCGAATACATTCGCATACCGGCACACTCGCCTGTACACTTGTGTGCTTTTACGTGTGTTTCACATATCTGTGTAGGCTACAATATTTCCCATCCTTCTGCCCAGGAAGTTTCATTTCGAACGCGGGTGGCGGTCACGCCCCATTATATATATACATGTACATATATAAACATATACTACCGCTTGTATAAAACACCGCACTTAGATAACCCACCAATAAAAAGTTAGAGATGACTCTTGTAAGCACGGTGGAGTTTGGTGCGAGGGGTTATAGATAGAGACCTGAAAAATTCGCGGATTCATTTCCTGGTAGGCTAGAATCCAAAAACGTTTGCATTTTTACTGCATCAGTGATTGGGCCACAGTTTATCTGAAGTACTCTGGACCAATGAAAAACCTTTAACAAAAGAAGTATCGAATCACGAGCATCCCAGATAACAACTGCTACGAGTCAGTAGCCAATGAGCAAATGATGCACGTCCATCCACTCCGCAGATTTGTTACACGCGTTTTCTAACCTTTGCGGGCCGGCAGATTCCTTTCCGACGGGAAACGGCGTAGCCCCACGGACACGCCGTTTCATTGCAGCCCGGGAACGTAGGCTAAGAGCTATGGCGAGAGGCTGAGGCCACTTAACCCCTAGCCCGTTCAGCAACCAATAGCTTCCCTGCTGGCTAGCCCTTCCCCCCATCTATTCCACACGACAAGACTGGCAGTGAAGGCGACTATCCGGGCCTCTCACATCTCTGGGACTCCTCAGAACACCCAGTGAACACGCAGTAAATAAACTGTGACAATTTTACGTAAAACCGGCCAAAATTTACGAAAGAGCTAAAAAAAAAGTGAGCGACACTTTTAGTACTCGCCATTGACCGTAAAGAGCAAATTCATGTGTTCTCGTGTTGCAAATAAATACGTAATATGAAACTGGGACACGTAGAATTATTTAAAATAATGCCGAGCGTGATAAATATACGAAAAGTATTATTTTTTTAAAGAGCAAACACGGTAATTTTTTAATCTTTTTAACAAAGGAGAGTTGTCTGTAAAGTCGGTTTACGGACGATAATTTTACGCGATAACGTCATAAGAAAACATTGATGAAAATTTGCATACTTTTTCATTTTCAAATATTATTTACATTTTTTTGCAAATTTAATTTAAATAATTTGTTTAAATATAATCACGAACAATTATTAGTTAAAAAGCCCGCCTTAACCTGTTTGATATTATAGAATATTTTCTCGCACGGTGGTTGGCCAGTTCTTGCACGCTCGGCTCAGGCGGAACGTGACAATGAGTCATGCTTTTTCGTGCGTGCAGCCGGCGTTCATCGATTTACAAGACGTTATCACGTCAAAACTAACTAAGTTATACACCAATAACATGGTTATTTCCCATAGCTCAAAATTAGGTTTTTTTGATCCTCTGAAACTCCCATTCCCCTTAACTCTAAGGTCTTCTTGATCAAATTCACTAAACATTTAATACTATACAGTTTCTGCATACGTTGGAGTTCCTCTTATATGGCTTTACTAAAATAGTAACATGAAAAATTTTAAAACACATACTATAATACAAAATATATGTTTGTATTAGTATATAATAGTTCCTCCTGGCACTGGTTCCTGGTTGAGATGTGAGCTGGCGGCTTCTACCGTGAAACATAAATCTCCGATAGCATCACAGCGGTCATTTTAGATGACCTTGATCTTGACCTTGAACTTTTACCATGAAATTTAACTTTGAACGTGACTTTTGCCCTCAGTCGCTATCTTGGATTACGCCATATTGTCATCGAGTGCACCAATCCCGAACACAGCAATTTACGTTATGGTAGCCATATTGAATTATAATAACATTTCCGCCAACTTGTGACTGAAGTCAACCACGTTTTTGGATTCTGACGACACGGCCGTAATTTTTTTGTCGTTTGCTGGAGGCCGCCATCTTGTATTACGTCATATTTGTTTCTGCTGTTTGTTTCTAGAGAGCACTAGCATCGCTCTGTCTCATGCACATAAGGTGATGCCCATTACCTACTAATGTTGTTGTGGACCTTATTGACACAAAAAAATTAATTTTTTTTACAAAATACATTGGAAACGCTGTGATTCAAACCTTCACAACTCATACCTATGGGTTGGAAAACATACGCCTTTGACTGCAGGGCCATCGAGACATTTGCCAGACTGCGAATAAATTAAGGTATATATAAAAAGAACACACATTCGAACTTGTATTATTTAATTTGAAGGAATAATTTCATTACCTGCTTAAGGATGTTAACGCCATCTTTATTTTAATACCTGCTACTAGGAGCTCTTGTTAACACTTATAACCTAGAAAGCTAGAAAGCGCAGCCGCCAAGGTGCGCTTACATGCGACATCTGCTTGAGTGCGTTGACGCCATATTAGTTTATTTTTACCCGGTAGAGTGCAGTATTCATGTATTACATTGACATTCACCATTTTGTTGACTGTCGTGTCCACCATCTTGAAATTTTTTATTTATTAAACTAGAAATTGGTGACAATTACAAAATTCATAAAAAATAAGTTATTATAATAATGACTTATTTAATCGATTCCTGTCCTCGAATCAATCCCTGGACTATAAAAAATTCAAATTTTAATTAAAAGAATATTTATTTAATAAAATATGGCCAAATATACTAAAAGCAGCTTAGGTTTCTAGTCAGCCAGCCTCCAGTAAACCGATGATGACATATTGGCAGTCATCTTAGAAATTCATTATAATTAGCCTAAAAATTCGGATTATACTCTATTCTAAAAATAATAAAAAATTGCTTGTTAATGTAAGATTGATTTGATAGATTTTCGTCTTTGGGTCAATTCTCGACCAGTGATGAGAGTAACTAAAGTTAAAAATAATATAAAATAAAATTATGTTTCCCATTACATTTCGCAGGAGTTATTAATCATTCTCTCTACGAAAAGCGACTCTATACAATATACCTGTCCAACGAAATAAATGCTGCGTTGTTGTGCCTACCATTGAAGTTTAAATTTTCGATGTATGTCTATTGAAATAGTAAACGTTTATGGTTTTGAAAAACTAATTGAAAAGAAGACTGATCTAAATTTGTGACTTCTAGGTAGAATTAAAGCTCTTGACCGTATTTCAAGTATATGTCTACAGACTTGAAATTCGGCAAGGATATTCTTTAAATTACACACACATTGAATAAACACGGGGTTTTCATAAAATCAGCCTCCAAGGCGGGTTTCAGGAGCGTTAAAGATTTTAGGGCTTTAACACCTCCCCCGGCTCTTTTTCTACCACAACCTAACCTATTGGATCTGAAACTTTTCAAATTAAAAAGGAATACATTTTTAAAATTTTCGTAATTTAGGGTCATTAACCGAGAAGTATGACGAAACCCAGCCACATTTCCCAACATTACCCGACCTTTTGGATCGGAAACACTCAAAATAAAAAAGGATTGATTTTTAAAATTGTAAAATTTTTGGGTCTTTTAATTACCCCCCCCCCCCCCCTTCCCCGACCAGGGACACAGTGTTGTACTCCGGGGCAAATTCACACCATGCCCCGACTTCATTTGTATACACCAATAACATGGTTATTACCCATAGCTCAAAATTATGTTTTTTTGATCCTCTGAAACACCCATTCCCCTTAACTCTAAGGTCTTAATTTATCAAAATATTGCATTGTCATACGTTCTTAAAATGTACGGAAAATTTAAACACATTTTAACATCGAAAAGTGGGTAAAAATTGAATGGAAAGATTTTATTACATAGTCCATTCAGTCATTCATTAAGGTCAAGCTAATAAAAGCGTGGTAAAAATCAACCAAATGCACGAATGAGAAATGCTATTATGTTTTAAGTAAGCTTCGACCTGACGTTGAACTACGTGGGAAAATTTTTTAGGATCCCTGTCTGCTCACAATTTACATGCGAGGAAGTCCTTATAGTGGACTATATGTCCGGATTAGATTGGCATTTTTATTTGGCATTTTTTTGAGGTTCATTCTTCGTCAAAATAATGACACCTTGCTCCTATTTAAGTCTAGCGTGCCATTTAAATTTTACCCCAAAACGTGTCTCTCTTAGTTTTAATAACTTATGCTTTGGTGTGCCTTATTTTAATTTATTTCTTCCTTTATTTTCTTATAGGCATGTGCGTGACAGTACTTTTATACACACAGTGCAAACAATTTTTTTTCTCACGAAAAAAAACCAAAGCCACTTTAAAGAGTCATGCTATAATTGCACGAAAACATTTCATTTTACATAATTTGCTTATTTTTAACAGTAATGTGCCTTTAAGGTTACAAATAGTTTCACTTGCAACTAACTGTTTACACTTAATGGTAGTTAACTTCGTTTCAAAATTTGTTGCATTAATTTTATCCCAATGAATGTGGCTTTAGCAAAAACTTTGTTCGCAGCACCATAACTTAGCAGAGGCTCATTTTAAAATAATAAAATTTCTTTTGTTTGTCTCAAAAAAAAACTAAATTTTCGTTGTGTCAAAGGAAATGATATTATAGTCATGGTCGGAGGAAGACCGTGGCAAGTTAGTCGTGGGGGGTTGGTACTTTATGGGGCTCAAGATAATCTCTTGTGAGTTTCAACGTTTCAATCAGGTAGATCACGGCACGTTGACAGTTGCGCAGAGAGGTAGAACTTGGTGACGTGACGTCTTTGGTTGAGGAGTAAGGAAATGAGGATGGGTAAGGAAGGGGGGAGGGAGGGCAAGTTTGCACCACTAACTAGCTTAAGTTCTGTAATGGAGTTGAACGTGGTGACATCGGTGACAGCGACACCGGCTAAGTGAAGGATTGAGCCGCGCTCTGTATTGCAAATCGCTGAACTCCCGTAAAGACAGGAAGGACCACGCATTCCATATCGATGATCCTCCTCAAAACATTTCACGAAATGTTTTCAAATCCCAAATAAAAAATATTCCGATCCATCAATAGCACGTACATGAATACTAGCGCTATTTATATAAAATAATATATTGATTTAATCAAACAAATATCAGCGTCAGGACAGCCATACTTCTGAGATATGCAAGAATGGCGCAGCAATAGAGTGATAGACATTAATACGGGTGGGATATTTTCTAACACTCAGGTACAGTTGTTGGGATTGTTCCATACCAAAGGAACTCCAATTCCTGTGACCAATTTTTTGATCTGTAAACATCTTAGCTGTCAGTATACAGAAATTGGTAGAAGAAATTTTGTGAACGAAACGGAAATTTTTTACCATGGTGCAGAAGTCATCAAGATAGCGGATCCACGTGTAGAAATATAAACACGTATATGGTCAATATCGTAAACGTTAGGGAACATACCAAACGTACTAGTGTGCCAAGTGATCACTTTATGATAGCTAAACTACCCTGGACAGTACTGATTGAACTAAAATTAAAGTAACGCTTAATTAAGTTTTAAAATACGTAAGAAACATTGCATTACAATAATTAGTTTTGTCCTGATATCAGCGCGTGATGGTGGCAAGGAATGTTTACGTTTCAGGCAGCGATTTCTAGCTGCTTGCGCAAAAAATATGTGTATGATTCGCATTCAGAAACTTTGATGTGTGAAAAGCGAATATTTAATTAATAATTATAATTATCATGCTTTGCATTATTTAAAAAAAATACGTTAACTTCGTGTTCAAGTTTCGTATCCTAAGTTTATTTGCAACATAAATAACATGAGAACAACAATTTTTTTCGTTACCGAGGTTAGATGTTCATACATCACTAGCGAGTACTGAAAGAATCACTCACATTTTCTTTACGACATTAAAACTATAAATAACAGAACATTTTATAATTTTTAATTTAATTTTAGTTACAACTTAATTAACTGCTGGATGTTGCAGAAATGATATTGTTGTTAAAAACTTAAAAAACCCTACATTGTTATATAAAAAAAGATTTTCTTCCTGGCTTACATAGCCAATCACTTAATGGACTGCTTTACCAGAAAAAAAAGGATGGAAAGAACGCGTTATCGGAATCCAAGAATAGAGAAATGTGTGAATACTTGTTGCAGACGAAACACCCGAAAGTGAAGAAAGAGGAACTGGAAAAACCCAAAAATTGAACCAAAATGGAAATGGCATCCTAATTTCTTATGGAAAATAAAACGACTTGTATAGGAACCGAAGTGATGAGTTGTGTGTAACTCTAACAAAAAATTATTTAAATTAACTTTTCAACAATGCATAGGCAGATCATTTTCAGCAAAGTCAGTAATACAAAAAAAATATTTTGAATTATTTTATCGTACCATTTAATTTAATCAGAAAAGTTTTCCATTCCTCAATTTTTTTTAGATAAATTACTGACCTTCTTTAACACTTAACACCCTAAATTGGAGTCAGTTGGGTGTATTATTGAAATGAAAGTATCTGAAAACTGCGCTTACACGTCGTTACTGAATGGTAAATCACTGGGATTTACTATAAACCTGAGTTTAATGAGTGAAACTCACTAGAAAATTACTTATATACACGGATGAAGCTTCAGTTACAGAAAAAAACTGTAGGAATCCAGTGATTCAAGTGGAATATTATTATCAAATTAAATCGGTCAATTTTTGCTGAATGGAGGCAGTTTCAACTTATTATACTCTAGATTACATTAAAAATTGAAATACTCCAAACAAAAACAAGTTTTGTTTAAAACATTTAACGACTTATTTTATAAATGTGACAACATAATAATAATGCATGTGTATCGGTCTATTTAAATTTTAAGGATATTCGTTTTTTTTTCATATGTAACAAATTCTGCAAAAAATAACTTTATATTAATTTAAACAAATGACTTTTAGAGCGTCTTAGTTGCAAACTTTTGAAATGCATAATGCCAAATAGCAATAAAAATTTGCTAAATCATTTAGAACAATGCCCTAATTTTGAGATTCTGTATAGAACATTTTGGTAAGAGCATAAATCTAGGATCGGCGGGAAAAAGCACATAAATCAAAATTATTGATTTTTTTACACATTCATGGTGTACACAGTCAATCCCAGGTTCTGGCAAAAGCACAAAAGTCAATTATATTTAACTTCTTGTTTGATTCATATGAATGGAATCACCCACAATAATTTTTGTGAGAGAGTAGCTAGGCAGAATAACCTAAGTCAAGTTAGTTACATTTGCCAAAATGAAGTCTGAATCATTCTGATTGGAAATAACAACTTAAGTCACATTTTGTGACTTATGTTATTTTTCCCCAACTTATTCTTCAATTTTCATTTGGAAGATTATCATGCCCACAACAAACTATCTATATCACAATAATGTTTTAATACGTGACAATGAAGGGGGAACAGCTACCTGCTTAAAGAAATGGTTTTTTATTGTTAGAGTTTATTACTTATGTAGCCCCATTTGACTATCATAGGGCATAGATGACGTAAATGTTATTTGAAATATGCTCTTATTTTTCTTGTTCGTATTGTTTCCATAGTGCCAATACCTAATAATCGAGAATTAATATATATTTTTTTTTTACATTCAACCATTTCACATGTAACATTCATAATAAAAATCACTTTTTTTAATTTGTGTAGTTAATTTATTTACTATGACTTATCATCGAAAATTCATATTTTATTAACCTCATGAGAATTAAATGATTGTAGCTGTAAAGATGTTCAAAGTAGGTACTGTAATTATTTTTAATGCGGTTGGCTGCCCTGCAAAACAAAAACAGTGTAATGGTAGTATAATAAGAAAGTGTATGTTGATGGAAGAATAAACATTCTATAATGAGCAGTAGGGGCAAACTGCTTGTGCAATTAGCACAATCAAACAGAAAAGGATAGGGAATATAAACAACGTTCAGGTAAGTGGAACAGTATGGAAACTATCATGTATTTAGTTAGAATGATAAAACATTAAAAATAGTTGTTTAGCCTATGCACGTTTGTTGATATGTTTTAGAATCCCAAGAACACTCTGTGGCCATCCACAAAACCATTTCTTCTCATAACGTTGAAAAAAAGTGTGCTGGTAAGTAAACACTATAAATTTAGTTCATCTCACTTAACAATATTCCAATGTGTAGATAGCATATTGTACAGGTACTTCTCTTAACGGACAGGTCTTGTTATTGGAATAAGTCTGTGAGGTTATACAAATTAATTTAAAACAAATATAGTAATGTGCGCTGTGTCATTCTGCTAGCTGCAGTTTATTAGTAAGATAAAAAAAAAAGAAAATATGTCTGTATGAAGCCACAGACTCCGCGGCAATAACAGTAGCGCGCTAGCGTGGTGAACAGGTGATAAGGGTTCGGTTCCCAACACAATGTCGATTATTTTTACTTTCTTGCTTTTCATTTTAGAACGGTTATTTTACTTAATGGTATGCATGGATTGATTTAGAAAAGAAACTGGGACATTAAATTTAGGTTCTTGGAGAAAATATTTTGACATGCCTTTTTTACTTAATACATTATTTTCATCTACAACTGTTTACAAGATTTTCTATTTAGTAATTATTGTAATACGATTATAGCACTTTTTTATTTTATGAAATTTGAGGCTGTGAAGCGTTTGTTTTTGTTGTTCTATATTGTTCAAATGGCATGAAGCAAATTGGCTACACTACTCAGTGCAAGAATTTGGGATAGTACAATTCAAGACCTCACTGAACAGAGAATATGTATTTCAGTCCTAAGATCTGCGAAGGAGAGGCATACATGACATGAAATTGAAACCGTTGACTGACAAACCTGTGCCCATAAGTACACAGAAAAAAAGAGACTTGATGTTTTTTGTTGGAACTGGTCCCTCCCATCTTCCATCAGTTCTACAGGGACTTGCCTACAGATAATGTCTGTGATGTTGACCCAGATTTGATTGACATAGACCCAGGTGCAATGTAAAAGGTGCACACGTTGTGAAAGAAAACAGCGTAGTTTAAATTATAAGATTACATTAGAATATTCAGAGCATAATAACTTAAGTCTAAATTTTTATTGGGCATTTTCACTTAAGCAATTGTTTACATGTATTTCTTTAGCAATAGATTTAATGTAAGTAAAGATGTATAAGTATTTATAAAATTAATTCGTCTTACAGCGAAAATTACAGTTTTCTTAAGACTAGTAGAAGTTAAACTTATTAAGCACTGTCCTTTAAAATTGGAATTTTTGACTTATGTATTTTTTCCCACCGACCCTAGAAATAATATCTTCCTAAGTCTAACATCTCTTTAAAGTGTGATATTTACTGACAGGCTTCAGACTGTGACCCTAGTGGGAAAAAACTGCGCATAAGGTACATGCAAAACTGCTATTTTCATTGGGTGAGAGGCTAGAATGTTTACCATAATACATTCGAACTGCGTTCTCATTTGGATCATGGGTAGTTTTGAAACATACTGACGGACAAAATACCAATAATCACATTAAAAAAATAATCAAATAACCCAATTAAGCAAAGACCCGTTTATCCAACCTTCATTTCTAGGGAATGGTAACAAAAAATTATTTGGTTTCCAATATTTCGTGTTTTCGCACACGATTTTAAATAAATTAACAATATACATATATTTAATTGTTTATAGAAGGCTGTTTCCACTAAATATGGACTTATTAAATAGGAAAACTATGTTTAAACGGTTAAATACGGTTATATTATAATTATATATTCTTAAAGATTTTATATAATATTTTTATCACATTTCATTCTAAAAACATTTCTCCCTAAAGGCGCAGCACATAATTTAGTGGAACGCTTGAAGTCGATAGTAACTGCCTGCAACAAATATTTTTTACGGGTGATATAACTAGAGTTCTGTGATAAATAGTTGCATTTTTAAAAATGGCGTTTATATTGAACATTATTATTAATAATAATTTTACTACAGTACTAGGATAGTAATTATACTTGTGTTCTCAGCCTAAACGAAGGAAACATTCTAATAAAAACGAAAAAAAAAAAATTTATTAAGACATTACAAGTGTTGAAATCAAAACAAGAGTAATTCGGTTATTATCTTTCTAATTTTATTTTTATGTGAGGGCTATTTCAAGGGACCATAAATATTCATAAATCGCAGATTATTATTTGTTGTGAATTTAGTTCCCTCTCATATAACTATAATCTTATATGCTATTTGTAAATTTGAGGCAAGTATTCGTCATTTTTTTTTCCATTTAAAGGTTTTGGCCTCTAACCAGAAGTGTGAGGGACGAATAAAATTAAACTTTATATTATGTGTAGATAACCTGAAGTCTAACATCGCGAGTGAGGCAGAACCTTGATGCTTGTCGCATCCACGTGAGACCCACCATTCTCCCGTCTCCTCTCGCAGCGGCTCCATCTCGTGTCGCTCTTCCTTGCCCTCGAGCAGCTCTTGCTCCTCATTGGCCAGCTTCATGTGACGTCGTGTGGGTACCGTCGGCCCTGTGGTCGCTGCGAGCTCTCCGCTGGGAGTGAGACCCACGCGAGGAAAAAAACACACACAACCCCTACCCCCAATGAAACCAGCGTCGTACCGAAACCGGCGCTGAAAAAAACAAAACACTCGCGAAAAGACACTCCGTTTCCCCACACCCGCCCCTGCCTGACGCTCCGAGCAGGTAGGACGATCAGCCGCAGCGCCGCGTGAACGCCAGGTGTCCGCGACGTCTTTTATAACCGCCACGTCGCACCGCACTTAGCACGTCTTTATCGCGTCGTACTAACCTCTCCTCGCCTCCCTCTCCGCGCCCCCTCGCTCCCAGATCCTCGCCGCAGCTCGGGCTATTTGTGACGGCATGTGACGTGACCCGCGTGATCACTACATTTTCCCCTCTCGCCAACTTACTTTGTTGGGTGTGTAACATCTTAGCTCTCGGTATACGGCATTTGGGAGGAGTAATTTTGTGGATGGAAGATGGAACGGAAATTGCATGGAACGGAAATTTGTAACCACGGCGGAAGGCGCCAACCGCTCAGTTCGCAAAAAACAAAAGGTAAACTTAATAGTATTAAATGTTTAATGATTTTTTTTTAACAAATTGGGCAGTATTTTAACAACAATACCTTGTCGAAAATCATGTCCAAAGTCGAGGTTTAACACCTCTTCAATTTTTTTTTTTTTTCGCTTTTATCGGAGCCGTTTCATTGTATAGTTTAAAATTTCTCTTTGCAATTTGAATGATTCGATAGTCTACGTAGTTACCCCGGCAGCGAATTCTAGCGACGGATGCGGAAACTACGTGTGATTAGCGTCTGTAAATGTAGTTGAAAACCCAATTTGCGTATATTTATCACGCTGGGCATTATTTTAAAGAATTCTTAGTTAAATTTCGTGCCCGAGTTTCGTATTACAAATGTATCTGAAACATGAGAACACATGAATTCGCTCGTTACTGAGGTTAGATGTTATACATCTCTGGCGAGTAACTTCTTTACAGCAGGTGGGGTGAATCATCACTGCACAACGGAAGTACTGAAAATAAATATGGTGGTTTGATCTCCAACAGGTGTTTTATTATTCCTTAAAATTAAAAAAAAAATACAAGTTCGAATATGTGATATATTGATATAATCTTATTTATTTCTCAGCCTGGTAAATGTCTCGATGGACGTGTGGTCAGATGCGTATGATTTCCAATCCAGAGATCTAAACTGTCTTGGTTCGAATCACCTCGCTTCCAATGTATATTGTTTAAATTTTTTTAATATAATATGTCGATAAGTGTCATAGCAATATTGGTAGAAAATGGAACATAGACCTTATGTGCATGAGACAGAGCGATGCTTGCGCACTCTAGGAACAAACAGCAGAAACCAAGCTGGCAGACATTACGTCATCAAAGATGGCGACCTCGAGCAGAAAAAAAAACGGATTGCGGCTGTGATGTTATTTAATATGGTAGCCTGGAGTAGACAAACACAAGATGGTGCTCATGACATCATCAAATATGGCGGCAGTGATGTCAGAATACAAAATGGTAGAAAGATCTACCCTAACGAAAATTTCAATGTATAGGAGTGGGGCACTCAATTAAAAGATAGCTGAATTCAATGTGGCGGAAGGTTGTGCCGTAACAAAGAGTGTGAGGCCCTCGATTTCAAGATGGTGGAATTTAAGAAGGTGCACAGTTCTAGGATCAAAGATGGCGCAATCTAATATGGCAGTCAAGATCAAAGATCATCCAATATGGCCACCGTGACGTCACACTCCAAAATGGCGGTCGACTCCACGGCATCACACCCTGGGCTCCTGCGCTCGGGGGAACATTTATATACTACTATATCTCCTTTCAGTTTCTGTGTATCTTCCTTAATGCAACGATATCTCTATAATTATGATGGGCTCCGAATCATTTGAGTACCAACTAGTAAATTAAAATTTACAGATTGTATTTTAAAGCAATCTATTAATTAAGTAAACGATCAGTAACAAATAAGTTTAGAATTGGAGACAAGAGCTGCCTCAGGTATGTATACATTTGTTTTGGTATGATTGTAAGCTCTACTGATCGAAAATAGCTGTGCGCTTTCTCATGAATATTTAACTTTATGTCCACCCTGTGAGAACTCATTCTACTGTCATTAGAGAAATTTCACATCGACATTTATATCCAACACGGCACAAGGGAAATAATCGTGAAGTAGATACTACTGATTATTCTGTGATCAAGTGCAGACATGCCATAAGTACAGCGATATGCCAACGTGGTTATTTTCTGTTGTAGAACGTAATGGCTTTATGGATCATGCCACTTAAAAGTGTGCAGCTGTTTGACTGAGAAACGAAAGACAATATCACTCACACAATAATTATAAGTTGATGTGACAAGATATACCGGGCACTGCCACCATATATATGTAATGATATTTTTATCCATTGGAGCCATAATGACACACAAGATGAATTATTTTACATGCCGGCTATACGTCGTATCCTTTTTTTGTTTTATAAATTAGAATACGGACAGCTATTTCTACTGCTGCTTCATCATAAATCCGATTCAGCTCTTGCCTAGGACAGAGAAGTATAGTGCTAGCATAACACCAACATAACTGGAAATTAATATAACTTTACTGAGTAAGTACATTTATTGTAATTTTAATAAGAAATCAAGGCATTATTGACACAGAAATTAGCATAGTTCAAGTTAACAGCTTTACTATCTAATGGCAATAATGGTAAAATTTTTCTATGTTAGTACGGGTTTGATTTCTTCTTAAAACCATTTTTTCATATCTATATGAAGTTACAAA
Organism: Bacillus rossius redtenbacheri; assembly: GCF_032445375.1. Taxonomy (NCBI): domain Eukaryota; kingdom Metazoa; phylum Arthropoda; class Insecta; order Phasmatodea; family Bacillidae; genus Bacillus; species Bacillus rossius. The sequence continues at coordinate 61,234,808 of NC_086333.1, forward strand.
ATTTACATATAAAACGTACTCGCGGCAACAAAATTTGAAAAATTAATAATTCACTTTCCTTTAATTTATCTAATGTATGAACTGTCTAAAGAAGTCAATAATTATAGTGATAAAATATGTTCGTGTATTATGAAAATATGCTTTTTTGCTTCAACAATATAATATGTCAAAAAAGTGAAGTTTTTAGAAGAGAAATTGTATGCTAGTACGCTAAAGTTAAAGCAGTGTATTGCTGCAAAATATTTTATCAACATTATTAAATTTGGTTAAAAAATATTACAGCCTTTAATAGGTACTATGGTTACTTTACAGGCCTTAAATCATGTTCATCTGTACTCATGGCAATAATGTTACTATAATGAATAGAAACGAACGTCACATAAAAACTTATGACGTTATTGTTAGAAAACAAATAAAGGGTAGAATATAATTTTTTTTAGGCGATTACAAGTTGTGTCATTTTTGCTAAACTTAAGTTTACTTTGCAAGTATTGTCATAAACAAACGTTTATTCCAACCCTCATCACATCCAATTTATGTCAAAGAGAATTTCTCTTAACTACTGGTAAAAAATTGTAAATTTTCGTAGAATTGCAACAACTAAGCCTGAGATTCTTATGAAGCAAGTTCTTCTTTATTATAAACTATAATTCCTTCCTTTGAATTAAAAGCAAGCATTGCCAACTTTATTTTTCTTGATAACCGTTGCCCGTTGCCTTTTTGAAATCCTCAATGTATGAATTCATAAAAAAAATATGAAGTACCTTAGGTTTTTTATTTCAACGTTCAGAACCTTTACAGCGGGCAGTTTCAATGTAGTTGCATTAAGGGATAGAGCTTTGATGCTATGAAAGTCCTAATAGAGAATTTGATGGACGAGTCATGGCTCTTCGGTCCACTTCTTCTGCCTCTCTATTAATGCATGCGCGGAACTGCCTTTTTTTTGTGCTTATATTTTCAAAAAATATTTATATTTAGTGCATCGTATTCCCATGTAACGTATAGTACACACCGATTAAGGATATCTGTCTGTAATGCTGCAGTATACAAGTGCTAAGCTCATTGACATATATCGCGTGAACATTCTCTTCGTCTTATGCAAAGCAATCACAGATACTGTCATTCAAATTGTAAATGGTACAATTGAAAACACATAAATTGCACTTACAAAGAAACACTGAAACTTCCCCTTGAGGCAGTTGCACGAATGCATGTAGATAATAAACAACTTCTTAAACACTTGGGTTTTTCTTTATCGTATATATTCTATGATCATGACAAATTATATTCATAGTGTCATTATAAATTCTCTTTTTTTAAGTATCTTTAGCATTATGAAATGCCACGCCGGTTTATTTGGTACAAAAAACGAAGTGTTACATTCTTGTGTGAACACAAAATAAATTACAGTTGGAAAATGGTACAATTTCCGCTGTGCGATTGGCTACGTAGTCCTTGTGAATATATGCAATCGATTTACTGGCTGATGTGTGTACACGTATGTTAAAGCTTTATCAATATGCTGTTTCATACCATCACCTAGAAACGTATCCATAGTATTCTGTTTTCCATGCTTATTTCATTTTTTCTATTACCGTTCTAATGGGACAGTCAGTTATGTCTAAGTTCATAAAGAAAACATCACACACTCACATCCGCATGTTGTTTTGATGAACACGTTTATTCTTCTGTTTACTTGAAGTACCTCAAATACAAACATATCAGTATTACGGGTCAATGGCCCAAATAGAGCACGCGATAAAATACATGTGTTTGTCAATGTAGCCGAAGTTACAATTTTTGCGGAAATTGTGGAACATTGTATCTAATCTGTAATTTTTCTTACATGGTGACTTCACTTTTATTTCTCCTCGAATATGTGTTATATTTATATTTGTTAATGTATGCCTTATCGATATTCTTAAACTTCTTTGCCACATTTATTTTCCATTTGTCTCTATCATGTCTGCAATATACGCCTTTCTTGATTTAATGACATCTTGGAGACATATCACTTTGCTGAATTTGAAGTGCTGGCATCCGTATAGGTGAAATGACTGAAGAGGGATAAAAATACATAGTAGTACCTGTTGTAGTCTTGGAAAGATCACCAAAATCACTTATATGATACATGTTCATTCGTATCGCTTATACTGTCAGCTGATCTTTAATTACTGCATCACAATCCTCCAGGGATGACTCATTGAACGATGACAAACACAAGGGACGAACAAGAGGACAAACATAACGAACCCCACTATCGCCCCAGCATTCGGCGTTTTCTGGTATCGTCAAGATTTCCTAAAACATTGACCATTACGGAACAATGCAAACTTTTTTTAAATTGACATTATCTGTGATCATTATTATTGTACACAGTAATCACATGTCATTCTAACTGTATCAACAACGTAATTGCCGCGATTTTTAAATTATAAATTTGTTGCAGAAAATTAGTTATACATGTTTAAGTGGGTTTAACAGGTATCTACATACACATATAAATAGAAATAAAAATAAACGCCACAGACATAAATTGTTTAATCATTCACTTTAAAATTTAAATTATGAAAATAATAATTCACACATGTGAATAGATTTTAATTATGTTTTGTGACAAAATTATATTACTTTATTTGAATTAAGGCACATTAATATGTTTAAATAGATATAAATAGGTATTAATATGTATTAAACAAATACACTTTTAATATTGTTACAGTTTATAATAATGTGTGGGGAGAAACTGCCGGGTTCGTATAGGGATAGCCCAATTAGATTTTATTACACAGTTTTATAGATTAATAATATTTACGTCACTAATACATAATCTTACTTAAAAATCCCTAATCACCAATTACTCACACTTAAAATTGTTTATTCTCAAGTCACTCAGTGTCTGTGAAGTCCTAACACACCGCACTCCTCGCTGGGCCGCACTCCGAGCCGCAACTCTCGCCGCAGCACTCCCCGGGGAACTCCGTCGCGGGACTGTCGCCAAACCCCGTCGCCGCACTCTCGCCACAAACTGTCGCGGGACTCGTCACGTGCTCACACGGCGCCTGTCGCTGAACTGACGCCGCACTCCGTCACCGACGTCGCGTTTCCCTTCGCTTGGAATACGCTCGGAACTCCGCTCGAAACTCCACTCGGAACTCCGCTCGGAACTCCACTCGGAACTCCGCTCGGAACTCCGCTCGGAACTCCGCTCGGAACTCCGCTCGGAACTCCGCTCGGAACTCCGCTCGGAACTCCACTCGGAACTCCGCTCGAAACTCCACTCGGAACTCCGCTCGGAACTCCGCTCGGAACTCCACTCGGAACTCCGCTCGGAACTCCACTCGGAACTCCGCTCAGAACTCCGCTCGGAACTCCGCTCGGAACTCCGCTCGGAACTCCGCTCGGAACTCCGCTCGGAACTCCGCTCGGAACTCCGCTCGGAACTCCGCTGGGCATTCCGCTCGGAACTCCGCTCGGAACTCCACTCGGAACTCCGCTCGGAACTCCGCTCGGCATTCCGCTCGGAACTCCGCTCGGAACTCCACTCGGAACTCCGCTCGGAACTCCACTCGGAACTCAGCTCGGAACTCCGCTCGGAACTCCGCTCGGAACTCCGCTCGGAACTCCGCTCGGAACTCCGCTCGGAACTCCGCTCGGAACTCCGCTCGGAACTCCTCTCGAAACTCCGCTTGGCATTCCGCTCGGAACTCCGCTCGGAACTCCACTCGGAACTCCGCTCGGAACTCCGCTCGGCATTCCGCTCGGAACTCCGCTCGGAACTCCACTCGGAACTCCGCTCGGAACTCCACTCGGAACTCCGCTCGGAACTCCGCTCGGAACTCCACTCGGAACTCAGCTCGGAACTCCGCTCGGAACTCCGCTCGGAACTCCGCTCGGAACTCCACTCGGAACTCAGCTCGGAACTCCACTCGGAACTCCGCTCGGAACTCCGCTCGGAACTCCGCTCGGAACTCCGCTCGGAACTCCGCTCGGAACTTCGCTCGGAACTCCGCTCGCAACTTCGCTCGGAACTCCACTCGGAACTCCCCTCGGAAATCCACTCGGAACTCCGCTCGGAACTCCACTCGTAACTCCGCTCGAAACTCCACTCGGAACTCCCCTTGGAACTCCGCTCGGAACTCCACTCTGAACTCCGCTCGGAACTCCCGCCACACTCGCGGAACTCTCGTTCCCCAACTTTCGCCCCAAGAACTCCGCCGCACCTGTGGTTCTCTCGACACTCACCATCGCCGGACTCGTCGTCGAACTCTCGCCTCACTCCGTCACCGAACTCACCGCGTAACTCTCGCCACACTCCTCGCCAACGTCGCACTTCCCTTCGCTTGGAATACGCTCGGAACTCCACTCGGAACTCCACTCGGAACGTCGCTCGGAACTTCGCTCGGAACAGTCGCGGAGGCCTGCGTCCAGCTTGAGTACCTAGGGGATTCCTTTTTGAAGGGGCGAGAGGGGCTGATGACGAGTCACGTCATGCCGGGCCGACCCGACGCTCGAACAGTCGAGAAGGGCGTCGTTAGCTCACGCGACGGCCCGCGGAATTTCCAAGGCCGCTCAGCGATAGCTAACCGGTCCGAGGCAGGACGATGCGTGCGGTGAGAGGGGGGTTGGGGAGGGGGGAAGTTACGACCCTTGTAATCCAGCCAGGTACGCGTGGCATGTCTTACGTCAGTGGCGGCCACGTGATACGCGCATGACGCCTGTAACATGGCAGGGCCGCCAGCCAGCTCCGAACCTGCATCGCGGTTGGGTCTCTCGCGTTCATAACAATAAAAATAATATACCAATTTTAAACGTAATTTTGATGTGCAAACGTCTCAGCTCTGGGTATACGGCACTTGGTAGGAGTAATTTCATTAATGTAACGGAAGTCGATTGGAACGGAAATCCGTAAACATCCGTGGAAGTCTCAGAAATCTCGAAAAGATAGACCCACGTTATTCATTCTTATAAATTGCATTCGTGAACATCGCAGCATTTAATCAATGCACAGGTATTAGAAATAAAAGTTTATACCAGTATAAATGTTATAGTTTATAGTAATAAAAAACATGACAGAATTTAAAAAATACCCATTAAAATTTTGACAATCCATAGTTAACAATAAAATGTAGAGATAGCGCATCATTCGTCATACTGTAGAAAACAATAAATTTTTGTTCTACACGACTACATTTTAATAAATAAATTTGGTGATGAAAATTTTAATTTTTAATTTTATATGTTGAGTCAGCTGAAAAGGTTTAAAGTGTGTTTTTAGGAAATATTTACAGACTGATTATGTCATTTAGGAAAATAACATATATATACTTAATGTTTAAAGTTAATTTAATTTTAATTCATCTATTAGACTGCAACCTTAAGTTTTAAAAATGATCAAAAGAGAGCGTAGCGTTCGTAATGCTTTAGAAAAAATTAAATAAACATATCTTTGACGTCATTTTTGTTCCAACACAATATTCCTAGCTAATAAAAAAAATGTATTTTTTTAAGATGTGATTATATTATGTTATGCCTATTCCAGTTTGCAAATTATTACAGGAAATTTCATTGCCATAAAGTTTCCTTTCCCACACCAATAGCTTAATACATACCTCGATGCACGTGAAACATGCACGGGTGCATGTTGCCATTGTGGGTCCGCCATCTTGACAGCTTCGGCTCTTGGCTACAGTAGTTTCTGCATGCATACGCATTGGACTTTCATCCTGTTCAATTCCGTTGTGTAATGCACGCTTATTTCATTGCATTTTTGGTGCCAGCTAAAATGTTACCCTCAATGTGCCTAAAGAAGTATAAAGTCAAAAACACAGGCGATGATGATTCCGATCTAGAGAGAAAGTCACAGGTTCAGTGTTGCGACATTTTAATGGTACGCGTTCAGTACTTACTCTTGTTCTCCTGGCTCTTAGAACTCAATAGTACCCCCTTGTTAATCAAAATTATTGTAAGTTTTTTAAAAAAGGAAAAATATTTACAGTTATTCCCTAAAATGAATCATTACCGAATATTAATCACGCTCGGCATTAATTTTTAAAAAATATTAGCTAAAATTCGTGTCCGTATTTCTTCTTATAAGTTTATTTGCAACATGAGGACACATGAGTTTGATCGTTACCGAGGTTACATGTTTACACATCACTGGCGAGTGCTGAAAACTGGCTCACATTTTTTTCTTAGTTAACCTTAATATTATAAATATAAGTGTATTGTGGTTGAACAACAACTTCAATCTAAAATGTTTTTTCTTTCTTTCAGAAATGACGATTAGTCACATTTTGGCCTTCATGGTACTTCTGTCATGCTTGACGGCAGTTGCATCGAGTATCACCTCAGAAATCCACCTGCAAGAAGGAATAATTTCTGCAATGGGCAAAGAAATAACCAGTGTATATGAAGGCGTGTTTAAAGATAAGGTTTATAACCTAGTCGTCAGTCCCAACTGCGCGGAGCAGTCGGCAGTAGCCAACCACGTTCTACATTACATCCACAATTCTGCGTTAGTGCATGTGTTTACCTTGTGCAATAGCACATTTCCAAGTGGTTTGACCAGATGCAAGAAACCGGAACCAGAAGATGACGAAGAAGTAGCATGTGATAAACAAGCACTTTCAGACAACATAGAAAATAGCGTGGGATTCATAATCATCACTGGAAAAATAACTGACCAATGCGTCGTTCCATTAGAATGGGGCAACTTGTTGGTGTGGAATTCCAGAGCGAACTTCGTTTTGGTTTTAACAAAAATTTTGTTCGATGATCATGAATATCTGGTAAATATGTTTGAAAAATGTTGGAAACTTTTGAACATAATAGACTGGGTTGCAGTTTGTATTCAAGTAGAGGACAGACTATTGACAACTAACAAAAATGAATCTCTAGTGAAAGTTATGACATACAGATACAACTCGTTCTCTAGAAAATTAAAGCCCGGAAAAGAAATGTTTAGGCCGAGAAAACATATTTCAAATATGTACGGCTATACAATTAAAGCAAAATTAGTGTCTGGACTACCGCAAATTGATGTTGCCTACGTACATGGTAAATGGCATGTTTTTGGACCGGATGGGCTGGCAGTCAATGAATTTATTACTAGGTTTAACGCAAATATAGACGTGTACGATTCTGAAATGTCTAACAACAATGAATATTCCTTTCTCACTTATGATTTATATATTCCTCATGAAGTCATGGTCGTTAGCAATTCTCTGAGAGTGTCGTACCCACATGATATGTTTTGTGTCTTAGCTGTTGTCCCTAAGTCCCTTCCCCTGCCGAGATATATGAACATAATTCTACCGTTCACTTCACACACTTGGGCTTCAGTTCTAGCCTCGTTGTTCTTCATAGGATTCTCTTGGAAAATTCTTAACATTTTCGATTTTTTCAAAACCAACAAGGTTTCTGTACTAATGGAAACTCTTAACTTGACCATTCTCAGCTCGACAAATTGGAGTCCGGAAAGATTCTCCCAGAGGTTTTTCCTGTTAGTATGCCTCGTATTCGTGTTGGTCGTGAGCAACAGCTACCAAGGTTCTCTCACGAGCTTTCTCACAGTGACATTTTACCACCCAGACATAAACTCCTTGAACGACTTAATGAAATCAGGTCTCACGATGAGCGCTTATGCCAGCGAGTCCAGTAGCGCCGATGTAAATTCTTTTTTGGAAACTGATGACGAGTTCATATCTTGGTTCGTAACACACCTCATGCCGTTAAATTCAGAGGCAGAAGCTTTCAATTTTGTTGCTTTCCACAGGAACTTGAGTAGAGTGACTTCCGCTGACGTAGCTCGATACTACATGAGAAAAAGAGAGTACCACGTGGATGGACAGCCATTACTTTACAAAGTTGACGAGTGCATATTCACTTTGCTTGGTACTTATTACTTCTCGGATAATTCACCATTTTTGCAGGCATTCAGTAAAATGATGTGTCACCTTTTGGAAGCAGGTTTTTTAGCACAATGGAGGTTAGATGGGTTCGGAAGCTCTTTTATTTCTAAGAAACAAGCTACAGTGAAATCTAAACCAACAGTTTTTACTATGTATCATTTGCAAGCTCCTTTTTTCCTTTTATTTTTGGGTTTTGTAAGTAGTATAGTAATATTTTTATGGGAAATTATTTGGAAATTATTTTGCCGCAACAAATGTTCTAGAATAAATTATGATTAATTCTTGTAGGGATATATTAAGTCCTTATAACTTTAAAAATTATCTCAGCTCTAAAGAATTTTCTCTAAATTAAATCAAGTAATTTACCGGCAGTAAAGTGTATTTTATAAAAACCAATAAGTAGGGACCGGAAAAATTCGCGGGTTCAATGACCTGTAGGATGAACTCCATAGTTCTACGTGCACTCGGTCAAATGTCACCCACTCATTGGCTGCTGTCTTGTGAGAAGTCCCAACGTAGCAGCCTGTGATTCAATAAAGCTTTGGTTGGTTGTTTCTCATTGGCGCAGAGTCATCTAGGTGGATTGTGAGCCAATAGCAGAGGCAACACTGAGGTATAACTATTGGTATTTTAGCCTATCGCGAAATGAAATCACGAATTTTTCCGGTCTATACCAATGAGAGTTTGGTTTATGGAAATGTATTGATAACACGTGACATTTTTAAATAAAGCACTGAATATTGAAAAGTTTGTAACTACGAGGTTTTTGATTTATAATTATTTCTATCTTATAATATGACATTTATCAAAACCATACTGTATCGAGACCTAGGAATGGACGGGTCAATAAGCCCTAGTCATTAATATTGCCTCTCCACGCGAAGTCTACCACTAGTCCCAAGGATGGCCCTGGTAGACGATTCGCGGCCATCTCTTGGCAACTGACGTGTTCCGTTGCGGGCGCGGATTTGAACGAGCCGCGAGCTCCGACCATGGGGTAGAAACTCTAACCAATGAGACTTAGACATAGTTTCTGATGTGTAAACATCCTAGCTCTCAGTGCTAGGCATTTTCTAGGAGTAATCTCGTGAAAATGGAAAGGAAATGCGAGAAAACGGTGCTGCGTCTCCGCAAAAGTCTAAGAAGCCTCGAAAAGATGGCCTACGCACGTGTTACAACATAAACCCGTTTATCGTCATTCTGGTTAAATATTATGGTAAATACTAAACGCGTTGGTGTACCAAATGAAATTTTATGATAGTGAAACTATCCTGGAATATATTTGGTAAACGAAAATAGTCATAGTAAAAAGTAATTCTAAGTTTTAAATGAGCTAAAAATAACTGGCATTACATTACTTATAGACCACATTATCCTTGTAATTTATCATCCGTTTTGGTAGCATGGCGGTAAGCTGTGTGCTACGTAAGCACGAGGTACGTGATTCAAATCTTGTCGGATTTTTTTTACTTTATAATAATATCATAATATCTTAATATTATATAATAATGTCTAAACTGCTCAATAAAGTTAAAGTTGGTTTGTGTGAAGTATTTACAGACAAAATACAGCTGTTTCGAAAAAAAAAAAAAATTCACAAAAATATACTTAGTGTTATGTGTTTTAAAATGTTTCAGGTTAATATATTAGTGTGTTAAATTTATAGAAATAACTGTTTTATGAATTTTAAAAAGATTAGCAGTATTTTAATATAATTCCATGTCGAAAATCAAGTTTAAAACCGGGATCTATTCGACGGTAACTTTTAGTTTGAAAATACTTCAAAGATAGCGCCACGTTCGTATTTCTTTAGAAAACTAACAAAATACGAAATATCTTTGACGACATGTTCGTCTCAACCCAATTACTGACTAAAAAATTATAGTTATTTCTAAAGTTACTGTTATATTTTGTTATGACTATTAAATATTTAAAAAATATATATATTCCAGGACATTTTAACTACCATAAATAGGGACCGAAAAATTTCGCGGGTTCGATGACCTGCAGGATGAACTCCATAGTTCTAAGTACACTCGGTCAAATGTCATCAACTCATTGGCTGCTGTATTGTGAGACGTCCCAACATAGCAGCCTGAGATTCGATGAAGCTTTGGTTGGGTGTTTCTCAGTGGCCCAGAGTCATCCAGGTGAGTTGTGAGCCAATAGCAGAGGCAACACTGAGGTATAACTATTTGTATTTTAGCCTATCGCGAAATAAATTCGCGAATTTTTCCAGTATCTAACCATAAAGTTTACTTTGGCACACCAATACATTTAGTACATCCCCCGTGGGTCCACCATCTTGACGACTACGGCTCGTGTTTTTAGCATTTTCCCCACGCATGCGTATTAGACTTTCAACCGGTCAGATTTCCGTTGCATAATTCGTGTCTACTTCATTATCTTTCTGGTTCATATTAAAATTTCATCCTCAACGCGCCTAAAAGAAGTATTACCTCAAAAACGACATTACCAGATTGTTAAACAGAAATACATTTAGGTTTTAAAAAGGGTGAAATTTTAAATTTATTTTTTCACTAAAATGAATCATTTATGTAAAACAATACCGCTCGGCATTGCTTTTTAAAAAAATTCTACGTTAAATGTGGTGTCCGGATTTTGTATTATAAGTTTATTTGCGTTATGAGAACACATCAATTCTCTTGTTGCCTATGTTAGATGTTTACACATCATTGGCGAGTACTGAAATACTTCGATCAAAATTTTTTTGGAAGTAGTTGAACATATTAACGAATCAGTAATTGAAACCAATAAATTTACATTTATCAGTTTATTACACATTTGTCATATATAATATTTAACACTAGCTTTTAAAAACTGGCTCATATGCTATTAAAGTTTAAGCTACGGTCACAAAACCACTTTTATATAAACGTTCAGTTTTTAATTGTTTATTTATAAATTAAAATATTCTACTACTGCAGAAATGTTATTGTGTTTACACAATAACTAATTTAAGGTTATTTAAAGATACTGTCTTAATTACCATATTTATGTTCATAAAAATGAATATACGCTCCCAGTAATGGACTTAAGGTTAAAACTATGATCTGCCACTAAGAATTTTATAAAAATGTAATCTTAACTTAATTTTAATTATTTTTAAAACAGTATGATAAATTAATATGTTAGAATACCGTATAATAAATTAAAAACTATATACAAATTAAATGTTTTTCATCACTATGTTTTATAATTATTTAGCAGAAAATATTAGTATAGCGTTCAAAAAACTTAAAATAATATAAAAGTAAAATCAAATCATTTTATTTCAAGATATTCGGAATGGGTTAAATTTTTAACTGATGGACACGAAGAAAGAATAAACTTCAAGTTGTGAAAAGGAAAAAAAAAACTAAGTGATGTAGAATAAGAGAACAAGGTTATCTGTGTGTTCTAACATATTAAGATGAACTAAAAAAAAACCACAATGTAAAGTAAGAAAAACACACTACAAAATACACTTAATTGGTAATAAACTACATAAGTGTTTATAAAGGTTTAAAACATTTTTTTGGGAAAATACGATGAGCACCTACATATTTAAACATCTGAAACTCAGTTAATCTAGTTCAGATGCTGATTTAAGTTTGAATCTGTGAGCTTTGTATACAATCATTAATAACAATTCTTAAATACCTAGGGAAAGTAATCTTATAAAAAAGGTTTTCCAGAAAGGAATTTAAACAACAAAAAATTAATTTTCCAATTAAGAATTGTGTTTTTAAGACCAGTTGATTTTATTTGTAAACCATTTTTAATTATGATAATTGTCATTTATTTGTACAACGACTCAAATAATTATGTTCTTAAAGCATAACAACGCAGAGTTGGAGCAAACACAACAGCATTTTACCAAAGAAGGCATAAGGAAATATTTGTGGTACAATTAGATATATTTTTTAAATATAGCCAAGAATATTTGCAATGAATTAGGTCATTGTTAGGGGTAGGCAGTTTTCGCGAATAAATCTGAACGCCTATTAGACTGCAACAAGGTATACCTGCACCAACGGTTTCTTCCTTGTGACTGGCGGTCGTCTGCGAAAGAAGTCGTTACCTTACTTGACCCGGCCACTCATAACGAATTTGCTTCCGCACTCAACTACTGTTATTGGTGTTGTAGCAATTGACGTGGAACTGAAATAGACTCGCCCAACCACGAAACACAGATGATGCTACAGTGTTTTAACTTTCAGCTAGTCGCGAAATCTTTTCGCGAAATATACATGCCCCTAGTCATTTTTAATTTTTCAGGGTGATGATATCAATTTCATGTCGTCAACTTTGAACACCATACACACCAGGACCACTACAATCCGGAATCGGTACCACCTGTGAACCACCAGCACCACCAACAGCAGCATTACCAACACCCCCAACACCCCCAACAACACCAACATCAACAACACCACCAACACCACCAACAGCACCACCACAAACACCCCCAATACCCCCAACACCCCCAACACCACCAACAGCAACACCATCAACATCCCCAACACCCCCAACACCACCAAATTCACCAACACCACCAACACCAACACCCCCAACACCCCCAACACCACCAACAGCAACACCACCAACACCACCAACACCCCCAACACCCCCAACACCCCCAACACCACCAACACCCCCAACACCACCAACACCACCATCACCAACACCACCAACACCACCAACACCACCAACAGCAACACCACCAACACCCCCAACATTCCCCAACACCCCCAACACCACCAACACCACCATAACCAACACCACCAACACCACCAACACCCCCAACACCACCAACACCACCAACAGCAACACCCCAATACACCCAACACCACCAACATCAACACCACCAACACCCCCAACACCCCCAACACCCCCAACACCACCAACAGCAACACCACCAACACCCCCAACACCCCCAACACTACCAACACCCTCAACACCCCCAACATCACCAACACCACCATCACCAACACCACCAACACCACCATAACCCAACACCACCAACACCACCAACACCCCCAACACCACCAACACCACCAACACCACCAACAGCAACACCCCAACACACCCAATACCACCAACAGCAACACCACCAACACCCCCAACACCCCCAACACCCCCAACACCACCAACAGCAACACCAACAACACCCCCAACACCACCAACAGCAACACCAACAACACCCCCAACACCACCAACACCCCCAACACCCCCAACACCCCCAACACCACCAACACCCCCAACACCCCCAACACTACCAACACCCTCAACACCCCCAACACCCCCATCACCAACATCACCAAAACCACCGACACCACCAACACCACCAAGATCACCAGGACGTTCACCGCCAGCACTATCACAAAGTTGTGCCAAATATAGTTCAGATCTTGTATGAAGGAGCAATTAATTCTGTGTTCAATATGTACGATGTCATAACTAGTTACTAAATAATTAGTTTGTACTGACAGAATAAAATTTAAATTCCTGAATTTTTTAAGAAAACAGTTCTGATACATAGTTTTCTTGAAAATAAAGGTAAACATTCACATGAAATTAAAATATCTTGCTACACAAACTTTACGTGCTAGTTACAATAATTGTAATGATAATGTTTGAAAACTTTCCAAATTACTTTGTCTTTCGTTACATACCTGAATTGAAATCACATTTTTTACATTATAACATTATGATAAGTTTATCAGTGTAATTTATAGGTGTAGTACATAATTTTTTTCTTCTACGCTAACAATAGCTTAAAATACAGTGTCTGGCACCCACCTGGCTACTAATACATGTATATAAAAACTAATAAAAAATAAACAGCTGTAAGTGTCTTCACACCAGCTCATTAAATTTAAATTCAATATAATGAATGATATTGATACAAATTATGACTATATTTCTATTAACGTATGTTTTGTAGTCGTCTGCTGGGGCTGCCTCAGGTTTTCTCGCCTGTTGCTACTTCATGGTGGATCACCAGACTACCATTCAGCACTCGCAGTTACTTACGTCATAACTATAGGAGCACTCATGCCTCACACACTGCATGTTTAAGCTAACATGTTGTACAATATTTATACGAAGATTTTAAAAAAAGTGCAATAACTAATTTCAGAAAAATGTTTTTACAAGAACTTTATTTATAAAAACGATTAACACCTTAGTTAAAGTCAAATATCAAACATTAAAAAAAGCTTTACAAACTTGTATTTTTCGGGCGTCCATCATGAGGTCAGTGAATATTGGACTCTCAATAGTTTTCCTCTGTTCATATGAACAGGGCCATGTACTTTTCGCGAAAAAAGAATTTCAGACCAACTGTGTGTTAAAATCTTTGCAGCATTGTTTGAGTATCGTGGTTGGCTGGGTTTATTTCAGATATACGTGTCTACTGTCATCACACCAATCACAGCCATCCAGTGCGGAACCAAATGCGTCCTGAATGACTCTGCCAAATAGAGGAAATGTCTTCTCTTGCAGACGGCCGCCAATCACAAGGAAACAATCGCTAGCGCAGGCATACCTTTTTGCAGTCTAACGAGCGATCAGATTATATCGCGAAAATTACACGCACCTGCATACGAAATATTGCACAAGTACATAATTGGTATTATTGCTGCACAAAAGTTCCTCATTCGTGGTACGCTGAAGCGTAGTATGTTAAGTGCCCTGTGTTAAGTGTTAAGCAAACACGTCCTAACACAGGCATTACTAACACGAAGGCTAACGGGGACTATTTAACTCAACGGTTCAAAGAACTCGTAGGGAAGCGAAGGCGAATAACGTAGTAAATATGTTCATCTAAAACCAGCTGCGGTAGGTAAAACCGGCTTCTTATTGATAGATAAAGATTATTAACAGAGCTATCTGTGGCACGCGTCGTTAACGATTTAGCTTACTATTTCGTTCCAAAGTTTTATCATGCAGTAAGGAGCATCTATATAAATATACATTATATATAAGACGTCAATTGGGTCGTTTTTCTCTGCCTTTCGTTACAAATAACTATAAATCTTACGAAATTATACTTTTACTAAACATTTAACATAGCTTATGTCAATCTGGAATAATGTAGCTTCATATTAGCGAAATAATTTTTGAAATTGGTTTAGTTTTTCTCAAGTTTACTCATTACGAGAGAAAAATAAAAAAAACTCACACTCTCGATTGTTTATATTATTGTATAGATATGACGACGCCACACGTCTACTAAGGGAATTTAATTGAGTTCATCTCCATCCTGAAAACATTGCTCTGTCACAGAAACAACTAATATTGTTTAAAAACTAAAGTCACGTAATATTTAGATTTTCAAAGCTTGCAAATAATTTACTAAGCAGACACTTTCTTTAAGAAACAGAAGAAATGTTATTGTAAAATTATCAGCATGCACTATTGCTAGAGACCGGAAAAATTCGTGGATTCTTTTCGTGATAGGCTGAAATTCAAACATGTGTACAGTTCTGCTGGTTCTGCTATTGTTTCGCTGTTTAACTGGATCTCTGTGGGCCAGTGAGAGACCATCGACCAAAGAATCATCGAATCACAAGCTACCCAGTGGAGACGCCTCACAAGTGAGCACCCACTGAACACGCGTGTTTGCTTCAGAAATGCAGAGGATAATGGAGGCTATTTCTAGAGGTCATCGAATCCGCTAATTTTTCAGGTCTCTAACTATTGCTTATAAATCACAAAAATAAGATGATTTTACAAAAAATAATTGAGAATAGAATTTAATCACGTTTTTGTCAGACATTAAAGACAAAACCTTAGAAGTGTGACTGGACAGTTTCGAGAGGTTTGTGCATTTTGAGCCTAAATGATGTGCCACTACCAAATTAATTAACTTAACACTTACAGTACCTCTTACCGCGATGTTTTATATTTTCAGTACGGATATTATAGGGGAAAAAAATGAGTCATGACCTTGAAGCATACTCGTAGTTTGACACTCTGCCAGCAATTCCCCGCCTGAGCTTCAATCATAATGAGTAAACGCTTAGAGTCACACTCGTACGTAACGTCTGGAACGAAAACCAGAGCGCATTGTGGGCGCTTCCACAATCACAGCGGTATCGCAGTCCTGCATTAGCGGAGTGTAGGTTTACTGACTGTCGACACAATGAGTGATGTTCCTCGAACACAGGACCTTACCGGTACTTTGGCCGAATCCGTTTCTAAAGAAAGTATTTATTAGCAAAATGTGGCATACAGATTGCGAAGCAGTAAATCCACAATCACCATATCGTAATTTCTTTTTTTGAAAATGAAACAGAAATATCTAAGTAAAATTAAAGACATTTGAAAATTTGTACATGTAGGTACATGAAAAGAGCTATATCACCACAAAATAGTGTTGGCATTAATACTGGATTCGGATCCTTACACAGGAATTTATGCTGTGTGTTGTCCAGTAGTTAAAGTTATATGTAAACCGTACACTGGATAGCTTTCCAGCATTAACTACGCACATTAATAAGCTCAATAAAACGAATTGAAGTCCTTTATTGAATATAAGATTATTATAGCCAAGTGTTGTACAAATTTACAATATATTTCTTATAAGTAGTATTACAAATTATTTCTTGGCAATTGGTTTCCTAAATAATGTTTTTTTTTGTAAAAGTACAGATGATTTATACGTGTGCACACAAGGAATTTTATGTATCTATAAACTTTAAATAAATTAAAATTAATTTAATTTATGACCAAAAGTCTTATGAAGTAAAGTTGTACATGCTGGTTCATATCTAACGGCAACGCAAAGCGTCTTCGAGGTGCGAGACCTCTATTCGATTACTTAGGTACCCGTTGCTGCTAAACTGAATCATGTCAAAGGTTACAAAACGAGCCTGAAACCTCTACCTTGTAGTACTTTGCCCCAGTTGTCATAGCTATTACTGAGAAAAAAATATCAAGTTGATATACACCAATTAAATCCGTAAAGAAAGATTAAGATTAAAAAAAAAACATTTTTTGGTTTGATGCATTTTAAACAGTGAAATGTGGATCAATATTTCCTGGCGAATGGTAACATTGACTGTAGAGTAAAATACAGTACAGACGTGTGGACGAATCTTGGACTTTGTCATTACCTTGACGGTGGACAAGTGGGAATTAAGAATGTTTAGCGATATTAGTGTTACATAAGCGACTACACTGAAGATGATATAGTAATCAGTCGACGCCATGAAATGACACTTCAAATATTATATTGCTTACATTAATGGGCTAGCATCCTTAATTATTGTAATGCTTGTTTAAATTCGTGGTTTTCCTCGTTATTTTTAATATTTTGATATAATAAATAATTTTTTACAAATAAAGTTTCTTTAAATTTTATATTGAGAAAATTAAAAGTCCACTTATTATTTAATATCCTAGCATTAATATAAAGTATGGAAGTGTGTAAAGAAACCATTTAAAATTAAATGTTTCAAACCTGTTGAAATATTTTTGTAAATCTCTTTACTTTTTGGAAATAATTCGTAAAGTAATAGAATTTGGTTTTCCTTAAAGCCAAGAAGCATGAAAGAAATATTTCTGTAAATCTCTTTACTTTTTGGAAATCATTAGTAAAGTAACAGAATTTGGTTTTCCTTAAAGCCGAGAAGCATGAAACATTTAAGGTTAAAGGAAAACTCTTTTTTATTAAATAATGATATTTATAAATAAAGAGATTTACGACAGATCCAGGCAAACGATTTATTCAATATTGTGTACCACACGATTTCATGCTATGAATTCACGCTAGCATTTAAAGAATATTGGCTTTTCTTAAACAAAATATTATTATAACTATTGATGTGATAAATATCATTTATTAAAAATCTACAGTTAATATTATTGATTTAATTTTCTGGAAAAGTGCAAAATTATCTATGAGAAATAGTCAACTCTAATACGGTATTAAAAATTTGTAACATTTTTTTTATATCTTGGACGAACTTATCACACAATTTAATAGAAGTGTGTCAGTGTCTTTTATGCTAACGCTGTGAAACTGGCTATGTCAGTGAATCGTGATTTTATTGCAGCGACAATATTTCCACTTGGATCACTGAAAACCAACATATTATTTTAATTCACTAATTTAATTAATTTAAATATGTTTACAGATTTAAGAGTTAATTACGCAGAATTTCTC
The DNA here is from genome assembly GCF_032445375.1 of Bacillus rossius redtenbacheri. Taxonomy (NCBI): domain Eukaryota; kingdom Metazoa; phylum Arthropoda; class Insecta; order Phasmatodea; family Bacillidae; genus Bacillus; species Bacillus rossius. Next base: position 61,252,898 of record NC_086333.1, read on the forward strand.
CTCACCAGAATATTATAAATTTAATTTTCGCTATAGACATTAACTGATTTATAATGAATTAGTTTCCAAGAATTTTACTAATAAAATATTTTTAACATATAAACTTTTTTGAAACACGTCTACATTATTGAAAATGCAAAGGTTTCTGTCGCCACCGGTATGTACAAATGTGAGTATGTATGTAGGGCATACGGTGTGTCATATGTGCCTGAATGCTTGCATAAATAAAGGGAGTAGTTGTAAAATATTGTATTTCTGTTGAGCGTGATATGATCTTGTGCAATTGACGCTAAAAAAAGTTTCAAATCGACAGTATTTTCTTCCAAACACAAACAAAATAAGATATAATTTAATATAGATAAACGTATATTCAGAATAAAAAAAGACTTTTGAACTATAACAATGTTCTGGAGTTATTATTTTTTTATAACGAAACGTAATTGGTACTTCCAGACTTTGTGGGTCGTTACACATACGTGTGCGGAGATAGAAAGAGATTAGAACGCGATAAGTCAACAACGTAATATAAATTGATCTTTATGTGAAGATATACTGTGCACTCCAACCAAATTATATTGGTATCACTCTTTTCCATTGGGTAATATTCGAAAGATAAAAAGAATGAATAATTTAACCCAAATACGACATACAAAATATCTGTCCTGCATTAGTAATGAGATCAGTAACAACTATTTCTACTTTCTGCCATAAATCCAATTTTATGTTTAGCCTAAGCTGGAACTGTATGGTACTACAAGAACACGGATTTTAATGCAAATTATATCACAAATCTTCAGTAAGTACAGATATCGTGTTTGTAAGATATAAAAGCAAAATCAATTATAATTGATAGGGTAGTCAATTTAAACCGAGGTGACTTGAGGAATAACTGGTAGTAAAGTTATTGCTAGAGTGAAACGGGTTCGATGATTTCATCTAAAATCTTAAATTCAGATTAAATTTAAAAAAAATTACATATGAAACTTACCAGTAGAAATACTATTTGGTAGAAGGAGAGATAGTTCACATTCTAAATAGGTCTAATTGATTTTAAAAAATGTCATGTAATAGGTTAAAATTAAGACACTACCTGACTACTACGGTAAATATCTGGCTTTAATTCCATCCAACAAATGAGTTTGGCAGATAATATGATTATTCTACCCGGTTTAAAGGTACACGATTCCGAAGAGTTATCTTTGCAATTATTTGAATTAAGGGCCTAATGTTTCCTTAGTTAAAATGTCGTGCTCTGTACTGCATCATACACTAAATACTATTCTTATCACTGACATCTGACGAGTGTTTGTTTAAACATGTTTTGGAAATTTTTTATGTAAATACTTCCGTTTTGTCATCCTACCTGTAATTTTCAAACTTTAAATTTATATTTAGGTACAAAAATGTGTTAATTTTTTTAAATTTTATTTTGATACTTACAGAATAGTTATATTCTTAAATAATTAAGTGTTATTAACTTTTTAATGCTGTATAAAATAAATTGAAGCCAATTTTCTAGATGGATATCAGTAAAACATAACCTTAGTTTTGACTTGGTATTCTTAAACTTTAAAAATTTATTCAGGTGCAGCCAAAAAAGATGCTATATGAGCACAGCATGATTGCAGATTGGAGAATGTATTTCTCAGCGCATTTAAAAACAGGAAAATATATACATTCATTTAAATGAATTCATCTTTGTATAGCAATACGATTTAAATAAGCTCCATTTACATAAAAAAGTCTCTCTTCCAAATTAACCCTTTAAGGATAGGAAAATATTTTGGGCAAATTTTCAATGTATTTGAAGAACTGAGATGATGCAACAAAATCTAACATTTGATCTGGAAGAACCTGTTTGTATTCATGCATACGCAAGCCTTAAACTTAATAGTCGTGAGAAAAAAAAAACTCACTAAACAATATCCGCGAGCCACAAAAATAACATTTGGTGGACCGTTGACTATGGGATTTTTGCCTCCTCATATTTGATACATTAACTATGTAAAGAAGCCAATATTCACCTAACAAACAAACAGATCTTAATAGTTAATGCAAAAAATAGTAATGTGTTACAAAGAATAAAATATATATATAACTACAAACTAAATATTCAAAAGCTAGTAGACAGTTAATTTTTCTGTGTTCACTATAAACGTTGACTTGAAGTAAATTATTTAAGTGTGTATTAACACGTGGATATTCTTTTAAATAGCTATTAAGTGTATAAAGTTATTATCGTTATAATATTTTTGAGGAGACATCAATATTATGAAAATTACACTGAAATGTTTTTTTAACAAGTAGGTTATTATAAAAAAATATTGAAACATGTTTTATGTTATTTTAATACAAAATTGTGTTGTAGTTAAATCAGTTATAATTTTTTTTTCAGAAATGCGAGAACATGATTTTTTACCCACCGTAATTATGCTGTCATGCTTAACGGCAGTAGCTAGTGTTGCCTCACGATTCGCCTCGGAATTTCAACTGCAAGAAGGAATCAATTCCAAAATGGTCAAAGAAATAACCAATGTGTATGAAGGCATGTTTAAAGATAAGGTTTACAACCTAGTCGTCAGTCCCAACTGCGCGGAGCAGCCGGAAGTAGCCAGCCACGTCCTACATTACATCCACCAATCTGAGTCAGTGCATGTGTTTACCATGTGCAATACCACATTGGCAAGTGATTTGACCAGATGCAAGAAGACGGAACCAGAAGATGACGAAGAAATAGAATGTGATAAACAAGCACTTTCAGACAACATAGAAAATAGCGTAGGATTTATTATTGTCACTGAAAAAATAACTGACCAATGCGTTATTCCGTTAGAATGGGGCAACTTGTTGGTGTGGAATTCTAGAGCGAACTTCGTTTTGGTTTTAACAAAAATTTTGTTCGATGATCAAGTATATCTGGTAAATATGTTCGAAAAATGTTGGAAACTTTTGAACATAGTTAACTGGGTTGCAGTTTGTATTAATGTAGAGGACAGCCCGTCGACAACCAACAAAAATGAATCACTAGTGAAAGTTATGACATACAGATACAACCCGTTTTATGGAAAATTGAAGACTGAAAATTATGTGGGTGGTTTTCGAAAAGACATAGCAAATCTGTACGGGTATAAACTTAAGGCAAATTTAATTTCTAGACTGCCAGAAGTTGGTGTTGCCTACTTAAATGGTAATTGGCACGTTTTTGGACCTGATGGATATGCAGTCCAAGAATTTGTGACAAGGTCAAACGCCAAAATAGACGTGTACGATTCAGAAAATTACGAGGATAACAAGTCTTCGCCTATCACTTATGATGTAAATATCCCTTATGAAATCATGGTCGTTAGCAATTCTCTGAGAGTGTCGTACCCACATGATATGTTTTGTGTCGTAGCTGTTGTACCTAAGGCCCTTCCCCTGCCGAGATATATGAACATTATTTTACCGTTCACTTCACACACTTGGGCTTCAGTTCTGGCCTCGTCGTTCTTCATAGGATTTTCTTGGAAAATTCTAAGCATTTTCGATTTTTTCAAATCCAACATGGTGTCTGTTTTGATGGAAACTCTTAATTTGACTTTCTTCGGCTCGACAAATTGGAGTCCGGAAAGAATCTCTCAGAGGTTATTTCTGCTAGTCTGTCTCATGTTTATTTTGGTCGTGAGCAACAGCTACAAAGGTTCTCTCACAAGCTTTCTCACACTGACATTTTACTACCCAGATATAAACTCCTTGAACGACTTAATGAAGTCAGGTCTTACAATGAGCGCTTTCGCCAGTAAATATAGCAGTTCCGATGTCAATTCGTTTTTGGAAACTGATGACGAATTCATTTCTTGGTCAGTAACTCACCTCATGCCGTTAAATTCAGAGGCAGAAGCTTTCAATTTTGTTGCTTTCCACAGGAACTTGAGTAGAGTGACTTCCGCTGACGCAGCTCGATACTACATGAGAAAAAGAGAGTACCACGTGGATGGACAGCCATTACTTTACAAAGTTGACGAGTGCATATTCACTTTGCTTGGTACTTATTACTTCTCAGATAATTCACCATTTTTGCAGGCATTCAGTAAAATGATGTGTCACCTTTTGGAAGCAGGTTTGTTAGCAAAATGGAAATTAGATGGGTACGGAAGCTCTTTTATTTCTAAGAAACAAGCTACACTGAAACCGAAACCAACAATCTTTACTATGTATCATCTGCAAGCTCCATTTTTCCTTTTATTTCTGGGTTTATTGAGTAGTATTGTGATATTTTTATGGGAAATTATCTGGGTATATTTTTGCAATTACCAAGGAGCTATATGAAATAAATCACGCGTTTCGTCAATAAATATCAATTTATTTAACAATTAGCAAATATCTCTGTATAACATTTATTTTCGCGAATTAAAACCAAATAATTAATAAAGTAAATGAAATTTTAATGTTTCCTTATTTCATCAAGTGTACCTTTACGAATGATTTAATTTCATATTGATAACACGGAAACATTAAAAATATAGAATAGTCTTTCAAAGTAAATTTTAAATGATTTATGTTTAAGTTTCAAATTTTAAATCTTATCTTTTTTTACTGCAAATTCGCAAAAAATATTAATTTTTTAAGAGTACCTCTTTAACACAATAGTGTATATATGTTGAAATACCTAAATTCTTATCATTATTTCTCAAGTTATAATTTTTAATGGTGTAATATTAATTAGTTTAAAGAATGTTTACTTACGAACTAACATAATCATCAGTAAAACGAGGTTACAGACAATTGAACAAGTTATATGAAAGAAAAACTTTTGGCATAGTGGAATTTGGCTAGGATAAACAATTAAAAACTAAGCAAACCTGTCGAAAATTACCACTTTTATATGTATCGAATAGCAGAAATTGTTCAGAAGAGTACCATAATATCGTATCTGTGCAATTAGTAACTATATTTTCAACGAGTCCAGGACATCTCTCTTACATTATGTTTAGTAATATTAAAATCACAAAGCATTATAATTGTACTACCTCGCTTAGTACCTAATGAAGATAAAGTGTAAAGTAACTAGTTTGTGTGATGATTGATGCATATAGTATTTTTTTGGTGTGCTAGTGTACAAAGACATCGTACATGTCACAAAAACTAAAATTGGAATTTACCATGCATTATGTAGGTAAAATGCAATATACAGAGTGCAACATGCTGACGAGATTTGGCTGCAGGTTCATTGGGAAAAAATTAGTTTTAATAAGCAAGAATATTCACTATCCAAAAAGCTACCGAAGTCTGGTTTACTCATTTTAAGTTGGAGATAAATAACTAGATTATTAAAAATAAAAGATAAATTATTTAAAATTTGAACACTAAGTGTCTGAATAACATTTGATTCAACACAGGTCTAAAATCTTCACAAAACTTGACACTATGGCAAAATTATTCCGTTCAAATAATTTGAGATAAAACCCATACACCATTCATATTTGTAACGGGTTCTTGTTTGCAAATATTTCAATGAAAATATTTTACCACAGCAACAAATTCTGCTGTCTTTTTAAACCTTATTTTTTTAAACTAACGATAATCTTACTGACCCATATAAATAAAATTTTTATATTGTTGCAATAACACAATAAATTGTCCAGTTCCCACTCAAAGGGCGTAAATCAGCCTTAGGAAGCACTTCTGATCATTAGTCGTAAAATGAACGTAATATGAACTTGCATATGAAGTTTTTCGCTTGTATGAAGGCCCACGCTGTATTCACTGAATAATATGTGTTGGGTGAAAATATTAACTATGCACAATGGAGACTGTGATCTCGAAAATGCCGTGCTGATGTGTCCCCTAACAAAAAAAAAAGAAGTAAATGAGAGACTTAAATCTCTTTGAGAGTATAGGATTTACGAATGCATTTAGTTATAATGTTTTGGAGGGATCAGTCTGTGCTTTTGTATGGCACGAGTAGGTAACGATTCAACTGGTTTTATGGCTTGCGTTCTGTCGGATTTTGTAACTTTGAGTTAGAATGAAATACGATGGACATCGCGATACAAACGTGGTGTCGAGTAAAATAATCCACTTATTAATGAATGCTTTGGATGGGAGTAGCTGATAACAGATATCTTAAAATAAAGAAATATTTTTATGTCATAAAAAAGATCAGATAATAGTGAAATTATCGAATCAAGTAAACAGTATAAAAAAAATAAACAAATATAATAAGGATATTCAAAAACACTTTATAAAATGAACAAATAATAGTTTTTGAATGTATTTTACTATTAACCTTTTTTAAAAGTTTCATAGTTTTCTTGGTATGACAAAACAACGAACTAGAATATGGTACTTTTGCAATTTCATATCACACATTATCTAAATGTTATTAAAATGTAATAAATAAGCATAATGTAAACTTGAAAGTTATGATGAAATATATTCCCAGTTTGCTCATCTTCCTACTTTCCATCTTCAGTACTAAAACTTGTACGATAGAAAAAATTTTTCATTAAAACGAAAAAAAAAAAAGTTCGTTTGCCGAATAACATGTCTTTATTTATTTATTTTCGTTAGAACATAAAGTTTTGATTAGTTTTGAGAACCAATATAACTTGAAAAATGCTTACCTGCCTTGAAATTAGTATTTTATGAAATTTGTGATACTGTGTTAAAGAAATCAGGTAAGGAATAAATTTGTAAAAAAAAAAACTTGAATTAAATATTTTTTATCCAGAATAAGTTTACATCATAGATATCATTCAAAAATTTCTGTAAGGTTGGCACTCATTATAAAAAATAATTCAAGGAGTAAATTTTAATTTTTTCATTTACCGATGTAGTTTAAAATTTTCTGAGAAAAAAAAGATGAATTTTGAAATAAAGTGTTTTGAAATTTATTTTATATGTCCCTCCATAGCAAATGGTGTTTTGGGTGTTTGTTACTGAAAATTCACACAATTAGCACTACTCGAGCATCTAAAATAATTTTTTTTGTCAACAGAAATAGTAAGCATCACAGCTACCTGTCAGCAAAGTTCCGTAACTTGCATAGATGAAATTTCCCGTTACAACCTGTATCAAATACTTTTCTGAACACACTCCCTTTCAACTTAGGCTTGACCGCGATGCAATCCTGCTATTCTTAGTATCTGTTTGCGCAGGGGGCGATATCTCCCCCCCCCCTCCCCGTCTGATAATTTTTTAATGTGCGGCAGAAAAGGACGAATTTCAAAGGTTTGTAATATAAAACGTAGTCAAAATCTCCAACATATATTTCCAACACCTTAAAATACATTATAAAATTTAAAAAAAAATTACGAAAAGTAACTTTTACACCCAGGATTACCAACATTGTAATTGCGTTTCCTTGCTTTCTAATGGCACTAAGAAATTATTGTATACATAAAACATCATATTTACAAAGTTGTACTTGTAGATGAGATATATGAAAAATATTAGTGTTGGTTAAAACAATTTTTATTAATTCCTTTCAGCATTTCTGCAAAACATTTTTATCAATTTGATTTAAATGAAATTCAGTTCAATAATAACATATACCGTATAACACATATTGAGTGAATTTTTTAATGAAGATGAGTTTCTTTTGACTCGCATTACGCTTGCCTTTGTTTTTACTTGCATCGCTTTAAAACTATACAACGCAAAAAAAAAAGAAAGTTGTACCTTTGTCGTAATTTGTTTTCCGAAAAATTTTGAATGACGAGATCAACACGCTTGAGTTTTTTTATATGGCTTCACTCAATATCATGAGAGCGGATGTTGTCACTGGGAATAAATAAACCGTGCGTTCCTTATATATTATTATTATTTTGCAGAAAACCATCCATAACAACGGTTTAAAACTTGTAATGGAATATGTGCTGGAAACGACGATCTATTAGCTCTGAAAAGGGTAGTGTTTCGAATATCGAACACAATATAAAACCGCGGCGAAGCTCACAGTACAGTTTGCCGTGAACAACAACTTATTCTGCAGTAATTGTTTATCATTTTACTTAATTCTTTCGATGTGTTATTATATATTTTTTTTTAGAAAAATAAATATTTTAATTCCGAATATTAAAAAAAAAATCTAACTTTGGAGAAAAAAAAATGTTAGTGTTTAACGTCTGCAAATGATATATTAATACAAAACGTTTGGAAACTATGATCATGTCACAGAATAAGGATGAGTGCCGAGGGCGTGGTTAGTAAGGTTCCGGAAATCGCGCTGCGCGAGTATCAAGGAGTCTCTTTACGACGAGACCTTCTCCTTAACGCGCCTCATAAATTGTTACGTTGACGGCAGCTTGATACGTTCGGAGCTCCGGCAAGGGGCGCGTTCAGGGGTCGGAACAGCTTGAGAAGGAGGGGGGGGGGCGGGGCGGGTGGAGGTTGGCTTCATCCCTTCTTCCAGGCTGGCCCCTCCCCCCACTGCCTCTCGCCCTGAGACCTAGGAGCCGCCCGGACGAAAATTGCCTTGATTGCATCGCGAGCATCGAACCAGCCCTGAATGAGACGTTAATGAGGAAATTCCTGCTCGCCCTCCATCGAAAATGTTATTTTTCCTCTTTCATTTTTTTTTACACACACACACACACACACACACACACTTCCGTTCTCGGGTTCGCCGTCCCCGGTGAAGCGAAGTGCGCGGAGACGCGGTGCGAAATGGCACGCGCCAGATGCATTCACGTCGAATTAAGCGTGCATCCTTCTCTCTCGTTTCCCGCTCCTGGAGGAGGTGGGGGGGGGGGGGTAAGGACATCGCCGATCACTTGGTCACCCGCTGTCGTCGTCTGCGCTCGTGACTTGCCTGAAATTTCTGCCGACAGCACGCGAAGAGAGACTGGTTGTCCCAACACAGCTGTTGTTTAAAGGCGGCACGTAGCTACCGGTTCCAGGTCATTATTTTGTATTTAAGTTCAACACGGTTAAACCCACGGGCTTTTTGAGTAGCTGATCTTCAAGAAAACGAAAAAAATAATTATTTTGTAAATACTTTTTTGCATGATAATCTGGTGAAGTATAATTTTTAACCTTTTTTTTTTGTAGTAAGAATAACCATATGGAATAAATAACTAAACATTTTTTGAATTCAAGGAAATTCTGGTTATATCTTTCAGAAAAAAATCATACCATTTTATTTCAGCCTTTTAAAGTGATTAAATTTCTAAGAATTTGAAAAGGTTAAGGAAAATTTAATTTTATTATTTGAAAGAAATTAAACCATATCATATAGTAGCCAGTGAAATTGACTTTGAAACTAAAAAGTTCCGGTTTTATAATTAATTTCATCCTCCTTAACTAAGCTGCACGAAAATTATAAAAAAAGTATTATTTTGTTAGCTAATTATGCAAAGAGTATGTGATATAATTTTTTATTTTGTGAAATTTCAGCCACTCAACAAGTCAGCATTTTTAACCGCGTGGAACGTAAACATAAATAATCCATGAAATGGGACTTACTCCGTTATTGCAAATTTGTATTAGTTAAGTATGTTAGAATTTAACAATAATTTACCGAGGAAAATAAAATTCCACCTTAGCTCCTATCGATATACTCCGTTGTTATTATTAACTCTTAAATTTGGATATTCCTATGCTTTCCTACTAATAATTATATAAATCTTAAAATTTGGAATTTTGTTCTGCAATCACGTCTTTCATAGTGAACGTATTTGTATAAGATATAAAAGACTAGCTCATATCCTGGATTAACATATAGTAAAAATATAATTTTAAATCGTACATATTAGAAAATAAAAATGACGATATTTCAGTTTCATAAGTCATAAAAAATCTTTCTACATAGAAATCCATCAAAATATTGAATTAATTGCCCTATTACATGAATTTATTGTTCAGATTATTCCGACAGTAATTTGAACATCTACAGATGTCGTGACTGAAGATCTTGTTTCATTTAATACGAAAGAGGGTAATTAGAGTACAGTTTTAAAGAAAAGGTAACCAGATTTTTTGCAGTTTTTACTCGTGCAATTTATAGCACACCAATCAATTCATAAATGTGTTCATGTAAACGTATATTCACAGTAAAAATAAACCTTGCGCATCGCTGCTTAGGTTTCAGAACGGGAAAGTACACGGGACACCTACAGTTCACAAGGTTGAGAGTCACACCCGAACAGTTCCGAAGTTCACCGAAGTTTACCGATCGCTTGTGAAAAAACATAATATTTTACAATAATTGAGCTTTTATGTAACGCTAACCTAACCAAGACAACCTTTAATTTTAGTTACGATAACCTTACCTAAACTAACTTAACCTCCCGGAAAGAAAATAAAGAACTATTATTTATTACGCTGACTGAACCTAACCTAACATTTCACTTCGGTAAACTTCGGAACTGATAGGATTGTGGTTGTGCCTTTTATCCCTGTGAACTGTAGGCTAGCCAACCTTACAAAGCCACTACATTAACTCGAGCTTTATTTATTTATTTTTCTCACAAAGGATATATTAGGCTGTGGGGTATTATAAAACAATGTGTAAGCCAAAGTTGTGAACTACGGATATCTGTGCTTATTTTTCTAATTCCTCTTGTGTGAAATGCTCAGATAAGCAATAAAAATGTCTCTTTTAACAATTGTCACAATTTTTTTAATGTAGTAAATTTTGAAAACTGTTAAAAGCGTACCCAACGCAAATATATATAAATGTAAATATTTAATAAAAATATTTTTCCATCTAGATATTTATCAATGATAAAACAGTCAATCTACCAATAATGAATTTTTTATAATTTTTTTTACTAAGAAGCATTTCACGAACATTCTTTACTATGCACAATTATTTAAAAATTTATATTGTACGAAAACGAATTTAAAAGTGAATGTATTAGTATGAATCTGTTAAAAAAAAAAGACTAAATAATTATTGAAAAGAAAACCAGTTTCAAGCACGAAAACTGTATTACAGGCATATCTTTTCATAATTGATCATCTGTTGTTTATATGTAAGATCTCACAAATGTCTTCAACTGAGTTTTTTATGAGAGCACTCCTTAAACTCGTTTGGTCAAATAACTAACGATTAGAAGAAATGTTGTAATAACGCATATATGTATTTTGCTTACACCTAAATGCAATGTTCTGACTGGCACTTGTCAAGTTTTTAGAAGTTTGTTACTTTAATTGACGGTTATCATTAAATCAAAATGTAAATGCACTTTATTAAAAAACTCATTTAATATTTTGTGCAACTTATATGGCCATTATTCATTTAATTGTCAGTTTACAATTGAGAAGTTAAGGTTTATCATAAATACATGAGTTGGTACAAAATAAATTCGGAGCACTTCGTGTGACGTAAAATAGAGATTGAATTTTAATAAATTTTTATTTAATCCGTGGTTGTCAATAACGTTTTGATTACCTTCATGAACAATATAAAAGATACGGTAGTTTAATAGAAATTCACGTTAATTTAGCATGAAGTCATATGGAAATCCTAGTGTCTTAGGATTATTTCTATAACGTATAGTGCATTTGGAGCAACAACTCAAAAGCTTCTCCGGTTTTGCTTGCCAGACAAAGACTGTGCCACCAAGGTTTTATTTTTCGCAAGCTCACCTATGCTTGTAGCACCATTGTTTACGGGCGTGGCTTCTGGTGTATTTGGTTGGGGTCGCTTCACTGAGACATTGATGTAAGCTATCAATATTTATGGTTTCAGACCTTACGGAAATCCCTTAAGTGCCCAGTTGGGTTTACGTGGTGTTTCATACCTTTCTCCTTCTCTCAGCCATGGAGTGCGATGTTTTTTTATAGTAATTATGGCACTGATAAAAATAAGATGCGTCCCTTGGTACACAAGAATATGTAACATACACACGTTAAAAATCAAGTAAATTAGTTTTTACATAAAAATATTTCGCTTCTCCATAGTTAATCTAGATGGAGGTGTATATTATGCATATAATATATAATAAACATATAAAAGGTGAAAAATTCTCTTTCAAAACGTAAGAAATTATTTTCTAGGCTTGAAAAAAATCGTAAGTTTGCGTTACGAATTTGAATTGATATCTTATTATCATTTTAGGGGAACATAAGTAACTGAGCATTACTAACACTGATAAATATTAGTATGTATTCCCTAATTATACAACATTCGACATCTGAACGGGTAAAAATTTTAATAGTGTTTTTTATAATAAAGGAATCACGTCTTTGAATATTCTTTAACGAGATGAAATGGAATTCTGCCAGAAAATTACAAAAAATTCAGCTTATGTGTAACTATCAACTATTTAACTATCATTATTTATAAAGTAAAGAGCTAAACAATTAAGGAAAATACTTAAGGAGTAGGTAATACTATTTGTACTGTGTATTTTAATTGGGAATAAAATAAATTTCAAAATAAAGTAGTTGTAAAAATTGATATATGATTGATCTTAATAGGACAAATGATATCGAACAATCTATGAAAACCAAAGCGCTATTTATAAATTTTCCTTTAAATATTTTACATGGAAAATAAATTATTAATCTTAGTTATTCCACAGCAGTGGTTGAAATGTTTGAGAGTTGCTAAATTAAAGTTGCTACATGTACACACACAGGCGATAAAATATTAGATATCATTTTTTACAACAAAAAATAATCTTTAGTCTAAAAATATTTCAAATTGAATCTGTTTTCAGGTGACAATTAGGATAGAACGGGGCTATTCTGATCACGGTGTAAATCCGATCATAATAAGAGAATTGGCAACACAGCAAGCCATGAGCCGAAAGGAAACAATATCATCCCATCAGTTTCAAGCTGGGAGTGTTGGTGTTCACGTGATAAAAAATTTCCGTTGTTATTCTAAACTTTGCTGTGTGTAAGGAAGCGATTCAACACCAAGGTAAGTCACGCCATGCATTTTTATCACTCTTTATTAAATCTCACGTTCCAAAATAAGACGCTACAATTACAGAAACGAGATATCTTTTAGTACTTTGGTTTCTTCACGTAGCATATTTACTGGAAAACAATATCCTTGTATCAGTTCTGATAAAAACCAGTTTTCTCTTACAGTTTGGACGGCAAAGGTAAAAGTCGACAAAATGGGGCAATTCCGATCACGCTATTGGGGCTATTTTGATCACAGGAAATAATTTATTGCTCTGGAGAATACAGCACAGAAAGGATCGTATTTATCAACTAATCTTAAAAGCGATTACTCGACACTGCTCTATTGTCACGGTGCACGTAGCTGACAGAAAAAAGTATTATCTTAATGTTTCAAGGATAGCTGAGGGGACAGTTAGAGACCTAGCTGTCGCCAGTTTGTAGATACTGATGTTTATCTTTTCGACTACTGCACATTCCGTTGCGGTGATTGGTTTCACTGCCGATGCTTGGCGGGTCGCACCCTATATTACTCAAGAAAGAGTTGGCTGGTCGCACTCCGTGTTTGCCACACTTTAAATAACTCGCACACATTTTTTCATCTCGATGCCATAAAATAAAGGCATTACCAACTTGACATATATAAAACGAAAAAGTGTCAAGTTTGTACCTTGAAATATGACCATTGGTTAAATACTGTCAGAGTGTTTGCCATCCACAAATTTCACTGGTTCTTAGTACCAGCCGCTGTGTGCTGAAATCTAACAACTTTCGAAATGGGTCTTCGGGGACCATAGCAGCATAAGATTTCTCGCAACAAAGTTTAGTTAATTACGGATTTTCTTAAACATCTTGATACTGAAATCTAATATTGTTATTAATAATTTATTTAATCTCCAAATCCTTTCTGTAATACGAGACGATAACAGAATTCCACACTACCCAAGTTATAACCGAGATAAACATTTTTATGCATTTTACTGAAGTTTTGCATGCATTTAAAACATCTCAAATCTAAATCAACACTAATAATATGTACTATGGTTGTGAATTTCAGATGGTCAGAAACTACAAAAGAAAGAACACCACTCTTCAGTGGTCCGAGGAGTCTATGTCAAATGCTATCAGCAGTGTCCTCCATGGAGAAACAACCATCAGAGCAGCTGCTAACTTACATCAGGTGCCATTCACCACACTTAAGAACAGGATCCAAAAAGTAAAACTACATCAGTTATTAGGAGACAAAGGGAAAGAGTGTAAACATAAAGTTGGTCACCCACCTGTACTAAATGCTGAGGAGGAAGATGAACTGTGTGACAGACTGCTCAACCTGTCGAAAAGAGGCTTTTGTTTGACCACAATTCAGGTAAGAAATGCAGCATACATGTATGCTGAAAAGAAGGGTCTAAAAATTCCATGGAGCAATACCGAAAAATTGGCTGGTAAAGATTTGCTTGGCAAGTTCATGGCCAGACATCCTCAACTCTCTTTGAGGAAACCGGAAGGTTTGTCAAAAATGAGGGCAGCTGCCATGGATGAAAAAGAATTTAACGACTTTTATGACCTCTTTGGTGATTTGACGAATGAATTAGAACTCGGGGAGAAGCCAGAGAGAATTTATAATGTTGATGAGTCTGGATTTCCTTTAAACAATAAGCCATCAAAAATCATTTGTGAAAAAGGCCAAAGAGAAGTAATTAAATTGACAAGTGTAGAACGTGGGGAAAATGTGTCAGTAGTAGCTTCTTTCAGTGTAGTGGGGTGTACATACCACCATTCGTGATTTTCAAGGGTGTGCGGTATCGAGAGTCATACTGTGCTAATTTGCCATCTGGATCTGTAGCAGCAATGTCTGAATCTGGATATATAAATGAGAACCTATTTCTCAGATGGTTGCAACATTTTCAAAAGCACAGACTCCCAGGGAAATTCCTTCTTATTTTGGATGGACACGCATCACATTGTTTGCTTAAATGCCTGAACTACTGCATAGAAAATGAAATTGAACTTCTCTGTTTACCACCTCATACCACTCATGTCCTTCAGCCTCTAGATCGCACACTATTCAAACCATTAAAAACTTTCTACCATCAAGAAGCAACCACATTCTTTCACAACAACCCAACACAATCGACTGACTTTGACTGACTTTGGAAAGATTTTCACAGCTCCGTGGAACAAAGCTGCATCCCATGGGAATGCTACATTGTGTTTCAGTGTACTGGTCTCTACCCATTTAACCCTAAGGCTATCTCGATGGATAAATTTCTACCATCTGTAGCTTTCCGAGCTGAATCTCCTTCTACATCAACAAAATCATCCACCATGCAAACTTCAGGTCCTTCATCTGATGTTTCTCTTGATCATGTTCAAAATAAGTCACACAGCCAACATTCCCCGTCCAAACACACAGTTTGCTCCAGTTCCCAAGCTTCATCCACCATGTCCATATCAGCTTCTACGTCCAAGTCTCCCAGTGAACAGAAACTCATTGGATTTAATGACATAATTCCAACCCCAAACAAATCATCTACAAATAGGAATGCACCGAAACAAACCAGAAAGCAGAAATCTCGACATCTGACATCGGATGGAAACATCAAGGCAACAGCAGAAATAGTTAAAATTGCCACATTAAAAAAGAAACAGATAGATTGCATAGCGAAGAGATGAAGACTGTTTGCAGAAAATGAAATGGACTCTAGTGGAGAAGAAATCCTCATCATGAAAGATTCGAGTGACGCACCATGTGGATTTTGCAACAGAAGATGGAGCCAGTCTGCCAACAGAGGGGACTGGATCAAGTGCCAGAAATGTAGAAGCTGGTATCATGAAATCTGTGTGGGTGCCAAAGGAAAGAAACAATTCAGATGCGGTAAATGTGTGTGATCATGATTGCCCCACTATGATCGGATTTACCCCGTGTGTGATCGCAATTACCCCACTTGTTTTGTGAATCTTGTGATATCACCTTTTAAAGAATAATTTTTTTGTAAATTTATATGTGCCATTAATTACCTTTTTCATTCAAGGTATATTAAGTATACATATTGAAGTTTATGCTCATGTATTTTCATTAACCTAATTATTTTCAACAATTTATTTTCACAACACAATTTGAAGTGATCGGAATTGCCCCTCTCTATCCTATATATTTTTTATTAATTTTTTAGACAGTCAAATAAAACTAAATTTTTCCCATTTAACACTCAAAAGAAATGAAAAATGTCTTATCATTTTTTCAAATTTCGTTCTCCAGAGGTAATTGTGTTATTACAACGTTATGTATATATCAAAAGTAAAATGAGCTCATGTAATATATTTTAAAATAAAATAGATCCACACGGAACTACTCCGAATTCTAACCTTAAAGTTTTTTTTAATTAATGATACCGATACCATAAAGATAAATTATGTTTTGCTGAAATTTCATTGTATACATTGCGTTTCTCATGAATGTCAACGTATCAGTATTATCCTGCATTTGTGCAAACGAAGCGCAAGTGTTAAACTAGTGACGCATGTGCTTGAAATAATACTTATATTTTACAACATTGTGTTCTTGGATATTTATCAAAATACAAAAAATATATATATTTTGAGTAAAGCGTATAAATAAACGAGGGCAATAAATTATTTGTTAATTTGTTAAAAGGACTAACCAGAGAGATGACATAAGATGCACAGCTACAAGCTTTAAAAAAAAATGTT
This sequence comes from Bacillus rossius redtenbacheri, assembly GCF_032445375.1. Taxonomy (NCBI): domain Eukaryota; kingdom Metazoa; phylum Arthropoda; class Insecta; order Phasmatodea; family Bacillidae; genus Bacillus; species Bacillus rossius. Next base: position 61,269,452 of record NC_086333.1, read on the forward strand.
TAGTGAAAGTATTTTTGGTAATATATCACAAGCTAATAATGCATTTAGAAAATTATAAATAATTTTACTGACTCATATAAGCTTTATAAAATATTATTCCATGATTTAAATTTTAAAAAAATCAAACCTGGTGTAACTTCTAATCGATCGATTTGTATGTGTTACTATTCAAAAATATGTAATTTTTTGTATGTGTTGAAAACAATTTCGCTGATAAAAGTGCATCATGCAATGCCATGTCGCTTATATGTTCATTACGTAATAAAAAAAATAATATTAATGGCCACGGTTGTGGCGCGAACAGCGGCATTTGCGCGGGAAGCCGCCAATGTCCGGCGCACTCCCGCCCGCAAGACCGGAGGGAGTCCAATTTCCTGCAGCCGCTGCGCTGCGACCAGCAGGAACTGGGGTTTCGGAACGCTTCCTGCGCGCCCGAACCGCCTTGCATCGGCGACACTGGCAACGAGAAGACCCGCGACTGCCGACTGTCTCAAGGGTCCCGCCTACCAGGGCGCACACACGGCGAGCATACCTCCAGAAGAAACCGCGCGATTTGAAAACTGCTCAGACTACCCGAACGATGCGCGCTCACTGCTATGCTTTCACAACTTATGTTCATGATTTACAATTACCTATAACTTATAATGTCTGAAATGTTTTGAGGTTGATTGAGGAAGACCTTGAGGTTTTTATTTTATTTTATGAGGCATTAGAATTATAACGGTTTCATCGTTGTATAACAGATTGGCACTACACAACCAAACAAATTTTCATATTAACATTCTTCAAAACATAAATCTTAATAAATGTCGTAAACACCCCTTTGATTCTAATCACCTCATACATTAATCGTCCAGGGAAACGAATTTTTATCTCGTTGCAGGAAATTCGACTCACCGACCAGAAAATTTACTAGCTTTTTTTTTTTTTTTTTTCAACGAGCCATTCACGAACTTTAACTTACTTTTGTTAAATTTTTATTATCTTTAGCCAATGTGTAACAAATACAGATGACACTTATTAACACTACGCCTTACCTAATACTCGAACTCAGATCATTTTGCACCTAATGTCAACTTGTATACATTTCCGTTAAGAAAGTCGGCCGACCGAAATAACAGACCGGACTTTCCCGTAGGCTTGAAAACAATTTTCAACACCGCCAAAATGGGTAGTTTTTAAACCACTGTGGCTTAATAAACTTGCAAAATAATACCTGCAGAACAACCCAACACAAGAGCATTAAAATTTGTTACACAACGAAAAGACTACGTTTTACGCCCATAGTTTACCAGGCACTTGATGCGTGTGTCGGTAAATTTATTGTTCAGTAAAAAAAAGTTATGAAATCTCTTTTCATATGGACCCTTAGTGCTTGTATCCTTCATTGTTATCAAGTAAAAATTTTGACTTAGGGCTATAAACAAATACGTGTTCATCTTTGATGAATAGTTATTTATACAATAATTAAAATTTTCACACTAAAAATCACATAGTGGTTTTGCAATGCGAATTGGACTGCAACCCTGGAATATTGGGGTGATTATCTTCACGTAATATCTGGTTGGGTTGTATCTTGCATATCTTAAAGAGCTAAACGAAAAAAACTACAATAACATGATAATTTAACGAGGAATCCTTACAGAAGGTGAAATGTTGTTGCTGTAGAGGAAAATATGCAGCAACATTTTTATAATATATACAAGTTTGACGAGAATAACTTAATCGTACCAACAAATAATAACATAAACTTAGCAGTTATCTTAGTTTAACTATATAATATGTAAGATTACTTTTCTAAATATGCTGCTTAACCATACCCGATGTACCGTGCAGTTACAATTAGTCGAAAAATTTATGTCAAAACAGACAACACTTTTTAATCGAGCGCACAACGAAACTTTCATAGGGTAGGGTGGGGCTATTTGGGTCGTGGGGCTATTTGAGTCGAAATAAGACTTTCGGCTACTGCGCAATAACTCCGCGCATCATCGGCACGGACTGGACTTCAGAAGCGAGAAGAAGGTTGTGCTGAGCAGACGGACATGTTGTGTGCGGATGTTATGTGATATTTTGTGTACGGACGGGCGGCGAACGGCGCAAGGTAATCACCTCACTGTCTTGAAATATTAAACTCTAACTTTAATACCCGGGGAAATAGTGATATCCAAGTGTAACATGAAACTTTATCGTAAGTGTTATATGTCAAACGAAAGAAGAAGCATTTGTGAGTTTCTTAGTATATTCACAACAAGAATTATTTTTAATGAATTGAATATATTGCTAATTTTGTGATTTAAAGTAATTGGGGCTATTTGAGTAGTTTTTCTGGGGCTATTTGGGTCAACAATGGGGCTATTTGGGTCAACACAAAAGTGATTGTTGTGATACCAAGGATATATTTATTAAATGTAAAGATGGTTTTTGCTAATATTTATTATATTACATTACATTTATATGAAAAAGTTTTGTTGCACACCATATTATGTAATTTTATCTCACTTTTTTTCAGATGGTTCGCACTTACAAAAGGACTCGTGCATATTTAAAGTGGACAAGTGAGCAGCTTAATTTAGCATCCAAAGCTGTCTTGGAGTGCTGTTTAAGCGTGAGAGCGGAAGCAAGAGTATAACGAGCACATGCCATCAGGAACGGTAGTTAAAATGTCGGAGTCTGGGTACATAAACGAGGAAATATTTCTCTTTTGGTTAAAATATTTTAATGTTTTTAGGGTTCCCGGAAAATGTCTTCTCGTACTGGATAGACATTCTTCTCACTGCTCCCTCGAATGCTTGGAGTTTTGTGAACAAAATGACATTGAACTTCTTTGTCTGCTCCCACACACAACTCATGTGCTTCAACCCATGGACAGAACTGTGTTTAAGACTCTCAAAACATACTATCATGTTGAAGCCACGCAGTATATCCATAGCCAACCAGGTGGAAAACTCAGCAAGTTCAATTTTGGGGAACTGTTCCATAAGGCCTGGATCAAAACTGCAACGCCAGTTCTTGCAGAAAAAGGTTTTCAATGTACAGGAATACATCTATACAATCCTGAAATAGTCCCTGAAGAGAAATTTTTACCATCGACACTATTCTACACACAGCAAGTACCACCTGGGCTAGAGAGCTCTATTCCATCGACTCCACTTTCTGGAGAATCTGCTTCTACGCAAAAAGATCGTGATTCCTCCGAGATATCTACTGCAACTTTAACCACGAAGCAGTTGTCTTCAAAGTCTCCAGATTTTTCACAGATTCTCTCAACGCCAGGTAAAACAAATAGTAACAAAAAACAAGGAAGCAGAAAACAAAAATCTCGACTTTTGACATCAAAAGATAATATTTATGACTGTAGAGCAAAGAGGCAAATAAAACTATTGAAAGGACAACCATGCAAGAAACTAAAGAAAAATTCCAGTGCAAGAAGTGTTCACTGTCCAGCTGAAGATTTACGTGAAATATCTACAAATTCATCTTCTGAGGATGATCCAAACGAAGTATCAATGCACTGCGAAGGAACTGATAACACACCGTGTAGTTTTTGTAGCCTACGTTATAACTCCTTGGAATCGCTGAAGAAAGGTGACTGGATAGCTTGTCAGCAATGTGCTCGCTGGTATCATGAAGTTTGTGTTGGAGCTGTTGGTCAGAAAATGTTTGTTTGTGGGAAATGCATTTAATGCCTATGGAAACTCGTGTTTCTGTTTCCTTTTTAAACATGGTCTTAGTGGACATTTTATTTATTAGAAAACATTTGTACGCGAAATATTGTCTAAAGGGACTTGCACATAACTTCGAAGCACAATTTATGTTATTTAACAGCTCATTTACTCCAGAATTAAATATAATTTTAACGACTCAAATAGCCCCTTGCGAAACCCAAATAGCCCCACATATTCTATTATTGACATATTTTACAATGGGTTTGACTTTTATTTCTGTAGTATGCATTTTGATAGATACGACTTCTATAACTGAGATACATGTAATTCAATAAGTGCAATTACAATGTTTAACAAAAATAAATTTTTAAAATCGATTTAAGATGTAAAAATTTTGATTTTAATGTTAGGGTACTCAAATAGCCCCACCCTACCCTACTACAATAAGAAGAAACAAGGAAATTGTATTTACAAAATAAGTTTTTGAAACTACATCTCGAGCAATGCTTTGCAATCACTAGGAATAATTGAGATGAGGTAAAAACATATTCCTTAAAAAAAATATTTTGTGGAGTTGTTTGAAAAATATCAAATTTGAGAGATTTCGCGAAACGTACTTATCGTTCAAAAAAAAAAAGTCTTCACTGGCCGTTCAAAAATTTTACTACTCAGTAGATACATTTATCAGAAAATGACTTTTGAAGCAATTTCGAAGTCTTACATATGGGATTGGCTCTCTCTCTACATATGTATGTATCTGTAGAGGTTCGTTCGGTCGTGTGATGAGATTTTAAAAAAGATAAAAAAGGAGATCTTTCTCCTGGCGTCCAGTGACTTTCGGAAAACCCAGGTGCCGAAACGGCTTTCGCAGGTGGGCGGCTTTTTTTTTATTTTTAGGACGACTTATAATCGTTCCCGGCATTGCCGGCAGAGCGACACACCCGCGCGTAACGCAGGCGCGTTCCGAAGCGAGGCCCGCCCAGACACGCACGCATTTCCTCCGATCGCTTGAGCCCCCACACCCCCTCCCCACACCCAGTCATTGCATTGGACTTGGTAGCGTGGTGTAGGTGTGGGGGGGAGAGGTTCGCTCATTCAATTTCGTCACAAATAGCCCGGGGCGGAAGCTCATATCCGCCGGCTGTGTACCTTCCAGGATGTTCCACGAGCGGAAAACAACACAAAAGCGTCGGTGGGAGAGGCGGCGGTCGTAGGCCAAGGGCAGGGAGGGTAAGGGGAACCACCCTAGCGCCACGGCGGGGGGAAAAGGGGGGGAGTTTTCTAGCCAAAGGCCCCGCAGAGAGCGTTCCAACGTTCTTTTTTTTTTTTTTTTCCTTTCGAACGCGTGGCGTTTTGCTATCAAGGAGAACCATCTTCGGCAAACAAAACCCCCTATCACCCCCCCCCCTCCCTCTCAAATCGGCGACCTCTGCTTGTTTTGCCGCCGGCCCCCGTAGCCGGATTGGCTGTTTTAGAGTCGAGGGCGTGGCCGCAAGCATGCTTAAAGGTCCGGCGCCGGCATGGACCTGACCTGTCGCGTTCGAGCGCCAGAGGGTCGCAGGGCCTAGTCCCCCGTACCGCCTGGCAGCCCGTGAGGGCCGTATGCCAAGTCGTCCCGGCCAGCCTGAAGGACGTGAGAGCAGCGACGGAGTGAATGGGCGGAGGGAAACGGCAGCACCCCGAGAAAACCCACAGGCCGCGGCAACGTCCGCCACGTTTACAAACTAAAAAAATTCCGGGTTTGACCCCGCCGGGAATCGAACCCAGATCACCTTTCTTCGAAAGGCGAGTTCGGAGGATTTTTCTTTTAAAAATTTAAGTTCATATTAATTTTTTTTTCTTCCTTCTGTAAGCTTTGGCGAGGAAATAATTTATTATTTCACGCGGATGACTACAACTACCATTAACAAAACCAGTTCACAAATTTTGACTTCAGGAAGTAACCAAAACCAAATATTAGGCCATGTTAAACTAAAAATATTTAGCACAGAAGCTATATTGCAAGCGGTATCAAAATATTTTAATTTGCAAGATGGCAAGGCCTAGGCCCCTTTTAAGTCACCAGTCTTGAGTTTTCATTAATCATAACTTTAATTCCCTCCCCCCACCCTTGTCAAAAATGAATTTGCACGTGCGCCGTTAGAAGTGATACTTACTTGACGTAATGAGAAGCTAACTTTTAACTTTGCATGCAAATAATTAATATAAATAAAATAAAAACTACCGAAGTAATATTATACATACATTTGGTAAAGTGTAAATTTAATCAGTTGAAAAAGTCAATAAATACTCAGTCTTCAATATTAATATAAATATTCAATATTAAACCGAAAAAAAGATAAAATCAGTTTATTTAGTAAAATAATAGATACAAACTTTAATTGATAATGAAAATATATAAATATGCTGAGTGTTTTACTAATTTATTAATTTTGATTAAGTACGGTACTTATTAATATTAATTTATAATTCAAAAAATTATATAAATATATATGTTAAAATAACCTCAATTATGTAACCACCCATGAAAAAGTTTATAAACACAAATTATATAATTACTATCCACAATAAACAAAAATAAATATTTTTAAATATATGTACTAGAATTCAATTTCAGTCACTAAAGTATTAAATTTTTATTGCATGTAGTCTTTTATTGATCCTGTGACAAATTCATTGCATGTGCGCGCGCATCGTAAAAATTCACTCTCATGATTGTTTTTCATAGTGCGCCTAAGAATTATAAATTCAAAATAAATTTAGAAAGATGTTAACTTAATAATTATCAAAGGTTTCTCGTGTTATGCGATGATATTTTTCGATAATTTTCCCTACAATCGTGAATGAGTTGCATATTTCGTACTCTATCAAAGTTACCAACCTGAGAGTTTCGTGAGTTTGTTCATATCGGGAGACGATCAACGTTCACGCAAACCTGAGCGACGACAAACGGCGATGCTGTTTGTTAACGTTCGGCCGAAACGACACGCGACAAATTTCGCCCCCGAAAATGAAGCCGCAACCACCGTCGGTACCTCCGTGTTTCGCCGGGTATTTGGTAGTCAAATGCGGCACGGGACGAGGTTGCACTGCGATTCCATCACTTCCCCCCCCCCCCCTGTGGACCCTGCGGCGGCGGAATCAAATTGTGCTCTCGGCCCAGTCATCGACGGCCAGAGTCCGTAATCTGAATCTGCATTTGATCGATCGTCGTTTAGTCCTGAGAAAAAAAAGGAAAAAAAAAATATTAGTTCAGTGACTCGTCAGGGAAAATTTGGACTACCCATTACTAGAGACCTGCAAAATTCGCGGTTTCGATGGCCTTCAGGATAGACTGTACATACTCCTGTACATTCGGGCAAATAACGCAAGTTCATTGGTTGTTGACTTGTAAGTCGTCTCAGCTGGTTTGTCTGTGATTCGATCCTCCTTTGGTTGAGGGTTTATAACTGGTTGAGATTCGTCCAGATGAACAGTAAGCCAATAACAAAATTATCTAAGAGGTATATGTGTTTGAATTCTAGCCTATCATCAAATGAATCCGCGAATTTTGGCAGGTCTCTACCCATTACTGAACGACTATTAGACTGCAACTCCTTGTGATTGGCGGCCGTCTGCGAGAGTAGTCGATGCCTTATTTGACCGGGCCACTCAGATCGCATTTGCTGACGCACTCAACTACTGTTATTGGTGTTTAACAATCGGCGTGGAACTGAAATAAACTCACCCAACCACGAAACACAGATGATGCTACAGTGCTTGAACTTTCAGCTAGTCGCGTAATCTTTTCGCGAATTATGCATGTCCCTACTTATTACTCTGGAGAAATCGTAAAATTCAATCATGGTAACTAAGTTTTTTTTTGATTTTTTTTTTTGGTTTGTAACATGCAACTTGAAAGTATAAGTTTATTGCGCTTTAAAGAAACTGAAATGTTATTCTTGGAAAACCAAACAAATTACACTTTTGCACATAATTCTATAAAATAATATAGTAATATTTCATATTAAAAATTTTTTAATGTTAGAAAATTAAATACCTAAACTAAATCTAAAGCTATATAAAACGTTACTGTCTATAGGAAATTTTTTAACTTATAAAACTACTGGCTTCAAATCCAAACTGATTATTATATACATATACTAAACCCAGGATTTATTGTTTATTTCACTGGGGTATCGTAAATAGTTCTGAAAATATGATGATAATAATAATAATAATGATAATAATAATATACCAACATTTAATAGCAAGTAAAATTTGTTTAAGTTTAAAGTTGTTAAAAATAATTTGAATTATAATTGATAAATAAATTCCATGCATTAATTAATGCATTGTGGATGTTTTTTATGTTTTTTAAATAACTTAAGGGTTGTCGTCAATTTGGGAGTTAAAACATAGGTAAACGATTAAGTATACGCAACATATTTACAAATTAGTAAGTCCAATAAATTATTTGTACTTGCGCCTGAACGTAAAACAAAAAAAAAGTTGAGTTTTCAGAGAAGATCTAACAAAACTTTAAATTAATGGCATACATAATTATTAATATTTTTTATCTAAATAATTTTTGTAAATAATTCTGCTCACGTAGACAAAGTCTCGGGGTCATGTAATATTAAAAAATGAGTCTATTGTTTCCATAATTTATTCTGCGCCATGTAAAACGTTAAATTATTAAATTTTAATATATTAAAAGAAATAATTTTATTGAAATATATATTTTCAATATTTAAATTGACAACAACCCATGCAAGCTTGCTTCATCAAAGCACGCAGAGCCTCATAACAGAAGTAACATACTATGTTATGGTATGAGATAGGTGTTCTGGGTTTATGGTGGTATCCATTGAAAATATTCCGTCTAACAAGAAATTATTTAGATGAAATTTGCAGTTTATATGAAATTGAGAAGTTTTACTGCAATAGATTTTTATTGAAATAAAAGCTGACACTGTATATTAGCGAACAAGTCATAGTATCATTCCATGAAAAAACTAAATATTTTTTATACTATTTTCTAGAGTAAAAGTGTTTTAAATCGCTACTTCAAGTTCATGAGTATTTTTTTAGTCTACGTGTACACAATTACAATTTTAAATATAATTAACATGTATAAACTTGATTTTCTTAGATATTTTCATTATCATTTGGAAGAGAAGTGAAGCAAGTCATCGTGCAAAACATTGCAAATTACGATTTTACACACACACACACACACACACACACACACACACACACATACACACATTTATATATATATATATATATCTATATATATATATATATATATATATATATATATATATATAGTGGCCATGTAGTAGTTATTGGAGAATTTGATAACAAAATAACTTCAAAATATTTATTATAATACAATATTTCTGTAAATTCATAGAAAGTAAATTTTACACAAATGAAAGCCACATTAACATATAACTATTTTTACTGATGATGTTAGTTTTTAAATCCAAACAAGCACCAAGATAATTTTTTAAATTCACAAATATTTTTTATGTAAATATAAATCATTTGTTCGAGCAGATTTAATCTTTAAATTTGGCGAAATATGTGGAGCTGATTCCATCAAACATTTAGGTTTCGCTGAACCAACAATAATATATTTCATGTAAGTGATGACAGAATTTGCCAAGTAGCCATTAGTAACACATTAAAAATTCGTTTGTTAGATAACATTTCTGAGAAATTTTATGTTATTTGTATGAACTGTAGTTTTTTTATATCTAGTTTTACTGATAGATTTATAATCTTCTCTTTCGTGCTTAAATGAACTATGTAATGCTTTCAGAACAGTTCACGTAGCCTCGAAGCCTATTTGCATCGAATTTATATGGAATAATTTCACGAAAAACTATAAGCAAAAAGGCTAAATTAAATAGTTAAACATACTTAAAAAATTACTTGAATTTTTTTCCTGTGAGTCGCTTCGAGCATACCCTGAACTCTTACGGAGACAAAATAATTACCAAAGCAGGAGGCATTTTCGAAGTGTATGTGTATATTTTTTAATTACTTTGTTTCATGCGTGGGGAGGCACGCTCTTTTAAATCAGTGGACCGGGGGGGGGGGGGGGCGTGTTCAATTTTCGAATGTTCTTTTCACGTGAAAGCCTTATCTGTGAGTGACAACTGGCAGGCGGCGTTCCTACCCCGTACCCCCCTTCCTAAATATCCCCCAGCCCACACCCAACCCTTGACTATTGACCGACTGACTCCATACAGGCACAGATTGTGCTTGCTGCACTCGTTTCAATACCGCTCCCTCCTTTTGCCACTAGCCCATTGGCCCGCCGTCAGTAAATCAACCCCCTCTTTACCTCTTCCACTCCCCCCCTCCCGGGGACCACAAGTCGGCGTTCAAAGTGCCTGTTTTGTTGATGCAGGCAAATATATTACAATAGGGACAGTATGGGAAAATGGTAAACAACGCGCGAGACAAGTGATGTCAGCGAACCTGGTGGCGTGGAGTGAAACAACTTTTTTTTTAAGAGCGTGAAACTAGTTTACAGTAGTGGCATCTAGCGGTGCGGCGTGGAGTGTGTAAACTAGTTTGAAAGCAATGCAGTATAGTTTGTCGCGCTTTGCCAGTGCTAATTGGACAGAGTTTCCACAGGGTAGCATTACGATATTTGATGCAAGTAAATAAACAACCCGCTTCCCACAAACTTTACTGAGACACTTAAAAGAAACAACTTAAAGCAGGCCTTTACGTCGAAAGTGATCTTGGAAAGTTTTGCTGCAATTAGGTAAGTAATTGTTCGAGAAATGATGAACATACGCCACTGCAGATATGCCAACAGGAAACAAACGAAATTTCTAAAACATTTGAGATCTTGCTTACAAAAAAAAATAATAAATACTTGTCAGTTACTCTCAAAAGTGATTAATATGGAAAATACTGACGCCATTTTTTTCGCCGCAAAGCTTTGCAAAAATGATATAAATCAAGTATTTTATTTGGTGGTTAGTTCATGATTGCATAAGTAATACAATTGTCCAAGACTGACAGATAAATTATGTTGTGTACAAAACAAAGCAACACAAAACGAGATCAGCTATTGTCACACGCAAATACATGATTCCGAAGAAGTACACAAGTTATAAATAAAAACAATAACTTAGAAATGAAATGAATGAATACGAATATTTACAAAATAATTACCATACACAAACTGATCTGTTATGTCACAAGGGAGACAGCACAGACAAAATAAAAAGTAGTGAAATAAACTACGCAGCTCAGAGAAAATTATATGTACCGTAGTTGAATAAGGATTGAATAGTTACACACAAAGCAATTGGTTTTAGTTAAATTTAATCTCTAGACTCATGTCTAGACAATCAAATTTAGCTTCAAATCACATTAAGATTCTATCTGAATTCAATTCCTTGATATATAACATAACCTTAATGTCATGATTTTTGTCAATTGAATGAAACTATGTCCCCGTGGTAAATTATACTGGTTGTTATTAAATAGTTAATACATATATAAATTAATGTCTTACAAAATTTCTGAAGAATTATGCTAAATTTTGAAAATAACCTGTGATTGGGTTAGTTTAAAAGTGTATATTTATAAATAGCGATATTTAAATCAGGAAGAAACGATAATACCTTTTTATACTAGTATCACAAGAAACACAGTGTTTTATTTAAACTATATTTTACATTTACGTGTAAGACGGAACTAAAACTATAATAGTGATAGAAATATTAAGTTATAGTGGATATCCACGTAAAATATTTTATTATAACGCTGTTATTATTTTATTGTATAACTCTAACACGTTCTATTTATATTTTACTGTTATGGATATTCAGTCCACACAATCATATATTAAATGGTAAATATGTTGAACTACTGCTAATAAGTGATATTTGACAACGAATATGTAAAGGAGCTACATTGAGGTTCATAATTTTTTTTTGTAGTAGTGAAAAGTAAAACTTTTACAGAATGATTCACAATCTTAGAGTGGAAGAATGTGGAGAAAACTTTCACTTAAAAAATAATTTTAAACATACAGTCTGTTTGTAGTAAATATTACAAGTCACAGATTATCTTTGTGACATGATTGCCCAGAATACAACACATGAATACCTATTGAAAAAATTTATATTTAGATTATTTTTCTAAAGAAAGTGGCCCCAGTGTCACTATCACTATCCTCACATTACGACAAAGATAGACTCACATCTAATTTTGGAATAATGACAATGAAAATGCCGGGAATCCTAACCTTTACTTTCTTTAATATCTCAGTTTTTGGGCTTGAATTTATTTATAAAGCCTAAATAAAAATAAGCTCTTTATTTTACTAAGCATGGCGTCTATACCAAGTACTTATAATAATTAGTTCCTACGTAATGGGCTGTATTACATTTTATTAAAATAATTGCCCGAAAATACATATAGTATATATCTATATCATATAACTATTTGATGATATCTAATCTAGCTAATCTAGATCTACACACATTATTTCACTGTATTTTCTTTTATATGTTAATAGAGTAACTATATATGTGAATAAATAAATAATTCATGTTCAAATTTTAAATACAGTCACTTAAATAAAATGTTTGAACGTCTTTGTGTGTCCCTATATTATTTTCAACGTGGTTGGCAGTAGAGTAAAAAAAAAATAAAAAAAGAATTTTAAAGTATTTGCTGTTCCTTACATCGTTCGAGGAGGCAACATAGCATTGCAGCTTCAAGCGATTTTTAGTCACAGTGATTTATTTAGACACCAGCATTTTGGGATACATTAACAGGTCGCGGTGTTCATGCAGGTGATAAGTGCTCTGTCGGGTCTTGGGACTTCATTTTGTCTAGATAAACGTAGTGGCTTAAACTAAACTAAAATAATATGCTTCCAGAAAACCTAAGTAACATTTATTTTCAGCTCGTCTTGTTGCGTTTGGGATTTATAAATGAGAGAGAGGTAGAGAGAGAGAGAGAGCGGAAAAAACGCAGGATTTTTTTCCCCCAAGAGGCAATATTCAAATGTCAACAACCGAGCAAATAAAGTTATAAAATAATATTAGCCGAGTTACCCGCCATCTTAGTTTAAGCCCGGCACAGGCTTAAGGCGCAGGGGGGTAGGGGAAGCGGTAGGGAGGTAGGACCTAAATAAGCAATTACATTTGGAGACGGCGCGCGCCCAGGAAAACTCAATTTCTAGCTCGGCGCCGGAGAGCCGTAGCAAGGCTGAAACCGCAGCTTCCAGCCCCTCAACCTTCCCAAATCTTCCTGGGCAAGGCTTCCCTTTCCATCGGCATGTCTTCGCCTCCACCCCCCTCCCTCACACCTCTCAAGACCCTTCTTCAACCTTTAAGGGCGTATTTCCCTAAATTACTTTACTTCTATAAATTCGTGTTTTGGCTTATGATCTTAAATTCACCGCCGAAAACAATAATTGCAGAACCAACAACCCTCACGGCCTGACACCAGCCAATAACGCAGGCTCTTACGTCCTTTAAATGATCCATGCAGTGGGGAATTGTAATTTTAATGCATTTTCTTGGACGTGCGCCATTGCAGTTTTGCACTGTTTTCCATGGGAAAAAATTCATAAATGCAAATTAAGTTTGTTTGTGCCTGCTGACGGGAACAAATGTCACTTTCCGAAACGTCGCTTAACTGTTTTGTCGTAGGAAACCTACTCTGTTCGTCGGTGTGTTGTCCAAATTATCTATTTATCTTCATCGTTGTGTTCGTATATTTGCTGCGTTGTCCAGATTTTGTTGCCTGTCAACATTTACCGTTATTGTTTAAATTGTCTCGTCACTGTGTTCGTCTGTGCTGTTATTATATTTTTTCATGACTAAATTCTTTCCGTGAAATTATTGTGATGTATGATATTTAAGTATGAATGTGTTCATCTGTTCTGTCATGGTTGAGTTGTCCACAATACCGGTTTAAGTTCATCGTATGGTTTATCGGTTTGACATCAGCTGATTTAGATTCTTTTTCTGTGGCTTTATGTCTTCATTTCTATTAATTAATTCACATTTAAGGATTTTTCCCGTGAAAAATAGTTCAAAACTGCAATGGCCTATGTCCAAGAAATTGTATTAAATCATCGGCATGCCCCTCAGGACCCGAAATTTCGCAACTGTTTTGTCTTAGAAATATACTGGGCTCACCATGCTTTGCTGCAACGTTAGATATTACAGTAAATTTATGGACTTTTCAACGAAGAATTTAACTCAAATAAACGAAGAGTTCTTCGAAATATCAAATAACTGAATCTTCATATAAACTATGCCGTATTTCGACTTCCTAGTTGTATTGTTAGTTAAAAACAAAGGTAAACACACACGCGGACAAAAGAAGATTGTTCTTGTTTCTGGATGTTTTGTTAATAGACCAAAAATATTCTTTTGGACTCATGTTCAAAGTAAGTGAACACGAAATTCACGAAGATAGTCTAAATTTTAGAAGATCCTTGGATAATTTGTAACCAGCGTTTTCTTAAATTAAATGTGACAATTTTTAACAGTGTGTATTGGAGTTGTTTTTATCAAGACTTTCAGTTAAGATAGTTGTAGCTTTCTATAGCTGTATTTTCCAAGGTTGTTTTTGGTCTGTATTCTGTGTTCTTGTTGCAACTCTGTCGTCGTCGTCAGCCCACTTTGTTCGTCTGTGCTGTGATATTGTTCTGACTTATTCATTCCACAGAATTCTCTGTGCTGTTTATGTACTTAACATTTGACATCGGCTGATATATGCATCTTCTGTTAGTTAGCGTATACATATTTATTTGTTGGTTTTACAGGTTTTCTCCGTGACATACAGTGTAAAACAGTAAACGGCGAAAGTCCAAAATAATGTTTTAAATCAATCTTGCCCCATTGCAAGAATCATTCAAAGAACATAATTTCGTAACATGAGTATAGTGGATTATTCAAAAATATTTAGTTTATTCAATATATATTTAAAAGATTTTATAAGATTTAAATCAAAATTTAATATTTTAATCCCAGCATTAATTTAGAGCATGAATTCGTATGGTATAAAGTTTTTGAAATAATCGTTTGCATGTAAATTTATTTCGTAATACTCGTTTATGTTTAGCATTCATTCACAAAAAAAGTATTTATAAAAATTCTAAAAAGGATTAATATATTTTAAGCTATTTGCGAAAAACGTTTTTTTAGAATTTATCTCATAAACATAAATTACTTTAAAGGCAGAGATATCATATGATCAGTCGGTTAATTCTAAATTTTGAACCACACGAGTGTATGCTAAGATTTAAATTTAAAATGTTCTTACAGTTTTTCGAAACAATGAAATGAACGCTTATTAAATAATTGAGTTGTGGCAATTTAGTCCAAATAATTAGACTTTAAATATTAGTGTATGTTTAAAATCCTGGCAATAAGTGATATTTGACATCAAATATGATAAAAGTGCTTCGTTGATATTCATAAAATTACTGACAATTATTTTTGTAGTAGTGAAAAGTATTAATTATACAGGATGATTCATAATCGTTAAGATGGAAGAAAATGTTGAGAAAACAATCACTTAAAAATAATGTCTAACGTACAGTCTGTTTGTAGTAAATATTACAAGCTCCAGATTAGCGCTGTGGTATGTTTCCCCAGATTACGCCACATGAACATCTACTGAAAATATTTCTGCTGTGCCTAGTTATTTTCTAAAGAATGTGACTAAAGTGTAGTTTGCAAAGAACTAACTACAGAAGCGAAATAATTCAGGAGAACCTTCCCTGTAAGCGCCTGGCCCCGACGACGCAGCAAATCGCGCGGGCCTCCGTTCAACCAGACTGCGTGTAATTAACCGCACATCATCCCAGAGTCTCATAACGGCTCGGAGAAGGGTTGGCCACGACTGTGGACTGGGCGAGGGTGGGAGGGAGTTCCCAAACAAAACGAGATTACGCGCGGCGGCTTAAGCCAAGCGGGTCGGCGTGATGGAAAAAAATAGCGCAACCGTGTTTCTTTTCCTGCTTCCGGCTTGTTCGCGTGGAAAATCAAGAAGGCGAACGATGCGGTAGGATGGACAGGGGGGGGGGGGAGGGGGGGAACAATAAGGTGTGTGTGGAGTTTACGCGCGACGGAAGTGAAACTTCTGGCATATTGTATTATTAGTAGAGACCGGAAAAATTCGCGTATTCATTTCGCGATAGGCTAAAATACAAATAGTTATACCTCAGTGCTGCCTCTGATACTGGCCCACAACTCACCTGGATGACGCTGGGCCAATGAGAAACACTCAAGCAAAGCTTTATCGAATAACAGGCTGCTACGTTGGGACGTCTCACAAGATAGCAGCCAATGGGTGGGTGGCATTTGACCGCGAGTGCACGTAGAACTATGGAGATCATCGTACAGGTCATTGCACCCGCAAATTTTTCCGGTCCCTAATTATTAGGCACAGGAAACATAATTCTCTTTGTCTGATATCACAGATAAAAAAATATATATGAAAATGCGAGCCCTTAATTATGCTATTGCGCAAGTATGCAATTATGCAAGTGTGCAAGTGTAAAGTATGCTATTGTGCAAGTATGCGAGAGTTAAATTATGCAAGTTTGCAAGTATGATAGTTCGAATATATGCAAGTGTGAAAGAATGCAAGTATACAAGTGTGCAAGTATGCAGGTTTACAATTGCACAAATAGACAAGTGTGTAAGTATGCTAGTGTGAAAGTATAAAATTATGGAAGTGCGTGGAATGTAAAGTGTGCAAGTGTACAAATGTAAATAATGCGAGTGTGCAAGTGTACAAATGTAAAGAATGCGAGTGTGCAAGTGTGAGAGAGTGCAAGTATGCAAGTATGCGAGTGTGGAGTGTACAGTTATGTAAGGGTGCAAATATGCTAATGTACAAGTATGCAATTGTACAAGTGTGCGAGATTGCAAGTGTTCAAGATTACTACGTCGTTTATCCCTCTCTCCCTTGCTGTCTCCACTCCCGATTCCCCCACCCCATACATAACTTTTTCCATCTTGCAGTAGTAATTTCCGTATCGCTATAAAATTGGAGTCCCTTCAGTAAAGAAGTTTCACTCAAAAATACTCACAACCAGAAAACAACAAGCCTTTTAGGGGGAAAATGTAACTTTGCAAAAAATAATGCAGATACTAAGTTGCTGTCTCAATGAGTAGTAATGAAACTCACGAAATAAATCAACAAAATCTTCAGGTTTGAGAGAAAATCTTTTCTCATGAGAAAATGGAAATAATTATATTGTGTTTGCCTGGTTAATTTATTATGTTTTCATCTTTATGGTCGATGTGTGTGTGGTACTTTGTATAGTAACATACTCAAGAGGCATTGCCAACACTTATGAGGTAAACTGAAAATATTTGTTTCAAAATAAAATTATAAAAATAAATGTGTCTGTAAATATATAAAACGGTAGTGAGTAAATAAGCATTAACTAACCGATTCACACTGCAAACCGCACTAAGTTTTTTTGTGAGTTGTTACCGTTTTCATCTGTTTTGAGAATGGAATGATGTAATTCTCCTTACCATTTTATCTTTGGCCTCTATTTTTATCTTTTCACTTATTTAACCTTGTCTACACACTGTCACACGTGTGTTTAAACACATCAAGCAGTCATCAAACTACGAGGGATTTTCGTCAAAATAAGCTCCATTTTGTCATTAAAAAATAAACTAGTGAGAAAAAGTTTTTTATTGAAATTCTTAGTTTACTACATTATCTAGTTCATATTTTCACGTAAACGGAAGTGTACAGCATTGCCGAGCTAACCCGTAAGGGCCCATATTCGTCTGCGTGCTCTTGTAGAAATTTCCGTTGCGTGAGATCCGTCTCCATTTACGTGATCCATTTCCGTTTCCGTGTCATTGTGCAGGGTGTCCATGAAAGAATGTCTCAGTTAAAAATTTAATAAGTATCAACTGTGAGCGTTGTAGAGTGTTGGTTAAAAGTCACAATTAAAGAGTAATTCAAACTTTCTAGATAAGCGCATTCGCGAGTACTGCTTTGTTGTTTTCCCGCTTGCAGCGCCACCTGCGAAAAATGGACGATTCCTGAGCGTAATTTCCTCAATTAGTAAAAGGTGAACCTGTAAACTTTATTTGGCAACAGGATGGAGCCCTTCCCCATTTTTAATCTCTTTTACGAGAGTGGTTGAACGTCGAAGTCCCTGACCGTTGGATTGGTCGTAATAGTTGAGACGACAGAGCTCTTTTTCGCTGGCCTCCACGTTCATCTGACGTTAACGCCATGCGATTGTTTTTACCTTTAGGGGGGGGGGATTTATAAAATTTCGTGTCTACGTTCCGCCACTGCAAAATGATTTGCCAGAGTTACTCCGGACTTGTGTGTGGGAAGAATCGGTCTTTAGGTTGGATGTGTGCCGTATAACTGAACGTGCACGTTTTCAACATCTATGTAAGGAAAAAAAAAAACTTGGTTAGTTTACCTTCAATTTGATGTATTATTTGTCGTGAATGGTCTAAATTAAACTTGATTAACGTACCAATTAAACTGGGGCATTTCTATGGACGGACATCCTATGGATACTGCCTCACCCCTTTTCCTGCTCCTTCTACTCTCTTTGTCAAACACACAGCGGACCAAAAGTACGACCCGACACGTCTGCGGGCGGATGGACCTGGCGGTCCCTTCGCTTCATCGGCCCCAGCCGTGGCCAAATATTGTCGCAGGCGGACACGTAGAGTCATTTCAGGTGCGACCTCCCTCGCCGCTCTTCCCGGGCAAGAGTGGGCTAAGAACGCCTGGTGCTCGCGACGAGTAGAGAACCTGTAAACTTCGCGGATTCATTTCACGATAGGATAGAGTCCAAATACTTTTGACATTATTTTGCTTCAGTGATTGGGCCACAGTTTATCTGAAGGACTCTGGGCCAACGAAAAATATTTAACAGAAGAATTAGCGAATCACGATCGTTCCAGTCAACAGGTGTTACGAGTCGGTAACCAATCAGCAGATGTAATTTGCACGAGTGCATAGAGGATCATGGAGTCTATCCTTTAGGGATTTGAAATCGCGAATTTTACAGGTCTCTAGTGATGAGGAATAAATGTTACGTTCACAGAAAAACCTAAAAACGAATTTATTGAAAAAAAAAAAATACGGAGAAAGGCACAATTTTTTTTTCGTGAAAACGTCGAGATATAAAATTCATTAATTTTTTTTTTTTTCGTATTTTATCATTTCTATCCATCCAACGATGCCTGCACATGGTCCGTATAGGTACATTTGAACCGTCGCTGGCTGCTGTACGCCCGATGGACCAGCTACATACGTAATCGTTTCGCGCAGTTTTTGTTTTTTTCTTTTCATTTTCGACGCTGCCGTAGTTCTCTCATTCGCTCGGCACTGAACTTTTAATGCTTTATGGATTCCTTTCGAACGCAATTTTCCTATGTCTTGCGTTTTCTAGAACTAATTATGTTGTAATTTTCAGTTTGATACCGATTTTCATTTATATTCCGGCGGATATTTTTTACTGTATCACTTTGGGTCCTAGCAGAGCTCTACAAGTTCTTCACAAAGACACTCGACTTAATATCCTGGCTAAACGCGTTTCCACACTACACCAGTTTATAACTTTACACAAAGCTAATTCGTTACAGTCATGCAATGGCCTACACTATTACGATGACGTCACAGGCAAAAAAATAGTGCGCGACAAACACGTACATACATGAAATATCTGTGGTGGGCTTAACCATCGTTGACGCATTATTAGTCTCGTGGTTATTAGTGATTCAAATCTGATGTTATTTTGTCACACAGTAAAGTACGACCGACTATCACTGCAATGAGTGAATAAACGTTTTTCACGTCAATACAGGACTAATAAAAGTTTACAAAAATTCTTTTTGCTATAAACCGTTTGTATTTTATTAGTTTTTGCCTTGTTTAATTATGTAGATAAAAAATCTCAACTTGCTAGACAAGTTTCAAAACAATTAAATGGTGAGCAACGAGCAAAAAAGGTTTTTGGAAATAATAACGGTCTAGAAAAAACTGAGATTTTGTTTGTCAAGAATTTATAGCCTTTGACATAGAATAAAATAACATTTTATTGGAAGATTTTAATTTCAATTTAAAAAAATTACATTGTGTGAACAAATAAGTTCGAGAACTTAATGAAATTTTTTTTTTATCTATTTCTGGTGTAATGGATACAAATTTTGTTATTTTTTAATAGTATACTTATGTTAGAATTATTTTTTAGTCAAGGTAAAGCGAGAGTATTAAATACTTACGATTACTTTGTAGAGTTGACAAAGTTTTTAAACACATTATGTTTATTATATCAATAACTTGCTTGGTAAAAATAATGTAATTGAATTTCTTTGAGCAGCATTTAAAAATTCGTTTCATGTCCATTTGAATACGAACTTTGTACGTGTCTATGGAGTTTTTTTTTAGGTCGCTTTGAGTCGCTACAGGTAAGAAATTTATGTATAAATAAGATTATATGCCTTCCTTCTTTCTATCATTAACTTGTTTTTCAGGTAGCTTTTCCACAAACAAAACAAGGTTTGATTCAAGCCTGTTTGTGATAAAGCCGTCTAGGAAGTCTTTTAATACTTACAAAGATTCCTTTATAATATATTGTTCGGTCAAAGTTTTCCAAACTGTCTACTGGGCTCATTGCCAGCATAATTCTACATGAAAATAAAACTGTATATAAGGCACATTTTGCACCTGTTTTATAAAGAAACATGCCATATTTACGAAAGCATTTATTACTCGTACCCAGGTGTGCTAAGGGCCATATATTAAGGTGAAAAGGCTCTAGAAAGTGCGTTTGCACACACTTTTGTTCCTTCTTGAGGAAATGGAACCACATCCCGAAGTTTGTGCGCCGTTTACCTGACAAGCGGCATTTCTCCCAGAAGGCAGCGAGGAATGAATAACTTTTGGGAATAAAGGTAACAGAAAAGTTCTCGTTTGTAAGAAACTTTGTGGGAAGGTATCTCCATCGTGTTTTGTTTCCCTCATTTCTTTGCTGCGTACTCGAAGAAATTGAGAGGTATCAGTTTGGGGATTCCAGAAGTTTATTTTATCGTGTCGTAGATTCCTATAAGGAAAATAAATAAAATTTAATGTAATTAAAATTCCCTGTTACTTTGCCGATTAGTTAGAAACAAACAAGTTTGTGGTCTCAAATGTATGGTCTGAGTACTTTTCCGTTACAGACATATTTAATAAGTTGTCAACAACAAACGTAATGATATTGCAAGTGTTTAAGACTTATTATTACAGCTAATTGATTGTTTTATATTATCCATTTAGCTACTTTGTATGAATTTTTTGAGTTCGACATTTAGGCTGAATTGAAAACAAAAGATTTACTTCAAAGGTTTATGAACGCCACAGCACAAAGGAAAATATTATAGATTCAATTAAAAACGCAACTGTTATCGATGTCTTACCCAAGTCGTCTAAAACACAGTCGGCTAGAAAGGAAAGCACGGGTCTCTCATGCTGGAAAAATAAATCCAATTTCACACTAGTCTCATTAACTGTAGCTTTCCGTGTGTTTCGCATACTTTAAACATTACATTTTTCTTTTTCAAATGCTGGCAACGAACGACATTCTTATAAAGAAATAAATATTACTTACTATACACGTAATAGTAAAGCTGCAAGAAAACTAGTAGACGTGTTATACCAAAACTACAGTTTTTTTGATAGAAATGTTTACTAAGTTCTATTTATTTAAGTTATTTATTCATTTGCCTAAGATATATGTAACTGGTTACCATTTATTTCCTCTATATCTGCTAAAAGCCTGCAAATTAAAAAAAGAATATTCATTACAAACAAATATATATTTCTGCTTAAACTCACTGAATAGCTATATACTGTACAATTATCGGTTAGGTTATAATGTAATTCATTAAAATATTTATCAAAATTAAAAAAATCCTAAGACAATTTGTGACATGCCTTAAAACTGTCAAAATAAAAAAATTAAACATTAAAAGTACAAAAAAGCTATACAGTATTGTAGTTTTTGTTTCCATACACCCACTGGTGCAACTGACAAGGATAATAAAAACAAAGACACAAAGCTATGGAATCGAATACCTTTAAACTAGTTACGACATTTTTTTCAAGTTCAGATTATAATTGAATATTTTGTAAATTCCTGGGATTTTTTCTGGTAAAATCACAATAAATGAACATTTTCCTGGGGTATTCTGAGAGCATTAAATATAAGAAAGAAATCTAATCGCAATCCATTCAGAATGAAATTTAAATAAATAAAGCAAACCCTCAAATATAACGAGACTCACTACACACAGACTCAGGAAATGTGTCACTCAAATATTGAGTTAGAAAGATTTTTCGGTTTAATTTATTACAATTACTACGTATATTTATAAAAATCATAAAATCATTGGTACGACTATTGATACGTTTTCAAATCAAATCGTGAAAATAAAAGCAAATTACTGTCTCTAATCTAAAAAAAAAATCTTATAACTTAGAGCTGTGTGCTTGACTAAACCTAGGAATCAACAAAAGGATTGTGTTTAATTATGGCGAGACTTAAACAAATCATAAATTCATAGCTTGTGTGTCGTAAATAACCCGATGCGACCCTCGGATTCAACTTGGTTAGCTTACATAACCCCTTCATCCCTCTTGAATCCCTCCGCAACACTGCGCCTAAAGTTCATATGGTTGCTTGGCGGACATTCTTAAACAGTATTTCCAACCTTTCAAGCATAAATTAATTATTTAACCTAAGTCTCAGTTTCAGCCCCCATATGTTAAATTATTGCTTCTCCACAAATCGCAGACTTAAAAATAATGTGTGTTTATGTATCTGCGCACGCGTAAGTGTTTGTAATTTTTTGATGTCTAAACATCTCAGCTCACGCGTTTGGTAGGAGTAATTTCGTGAATGGAACGTAAGTAGATTAAAACTGAAATGTGTGAACAAGATGCTTCCATCTATGGAAGTCTTAGAAATCTCGAAAAGATGGCAGACCCGCGTAATTCATTCGCATAAAATAATTTTCGGAAACATTTGGGGGATGCACTAAGCGTATTGGTATGCCAAACTAAAATTTTTAATTGTACAAATATCCTTTAATATATATTATAATTTATAGTTATAAATATAACTAATGACAACTTAAAAAAAATACCCCATTACAATTTCGACGATCCTTAGTTAACATTGAATTGTAGAGATAGCTCTACGTTCGTTATACTGTGGCGACACAAGAATTTGTTAACTTACATATATTCGACGCCCTGTTGAATAAAATAAATTTTTAATTAAATTTTTAATTCTTAAATTTTGAATCAGCTTAATAGGTAAGATGAAGATTTGTATGCAGGAATTATTTACAAAATGATTTCGGAAAAAACAAGTATACATACATATTTAGAGTGTTATAATACGTGTTTTAAAAAATTTCAGTTTAATTTTGTTGTTTGTTATCTATTGGACTGTAACTTTTAGTTGGAAAAAATACATAGAAGTTAGCGCCATGTTTGTAATGCTTTGTAGAACCAACAAAATATTAAATATATGTTTTGACGCCATGTTTTTGCCAAAACAATTTTACTGGCTAATAATTAAAATGAATTTATACAGTTGCGATTATATCTTGTTATGACTTTTCAAGTTTTCCAAATGTATTTCAGTATAGTTTCACTATCATAAGTTTTACTTTGGCATAATTATACGCTTAGTAGATCTCCCAATGTTCGCGAAAGTTAATATACAATTAGAGGAGCATAATGCCACACGTGATTCCGCCATCTAGACGACTTCGGCTCGTGGCTATAGCAAGCATGCGCATTGGACTTTCAACCATTTGGTGCAGATTAAAATTTCATCCTCAACGCGCCTAAAGAAGTATAACCTCAAAAACTCAAGTGATGATAATTCTGGTTCAGCGTTCAGGCATTTACATAAGATGCTTTCAATATTTAATGTGGTTCGGCTAGCCCTAATAAATCAATAGTTCCACCTTATTAAACATAATTATAGTTAGGTTTATATCAGAGAAAACAGTTTGACAAATTTTTCTTAAATGCATACCTTTCGTATATTTATCACGTTCAGCATTATTTTAAAGAATTAAACGTTATTTTGTGTCCGATTTTTGTATTATAAGATAATTTGCAAAATGAGATCAAATGAATTTGGTCGTTACCAAGGATATAAGTTTACAAATCAGAAATCACTGGCGAGTACTGAAGCACTCACTCACATTTTATTCTGTTTAAACGTATCTATTGAACTGCGGCATTTAGTTTGAAAAATATTAAAAAGATATTGCTGCGTTCAAATTGTTTCAAAGAACCAAAAAAATTATATCTTTGATGTTTTAGATCGGGAAAATCGGTTCACGACAAAAAAAACATTTAAAGGATTGTGCGTTTCAATATTTTTGTTGATATCGTTTCTTTATATTTTTACTAACTTTCTAGACCAGGGTACAGACATGAAGGTCTAATTAGAGATGCATCTTTGTGATTCGAATTCAAGATTCGTACTCAAGTAAATATTGGAAACCAACCCAAGCACTATCAGAGATGGATAGGCAAGTTTTATTTTCACAAAATTACATATGCCTCCAATTTTTGGGGCTGTTACATAAATTTGATTTGTAGACGATTTCCGCAGTTTTGACCTTAATAGTGCTTCTGAAAAAGAAAGGACCACTTGTATTGATTTGGGTTGTTTGTATGTTACTTGTATGTGAGTTTGTAAGGTTAAAAAATACATAAAAAACCCTAAACAATAGAAAAAATGTAAAAATTTAAAAATTAAGAACTTTAATTTGTTGTTAAATGTGTTGAAGTTTAGATATGGTGAAAGTCAATCGATGGTGGTGATAGTGGTGATTCACGACGAAGCTAAGTTCGAGCAACGGATTGACATGATTTTTTGCATAGAGGTAGATTATGGGCTGGAGTTTGACATGTACTACATATAATCATGAAATCCTATCACTAAGGAAGTGAAAAAGGGGTAAATTCAGTTTTAAAATAGTAAATCATAGGAGATAGTGAGTTTGTGTTAATTCTCTATGTTCGCCACACGGTCATATAGTACGGTCTGACAACTTCCTATCCTTAGTGAAGCTCGCGGCTGCTAGCGAACTCAAGGCGCTAATAACAGTTTAGTTCAGAACTTCGTCAATAGATGGCGTTGCCTTGAATTTGTAGCGCGCTATCGTTTGGTGCTTCCGTCTCGCCTAGGTGTTAACTGCCTTCCCATAAAAGAAAACTGAAGGTTGGCATCCCGGTTTTGCTGATGCGTAGCCTTGATGCACCGAGATTTTGCAATCAATGGGACTTTAAAATCAAAATTTCCCCGGTTTTCAAGTGCGTCTCCTGCAGACTTGAAACTCGATAGTGATGTTCCTTGTTATTATGACGTGTTCGGCTCGGGAAACGCCAGGTACTCCAGCTAGTTGTAGAACAGTATTGGTGACAATTCGATAGACGAGTGTTTCAGGGCAAGGCATTCCGGACAGGTCGTGTTGACAGGAGTAACGACGAGGATTCGGAGTCCCTTGCGAAAAAGGGAGGGGTGGGGACGTCGTGTGGATGGTTATTAAGGAACATCGACACAGCCCCTGCACGGAAAATTAAAAAAAAAAAAAATTGTAATGGTACTCATGCGGGACCGGAAATAGGCAAGGTGAACATTTTAGAGTTGCAAAATGGTTCTACGGCAGGAAGGGAAGGAGGGGAACAAACCTATTGGAGGGGGGGGTGGTGGTGGGTGTAGAGGGGGGGGGGGGGGGGGAGCAGTGACGCGAGAGCGAGGGTTGGTCGGCGATGCCATTTGGGGCTCGGCTCGCACCGGGATTGCTTCATAATTCGACCTTCCGGCTGGTAATGAACGAGAACTGAAAACATTTCACCCGTCCGCGAATAGAACCAGCGTGTTCTTGAAGAGGGGGCGGGGAGGGTTGTGTGAAATAGCACATTGCTGCAGATAGAAAAAAAAATTCCTTTTCGGAAAAAAAAATAATCAAAAAATAATCTAAAATATCTTCCTGAAGAGTTCCAAGTCATTACTTTTCGTCGATTTTTAAATAATTAGGAAGTCTTGTAAGTTTATCGGTTGTAAGGACTACCTATTTACAACTGCTCACATTAAAACAGATTTTTATAAAAAAATGCCACTGCGAATGAAACACCAATATACACACGTCAATACCAAAATCTTAGAAAGCAGGAGTACATTTTTGGAAAAATACTTAAATAAAGCACACCTAGGGTTAAATTACTCAAACCAACTAGCTCATAAGTTTTATTTTTTGGGGTAACGTTATAAAAATTCAAGTTGATTCACTGGAGACAAATTGTATCTGTGAAATTATTCACACACACAAGCTAAGCACGGAAACGGAGGAACGAGTTATCAAAGTAATGAAACCTTTAATACAATAGTAATTTGAAAGGTTTAAAGACAACAGAGAATAAGAAAGTAATTATACGTATATTATTTTAATGGTAATACATTTTTTCACGTTTCTAACGATTGAAATAACATTAGCCTCTTTATCTTAAAGCAAGTTTTTCATAGCGTTATGGCATATGTCTCGTTTTATAGGAGTCGTTTATGAACAGAATTTTTCTTTAATCAAATAATATCAATATAAGTGTTACTTGTTTAAATCTCTCCGAGAAATAAATTAGGTTGTGGAATTTAAATACCAGTTTATGAGTCTTATTTTATTTTAATGTTTCGTTAATTTTCAGCTTCTTTTCAGTCTAACACACTAGGCATTATTGCCCTAATCATGCCTGACATTATTTAAAATATTTAATATACCTTAATATTATTAAAAATATTGGGTACTTCGAACACATTGATTTGCAATACCATGAACTGTAAGTCACCGTTTGTTTCACTACAACCATCTGATAAAAATACAATGTATTTATCTTCGGTTATGCATGTTTTAATATAATGCTAAAGCTTGGTATAGTTTACGAAAATAAAAGAAGACAATTTTCAAGTTGTATCTTTTTATAGCTTGTTGGTGCCTTATTATGGTCTCAACAATCACATTTTTGTTTCAGAATGATAACGTTTTATTAAAAGCACCCGCTTATCTAACGGCACCACTGACCCCGACCGATGGCCACTCGTTTTCGAACCGGAGGTATGAAAGAAAAACTGTTCATCAACGCTGCAATTGTTGCGAAATGGTACGTCCAATAATTCCGATTGGGTTCCCAATCGCGCTTAAAACTGGTGCCAGTTTCGAAAGGGCAGAACTTCTCTCTCTCTCTCCCCCCCCCCCCAAAAAAAAAATCCTCCACCACCCCTTTCGCGTGCTGTCCGCGCGGTATTTCGGGCCGGCGCGGCGGCTCGTGACGGGATTACTTCTTTGTGGCGGAGGGATCGCGGGAAGAGGCCATTGTGCGCGCGCGGATGAATACGTTGTCGCGCCCGTATCAGCGCGCGGCACACGAAAGTCCGCGCGCATTCAGCCCCGTCGGAGGTCATCGGGCACCGGAAGGTATTTTACATTCCCAGCAGCCAATGGCATGTGCCGGGGGCCAGACAAAGCTCTCTGCCGACACCCATTTTCCCAATATTCCCTATTCACCCCTCCCCCTTCTTTTTTTACCCTTCCCCAGTGGTTGACCGCACATCCGCGCCGGGGCGCCGTCGAAATACTGACGCAAACAAAGCATCGAGCGCTAGTAATCTGACGCCTAGGTACCTTGCTAAAAATATTCACCTTAAACTATGAAGAACGCTAGTTTTCGTAAATACTGGCTCCCGCGTCAAGACTTATCGCAAGAGATGTGAATAGTAGGGCAGAATGCGCCGCGTGATTAGTCCACCCGCCTCAGAGCAGTGTCCTGAGGGAGAAGGAGGTGCAGGCGCTGGCCCTGTATATCTCTTCACTGGCGGGTAACTTCTTCGAAGAAGGCATCGAGAAGATTGAGTTATGATGAAAAATGCCTTGATAGTTTTGGCGACTATGTATAAAAATAAGTCAGACCCTGCTGAACGTTTGGTGGTGAAATGTTTATGTTATGTAAATTTGTCTTTTTTTTATATCCTATCTTTGGTTTAATTTTAAAAAAAACAGCCCTCGTATAACGATTAATCTTAAAAAATTATGGTGCTGGGTTGAATTTGAACGTGAAATACTATTCTCTACTAAGATCCAGATGTCTGAGATGACGAGTAACTCTTCGTTTATTTATTTGAAGTGCACTATTCGTTGAAAAATCTGCAAATTTTACTTGTGATACATGAGAATTATTATTTTGAATATTTATTAGTGTTTTTAAGATAGTCTATGCATTTCGTAAGTTTTATAAAATGTTATATCGCAACACAAGATTTATTGTAGTTAAAATGATTTTATTAGGCTAGTTTTTAACCTTATGTTATAAGAATATAATCAATAATAATGTCAATTGTTAATTTAACTTGTTTCTTTTTTATGTCATAATATAGTTTTAACATCTTGTATGTTCTTAATTTTTATTAGAACTTTTTCTAACTAACATACTTATTATTTAGTCTGTATTGAATTTATAAATTTGTTTTCATTTTATTGGCTGTTAGTTTTATTTAGGTTATTATAGTTATGTATGATTTTTTTGGTATCATTTTACATGTACTACTTATGTAAAACAAAACTAAATGAGCCAATGCCTACTAATATTATAAATGCGTAAGTGTGTTATTCTGTGGTTACTTCCACGAGGTACCGGAGCAAAGTTTCGACTTGACTGTTTTGAATATTGATAGTTTATGGGCCGGAGAGTGACGTAGACTGCATATAATTATGAAATTCTTTAAATTATAAAACTAAAAATAAAACATTTTGCTCCAGGAAAATTCACTTCACAAGACAGGCGTTGCGCGCTGAAAATGCTATCACGGGGATTCCAACCTTGCTCCACTTCGTTTTCATCAATTTGCAGTTATAGTCTACAGGTTATACTATAGTTTAACATCAAGCCAAGAACAGTTGATAGGTCGATTAATCGTGGTTATAAATAAAAATATATTCAAAAAATTTCGTATTTTTTGAATTATGGGCAGTTTAAAAAAAATAATCCTTAACCTGCACCAAGTTATTAGATTCTTTTACTTAATTTTTTTTGCAAGCAATAGTAAATAAACAAACACTATATATAACAATCCAAACCAAAACAAAAATGCTATACTTTGTAGGGAGGATGTTTCACGACTTATGATGAAACAATTTTTAATAGGATAATTTTTTTCTAGTATTACTGTTAAATATTTAGTTCTCTAACTTAGAATGTTATTACAATATATGACTAATAAAAGCAAATAACTCGGTAAGTTATAAAATTAAGTATTTTACAGCGTGACTAGTCAGTTATTCCTATAAAAAAATTTAGTGCTTAAGTTGTGAAATATTTTTTTTCTTCAAAAGTATATAAGATTTGGATTTTACTTTTAACTGTTAACAATATTTGTGTTATTTATGATTTATTAGCAAAATTATTTAGTCAAAGTAACAAATAATTTGGTGCAGGGTAAGGATTTAAACATTTCTGAAACACTGCTCACAACTCAAAAACTACGACAAATATTTGAATTTTTTTTTAAAATATCTACATCACCATGACTATTGAGCTATCAACTATTCTCGGTTTGGAGTTGAGTCGTGGGGTATCTTGTTTATCATCAACAAACACAGTGCGGTTTCGATCTCTGGGTGCTACCAAACTGAATCAAATGGAAATCAATCATATCTAATAACCTACTTGTCTTTTTATAACCTAAGGCCTAGTAGGTACACATGGGACGTTGTACCGCGCGTTAAGAGCGCGCGCGTTGAAGACGTGTTGAAGTTCCCCCCTGCAAATTCACGGTGGGAGTAGAAGAGATCACACGTCTTCGGTGTCTATATCGTCGCTATATATTACAAAAAGACAGTGAGAGAGAGAGGTAATATTCGGTTCATCCTGTTTTAAGTGAGATTAACATTAGGTATGATTGTGGGACAGATATAATGATGAATACATACTATATGAAACATCATTCAGGAGTACTGAAAATAGAAATGTACATCGGGGCAGTGTGACTTCTAATACAGCGCGAGATGATTATCAAATCCTTTTTAACAAAAGGTCACTTACCATGGAAAGATCGAATAATTTGAATAGATTTAATTATGTAACTACGTAACTAATCACACATTTACATTTTTAATACTGAGTTATTCAACAGTGATTTAAAAATATAAAAAAATATAAAAAATTATGTTATAAAAATTGGTTGTCTGTAAGTCGGTTTACGGACGATAGTTTAATGTGACAACGTCATAACAAAACATTGATGAAATTATTGATCCAAAAGAAAATGAAATATCATATTCGGCCTGAGACTGAGCCGTAATAGGTTTTTGCATTTTGATGTTTTTAGGCATTTAAAATATTATATTCTTTGAGGAAGAATTTTTTTAAAATTTTTCTATTTTTTCTATGATAAAATCTACCTCTGCATACTTTTATGAATTAAATTGAATCATTTTTATTGAATTATCACTATTTCGTATAGATACAAAGAAGAAGTGAATTGAAATCAACAATTTAATTGATCAATTTACTTTTATTTGCATTCATTAATTCAAATATATTTATTACTTTTGTAGTGTCGCTTGCGCCGTATTTATTTTTACAAGTACAAAAATGAAGGTATCGCAGCGGCCGGGATTTGATCCATAAACTTTTGGATTGGTAGTAAGCGAAGCTAATCACACGGCAACAAGGCCATATCGATAACATATTTTTCAGATGTTATATATATATTTTTAAAAATTTTGTTTTGTGTTGTGGAAGTTTTATAAATGTATGTAGTCCGCCATGTTTATTCCTTATAGTGGTGGGCGGGAAATTAAAAATAAATTGTCGGCTACTAGTCGGCCGCCATGTTTATACTAACTTCAAAATCGTCGAGAATG
Source organism: Bacillus rossius redtenbacheri (assembly GCF_032445375.1). Taxonomy (NCBI): domain Eukaryota; kingdom Metazoa; phylum Arthropoda; class Insecta; order Phasmatodea; family Bacillidae; genus Bacillus; species Bacillus rossius. The sequence continues at coordinate 61,300,092 of NC_086333.1, forward strand.
TTTTACGCTTTTTCGCCATTACACATTTAACGATGAAGTTTGTTCACCGAGAAATTAAACGTAGAATTTAATAAAAATGCCCTTGCAGTTAATAAAAATGTATTTGAAAATTTAACATTACTTTTAAATAACCTTACCGATTGTGCTGAAAAGCGGTGGATGATCGTTAAATTATATAATATTAATAATTCAAACGACATAAACATGATTGAAAAGTCAAATAGATTTTTTCTTCCAATCGAGTGGAAGAGAGATACGGCGCATGCGTACAATGAGCGTAACGGGACACATCCGTAGTGGGACAATGTGTGTTACGGGACACTTTTTCGTGCGTGCAGCCGGCGTTCATCAATGGCGTTCAGCGATTTATTAGACGTTGTCACGTCAAAAATAATTTACCTTTATTGCCGAAATTGTTGTTGTAATAAGCAATGAAAACCAGAGATTAAAATCCGTCGAGAATAATTTTGTTTTTATGTCTTCCAGTGCTCAAAATGATATGCAATTGTGGCCCCGGCCACGAAATTTTATTGATAATACATTAATAATAACGCCCCTCACGATAAACAAAGGAAAATATGTATTAAGGAGTGCCTGGTTCCCGCGATAGCGGATAGATATCGCAATTCATTCGGTTCGCGTCCGTCACCGTAGATGGTAGCACGGTAGGGGAATAATATAGTTTCTTATAACACGATTTTATAACAAACACGCATCCGAAATACACCAAACTTATTTATAATGTGTTACAATATTTTTTAAAACATTGTGCAAAAGATCCCGGGTTTAATTTGAATTATTAAGTGTAACTGTAAAACACCATTGTTCGTTAAAAACGTTTTTGAATATTCAACATTAATTTTAAATAACCGTACCGATTGTGCTGAAAATCGGTGGGCGATCGTTAAATTACATAATATTAATAATTCTAACGACGAAAATATGATTGAAAAGTCAAATCGATGGTTGTTCCAATCGAGTGGAAGAGAGATGCCACGCATGCGTACAATGAGCATAACAGGACACATCCGTAGTGGGACATCCGTAGTGGGACAATGTGTGTTACGGGACACTTTTTCGTGCGTGCAGCCGGAGTTCATCGATTTATTAGACGTTGTCACGTCAAAAACGTACTAAGAAATAAAATTTAAACTACTTTTTTTTTGTGGTTTTACATTGAGTGTGCACCACCTCTTCTTAAAGAGAATCTTCTAATTTCTATTCCTGTGCTCCGAGAATTCCAAATCACACAGTACAGGTTTCTTTTCAACTTCAGCAATGGGTAAACCAACATCTCTATGACCATCCTCCTCCATGGTAGCACGTAAATCCTTCGCGAAAGCGGGCGTTAAAGTGAACAGTCCTAATGTACTCTAGTTACCTCAAAACGATACATAAACTGTACATTCCTATTTGATAATAGGAAACTAGACACTCGCGTTAAACTGAACAGTCCTACTAGACACTAGGTACCTCAATATAGGCATTAAACTGAACAGTCCTACTAGACACTAGGTTTTTCGACACGTTAGGAGGAAGAATCTCTGAACGTGCATTGGAACCGGGGTTGAGCGACAACGCGTGTTAGCATGTGTACGCTTTCATCTACCTAGTTATTACACTAACGCACGTTATAACGTTCCATGTATCGTAGGCCTAACGTCTGTGTACACATCAATGAAGGAGATAGTGGGGTGGTACTCATTTGCCTGGGGCTCTTCGTGGGTCCAAGGTTCAATGCTCGTCAAGGAGTATTGATAACGAGGCCCGTCATCACCAGGACGGCTACACAGTCTGTGGCACGCTGCGCCGAGGTGTTGTCTAAATGAACAACTCTGTTGAGCGAGGAAACCAGCGCGTAGGAACGATCTAAACATTTGTCACGATCCTCTTCTAATGTGAACATTACGTCACGTCCGTTGAATGAGGATTTGAAGAAGAATACGTTCCAGCCATCTTGAACTGTCCCGTTTTATTTTTTGCTGTAATATCCTTCTTGAATTTCATATCAAAACGTTTCGTAAGACTGGGCATTAGTTAGTCCAAAAATGTTTTTAATTAATTAAAACTTTACTTTATAAGATAATATTTATCAAAAAAGTAATATTAATTAATTATCTTTGTTAAATAAAGTTCATACTATATTCAATAATAATGATTAATAATGTCACAGCCTCTTTTTACTAATAAGTATGAAGTTTATTACTTAATATGAAAAAAAAATTGATTTTCTGAATATTTATATTACATTAAAAACCTATTATATCAAAAATTAGGGCATTAATTTATTTCTGTTATATTTGAGTTAAATATAATCGAATTAAATTATTTTTACGTAACATTAAATCAGGGTACCTATGTATTAAGAAATAAATATTAAATTAAAAATATTACCCTACTTTACATTAATAACTACCAATAGAAAACAGCAAAATATTTCACGTAGCCCTTAACATTTACAACAGTCCATGAAAAATAAAAATAAAAAATAAAATTTTAATACATCCTATGACTTAAAGTGTTATATATATATATATATATATATATATATATATATATATAGTGGTATACTGCAAATAGGACACGTAGTATAGAGCAGAAAACTACAATTAAAGACATATGGCAAATTAAAATAACCGGAATTGCAATAAACGACGGTTATAAGAAATAACAGCGCCGCTCACCGGAGCCGAGCAGACCAGACCCTGCAGGGAGAGAAGAAAGCTAAGATGGCGGACGTCACCCGGCCTAGGACGTGTGCAGGCGTCACCTAGCAACAACCTGCTATAATGGTATTTTAGTGATACTGAAATTAAAGACAGTTGATTGGAACTACTGTCTTATTTTGGCGACATATCCAAGTTTAAAAAAAATCCTTAAATACGTGTGTAAACGGGAAGTTTCAAATGACAGTAGTTATAATGAAATGTTTATAAATTCAATATCACTGATAACGGCTGATTAATATAGGATATATCTGCACCGTACCAGACTTGGCGATGTCCTCTTGTCCGTTCGACACCGGTGACTGGCTCCTTTACTGAACTATCAAAACCTGTTCTTTTCTGCTATCCATCGTTTTTTTTTTTTAAATTCCGAATGCATACATTCGATATATACCTCGACATTGTAATTTTTTCGCTTATTCTTCTTTATTCATTCAAACAGTTGTTAAACCTTTAACTTTTTTTTTTTTACTTTTCCAAATGTGTGTTGAAAAGATTTTTATTTGCTACACAAATGAATTTTATTGTATTTAATTTTACGCGTCTGTCCAATATCTGCTCTCAAAGTAGGTGAAACAACTATAATCTAACATTCCAGAAACTCATATAATATTACTCGTACCATACCAATATATACGTGAAAATAGAACTACTAAGCCCATTTTATATTTTATAACGTTAAAAAATCTGTCCTATTTTCACTACACTCAACTTTTCAATTCGGCATCCCGATTTACAAGACGTTTTAATTTTCACATAAAAACTTTAAGGTGATCGTAAATGGTATCCATTTAATTATAGGACTTTCACGATTGGTATGAGCTCCAAACCTCCTTGTTACCGACAATTTAACGAGACACTGGTCAATCCGTTCATAGAACCTATGTTTGAACCTCAATTTCAGCTCATCAATGATTTCCATAAATAACTCCAGTCAAATGCTTGGCTGGTTCCTTCCCCTATAATCATCCCTTTTCTTTGTCGTTGAGTGTTATCGCCTTTAATAACCTCGTTGCTGGGGACACGCACAAATATACATATCTTTATATATATTTCTTGTGTGCGTGTGTATGTCACTGAGCTCCGGCTGGACCGATTTTGATGAAATGTTTGTGTGAGTTCACGGAAATTCGAGGATGGTTTAGATTCACAATTGGATATTTTATCTCTATTCTGAGTTAAGAAAAAACTAAAAAAACACGCTTTTAAAGCAAAAAAACTAAGCATTGTTGATAATTAGCCTCCATGGCAACGGGCTTTTGCATTGTTGTTGCCTTCTGCGTAAACATGGGAAAGGTTTTTAGTAACGGCAGTGGCGTGCCCAAGAGGAGGGGTATGTATAATGAGACGATACAAAATGTCCAGCGTAGAAATACTTACCGCCATATGTACATTTGGGCAGGACAATGTCTGTAGGGTCCACTAGAAAGATATATAGAGATATATATGTAGAAAGATATATATAGATAGAGATATAAATAGAGAGATAGAGAATTAGAGAGATGCTTAGTATACGTTTAAAAAATTGATTGAGGCATTGCAACGCATGCCGGGCATTATCTAGTATATACATATAAATATATAAATATACACACGCATATAAATGTAAGCGTGGTTACTCCTTGCGTGCCGCTATAACTCCGGACTACATTCTCGCAACCCCATTGGGTTTATATGGCATGGTAGACCGAATTTTCAAGAATGTTCGAGAATGTTTTAGAATATTCCACCATGTCTGAGAAAGTTATAGAATATCCCAGAGGGTTTTGTTTGGACCTTTGAAAGACTTCCCGTTCCAGAACGTTCTAGAATGTTCTATAAACCGGAAACAGAAGTTCAGAATATTCTAGAACATTCTTTATACTCATCGGTTAATATATATTCTGTAGAAAATACCACCCCCATCCTCCGTTGTTATTCCTGAAAGAAAAAAATCTGCTAATTCTTGATGAAATTTGTCATTCTTGACGTTAAAAATAAGAGGAAAATTACTTTTTATAACTCTCTAAAGTTTCATATCCGCTTAGTGAAATTTTTCACAGATGGACTTGGGACAAAATAAAAGCTAAATGACTGTCTACCTGAGATTTTTAAATAAACTATCCATATTCCTTTAATTGAAGCCTTTATACTCTGTGCACAACCTGGGCAACGCTAGGTACTTCAAGAAGTAATAAATAATTGTAACCAATGCTTTTCTTAATGTCGTAAACGGTTTAAAGATGTTGCTAAGGGAAGGAGGGAACGATTTATAAATACGCGTTATTAGTAATAGCTGAAGATTTCAACAATGAAGCATATATATTTACACACACACACACACACACACTCTCTCTCCGTAACAGTGAACATGGTTTAATCTCGTTGCTCTTGATGTCTTTATTTACAACACACATACAGGGCAGGAAATGTGAAAGAAAAAAAACGGGTCTGGCAATCTTAAAGTTTCTAACCTCTCCAAAATTAAGAAACCTTTTAGCTTGACAAGTTGCAGCACTATCAGTGCATATTTTAAAATGAAAATTCAATCAATCTTTTAAATATAATGTAAAAATACCAATACCTAAATAGCCCAAGTTTTGACAGCAATCGTGTTTAAAGAAGGCTACAAAATCAATGCTAGCTTGAAACTAAAAATGTCAAGCAAATCCGGTATTAAAAAAGTATTGAAGTAACCTCAAAATTATTAGGATTTAATACGCAAGTAGCTTTCAGTATTTTTTAAATCTAGTCAACTTTTCATCGCCACTAAGATTTGTTAAAAAAATTAAATTAACTTTGACGTTATGTCATTACACGTTATGTTCGTTTTTAGGATTGGTAATCGGAAATGGCTTATTCGAAGGAATAGTAAAATACATCGAATTTAATGTGTGACTAAGAAAATTCGCAGTTTATAGTTGTCAACATAAGTCGAGCATATTTCTTGGATAGCCTATAGTTCACATGGATGAAAGCCACAACCACAACCTGAATTGTTCCGAAGTTTACCGAAGTAAATGGTTAGATTAGATTCAGTCAGTGCAATAAATAATAGTTCTTTATTTTTCTCGGGGAAGTAGTTTAGGTTGGTTACTGTAACTTAAGTTTAAAGGATAATTAGATTAGGTTAGCGTTTCTTAAAATACACTAAGGTCGTAAAATATATAAAATCTTTGAATACTGTGTTTCTTTCACGACGATTAGCAAACGTCGGAGAACTTTGGAAGTATTCGGGTGTGGCTCTCATACTTGTGAACTGTAGGATTTTCTATAATTCTTTTGATGGATATTTGTGCATCACGAAAAGTAACGTTTATATGTTAGCTACTTTGATATCAGGGAGCTACGAAATGTTAAACTTTGCAGTTTGAAAAGTATGGAAAATTTACGAATATAGCTTAATTTACGATTGTTTTTCTCAATTTTCTCTATCTCTTAATTAGTAGATATTTCACACATAAACAAGATGTTAAAATGATAAAAATCTTATGTAAATAGTTGAAATTTATGCAATAATTTGTTTTGTGTTATATGTATTTTTTGATCATGTCAACAATTTTACCATTAAATTGTGTAAGGATTTCTGTCTAAATGTTTATTTATGCTTACTTATGATAATTATGTGTTCAGTAATTAAATCATTGAATGTAGAACCAATGATACGTTTAGATATATTTTTTATTTAATAGCAAAACTTCATTAAAGAAGCCGTTATTTCTAGCTCAGTGATTGAATACACTCAATTAACAGTGAGCAGTAACAAAATTTATATGTGATATATTCATTACACTTGATAAACCTCGTTATTGTCAAAGATGTTTGGAAAAACTACGCTTGTTAAAATATTTTCCCTCGGACCCCGAAAAAAACAACAAACAAACAGGACGCGCGGTCCACAGGTTGAATACCAGTTCTTTACAGCCATAAGGAATATATCTGACTCAAATACACGCCTGCCTTCCATTTATTCACCAATCAATTAAATAAAAAATAACCAAACATATTCTCAAAAATTACTTAGACTACTGTGAGATTTCGTAGCATACAGTGTTGCATCTAGATAAGGTATCAGTTATTTAAAACTTCGTTAAGTCCTGTTTTGCCTTCTACGGCATCTTATTTGATTCGAATCTCGGTTTTTACTTGTGCTTGTAATTGATTAGTGTCAGAGTGAAAATTTTTTTACAAGTTTTTGGTGTGTATAATTTCAGTTTTTTAAAATTTTATGTCATTATTTGTGGTTAAACGTTTTCTAATCATCTCAGTAAAAACTATGTTTAGTCATAGTAGAATAAAACAAACAATCCCATCACTTTAAACATAAAATTAAATAATTACCACCATTTACAAAAATTAAATCTCATAAAAAGTATATAAATATACAAATTTTCTAATTTTTAAACCTCCTAAGAATCGCATAAAGCCTTCATAAAAGCCATTTTGGAAAAATTTGTTTAAATAAGGGATTGCAACTTTTTTATTTTACCAACATGAAGTGAGGTAGAAAACTTTTACTTTATAAAATAAATATGTTTTGATATTGTACTAAACGGCTTATACAAAACATTAAAAATAAAATATATCTATTTTAAATTCTTTAATCTCACTTATTTTAAAAAAGAAATAATTTTAAAATTATTTTGGTTTTTGAATAATTTTTTATAATCATTTTACAAAAATTAATGGTGATAAATGTATGGACACTGAAATTTCGCTCGGTGGTAATAATATTCATTATTTTTTAAAAAATATTTTAATAATTACTGCAAACATTCTAATGTAAGTACATATAAAATTACTTTGATATAGATTTACTTATATCAAGCGATGGTAATAAAATTTTTTGAAATAACTGACTGTGAACAAATAGCATAAGCACTATGTATTTGGCACACACTTAATTACTGGAAACATAAGTTGAGAATGTTGGACTTTCAGTCTAAAGTTTGTTCACTTAGACTCAGTACACTTATAATATTAACACAAAATTTCATAGTAATGTAAGGGTTAAAGTTAATAAAATTACATACAGAATGTCAGAAAATATTGCTAAAATGTTATTTGTTTTACGGCTTAGTATTTTAATAGAAAAGCACCCATTAAGCGTTTTAAAGAAAAACAATTCGAAAATTACACTCAGTGCTTTTGTTGCAAATGTTTTGCTACACACTCAGAATATTGATGATATTTTGTTGTAGTAATCTAGGAACCACGCACTTGTACATAAACAAATTAATTTATTCCGTTAATTGGTTACTGTCCCATTCCATCTTCCATCAGGATTGAAAGTGGTAGGGACACATAGACATCCGTTATTTTACCACGTTTTCATTAACTCGCTTTCTTGTCTGACTGTTTGTCTGTTCGGTACAAATTTTGCAATCGATTTTAAACAACTTCCCGAAGAGCTAGAGACTTAAAAATTTAAACATAGCTTAGACATGGAGGAAAATGCAATTTTATCTCTTTGCAAAATTTCACACACAATAATAAAACGCAGACAATAATTATTTAAATAAAAAATAATTTTAATACACAACGTTTTTAAAACAGACTAAAGTTATAAAATAATTTCTCCTAGCCCTATACAGGTTTATAATCCCATAATATGCTAAAATTTCTTTCACAGGTAGTTTTATTAACTTTTAATTTTAATGTGTTGCATTAATCACATTTGTTATACTCAAAATATTGTGTTTTAAAACTTAGTCGTATCTACGACACCTTTGACTCTAGGTACCTAGGTCGAGCGCATACCCAACGCTCTCACCTCTCTAAGTCAATGGATGGATGAAATATGATATTTTTATGAACTATTACATTTTCCGCATGAGTTTATTATTCAATCAGTGATTTTCCAATATAAATACTATTGTTAAAATTTTGGTTGTGTTATTGTTGCACATAAAATAGTTGGCCTTCCCAGCCAATGAGAGGCCAGTATTTCAATTTGAGAAAATTTCGAATGAACAATAAAAATTCCTTCTATAACGGTTATCCGAGACTCGATGACGTCTGTGTTAAGATCGGTAAGAATCTGACTATGCCAGCTAGATTTAGCAGCATCAAAAACTATACATATGTTTTTTGAACTTATTTAAGTGTGTAAATGTAGCGTGTCACGTAATACTTAAAACAATATTAAAAGAAGGAATGATTTTATGTAAGTTCAATTTCACCAACGCTATCTTCCTTTACACACGAAAACTACAACATATTGTGGGTCGTTAATAGACTTTAGAGTCTTATATGAAAACAGTAACACTTAAAGCATTAAAGTAAATGTCTGATCCAACGTAACGTAAATCCAATTTGAATAATGAACACTAACAGTTATCATCCTGAATTTAAGAGAATCTTCGACCCAGTGGTCTTGTTGGAAATAGTCTTACTGGTTGTCACTGTTTTGTAGTTAGCCGAAATGAACCAATATTTTATTAAAACTGTGAAGTATACAAGAAAATATTGTGTTATTTTGAATAATATCGGAACCAAGAAAAATATAAAGACTTTTGATGCCTAAATGTGTCTGCCCTATCCCCTGCACAGTATTAATATAGTTTGTACTCAAAGCCATAAAATGCCTTTGTTTCAATATATTACCGATTTTTTATGAACTAGTGTCAAATAAAAACCTTATATCATAAAAGTAAAGAGAGAAAGAGAGAGAACAATAAATGTTGTGTACCTGTCACATGTATGTGCATGCCTTCAAAAAGAAAATTGCCGATATTATATATAATATTATTTAATATATTCTTGTTTTCAGCCTAATCTTTATTTAGTATTTGGTTTTTCTGGTTACATTGTAAGTATTCATGTGCCACATATTTTTCGTATATAACACACACTTCTCTACTTGTCTGCCTCATATTAATAATACGTTAGCTGTTCGCTCCAAATTGCATTAGTAATGATATTATAAATAAAGTAAAGAAGCAGTACAATACATTATTCCTAACCCCTTTAAGATTGTCCTGAAATTTTGTGATTGTGAATTATTAATACCTATGAAAATACTGGTAAGATTTAAAACGAAAAACGTGGGGCGTAAGTAAGGAATAGTAGCAAGGAGTGTAGGCAGTAGCCATCGCTGAGAAAACTCACACAACAGTTCATATCATTTGCAGTGCAATAAAATTATTAATGAATTAGGTGAACTATTCATGCGGTAAATTTCTATTGAATGTGCTCCAACTTTTTTTTAAAATCTTACAATTATTTTCATAGGTGTTAAAAATTTACGATCAAAAATTTTAGGTATCTGTGTGGGGTTACATATCTGTATGGAGCTAGAAGATTTTAATTTATACTTTTCAGTTCTTTTTTCAAACTGGTATGTTAAAAACATATTTTTATTAAGTTAATTTTTATTATTGGTTTTCTGTTTTCAGGGCACGTAAAGAGAACGGTGACACAATAAAAGTGTAGTTCTAGTAAATAGCTGGTTATTCATTTCGGACCGTATCTAAATACTGAAGCGATACTTCGCAGGTCTGAAAGTTACAACGCGTGCAGACACAGCAGAGAGGTTCACTGAGTCGCTGTAACCGCGGGCGTGTGGATTAAGGCTGTGCTTGACTTCGAGTGGCGAGCCGCGGAGATGTGGCGACCGGACGAAAGGGGCAGGAACTTTCTGGGCCGGAGCTGGTTTCAACGTCACCGCGAATTTTTTTATTTTTTATTTATTTTTTGTTTCGACCCAAGTATCGTTCACTCCCTGCTCTACAACGAACCGCACTAGGCAACCCTCCACGCACGCGCTCACCCCCACCGTGTCTCCGGGCGGTAAGATAAAAGGGAAGAGGAAGGACGGGGTAGAGGTTGCCGTAGATGTTTATGTACACAAACCGAACTCACCAATACACTTTCGTTCCGCTTTCCACCCCTGGCTTACGCAATCCGAGTAACAGGCGTTTTGCCTAAAGGTGATTTGCCTAAACACGAATTAGTTACGGCAATTTGCCTAAAGTCATTTCGCCTAAAGGCGTTTTGCCTAACGTCGAATTGCCTAACGGCGATTTGCCTAACGGCGATTTGCCTAACGGCGATTTGCCTAAAGGAGATTTGCCTAACGGCGTTTTGCCTAACTCCGATTTGCCAAACGGCGTTTTGCCTAAAATGTTACTATGATGACAAAACCTCGTTTTGCTCAACGGCGTTTTGCTTAACGGCAAATTGCCTAACGGCGTTTTTCCTAGTGGCGATTTGCCTAACATCGTTTTACCTAACCTAACCTAACCTAACCTAATCTAATCTTAATTAACCTAACCTAATCCAACCTAACTTAACCTAATCTAACCTAAACTATCGGCGTTTTGCCTATCGGCGTTTTTCCTCTCGGCGTTTTGCCTAACGGCGTTTTGCCTAAAAGAGGAAAAAGCGTTTTGCCTAACGGCGAATTGCCTAATGGCGAAGAGCCTAACGGCGTTTTCCCTAACGGCGTTATGCCTAACGACGTTTTGCCTAAACGGCGTTTTGCCTAAAATTAAGCAAAACGCCTTTAGGCCAAACAACACATGGCCACGCAAAATCCTCCACCGTGTGGAAAGGGGGGAGGAGGGAGGAGAAACGCTGAATGGATGCCAACCTCCGTGACGTACGCAGCAAAAGGAACCAGAGAAAGCCCGCAGTTCGAGACCCGCGTCGTAGATTTTTCGTGAAAACGTGGAAGCAAAATAATAAGTGTTTCTTATTAATGTGCAATCTAATCACGAATCTCTTCAACACAATGGTTGCGCCGAGAAGTACAATGGTTACGGAATAGATATATCGCATGTAGCAAGGGCCTGTGGAAGCTAAACATAACGCCTCGGTGTGCGCAGGATCAACACGACAGAGACGACGTCCCGATGACGTCACAGGCAAAACAATCACTGCGCGACAAACACGTACAGACGTGATCTCTCCGTCGTGGGCTCAACCATTGCTGACGCATTTTTTGTCTCGTAGTTATTGGCGATTCAAATCTGACGGTATTTTGTCACACAAGTAGGTTCGACGAATCATCACTGTGACGAGCGAATAGGCGTTTTCACGTTAAAAAAAAAATTAAATTTGAGCTAAAGTATACTTTTTATAAAAGTAAAAATATTTGTTAATCTGCATCTTCTGTTCAACCACAAAAATATAGTAATATATTTAGTTCTATCCCAAAAACAAATGTTGTATTTAAATAGAATATGTGTAAGCGTTGATAATATCCATAAAAATATTTCTTGGCGATTGGTTTCCAAAAGGTATTTTTTTTGTAACATCATAGTTTTGAGGCATGCCAGATTTTGGTGTGAGGGGTTCCGGAATTGGGCCTCCGGGCAATGCATATGTGCAAATTATTGTTTTGTCCCTAGACGTAAAAATAAAAATAAAAATTCAAACCCATCCTACCACTCTCACAGTACTTAAAACCTTAACATTCGTAAGACAGGGATTGGGCTACAATTGACCAAGACACTTGCTACCTTCAAGATATTAGCAATGTGCTTAGTTCTCTTGCTGGGTTGCACATTCAACTTTTTACACCATAAGTACTGTTTGTCACACTCTTCCCTGCATTGTTAGTATAGATATGTCCGGTATTATTCTATAGTGTTTTGGCTACTTCTTTGGCGTTAAATATAAAAACTTTGAACAATTATCTACGTTTCGTATTATTTTGTTTGATGTCAATTTTACCGCAAATATAAGCTATGAATTATGAGGTTGAAATTGACAAAGTCACTTAAAGACGGAACATTGTGAGGTCTCAGTTCTGAGCTAAATTACTAGTAACTTATCTGAACGGGAAATTTTTCCGAGGAAAATGGTTCAATTGAAGCATAGGAGCCAAATGTAGATGGATCTGATGGCACGAATTGAAGCTCTTGGAGCCTAGTGTCTATTGGTGAGATCGAATTCATGAGACGAGAACGTAGCATACCTCATCGAATTTTCACGATCATATGATCCTCTGTTTTTAAAATTTTATTTTGCCTCGTGCATTTTATGTAAATGGTTTCTTGATTTGACTAGCGTATTATTCGATCGGGTGCATGTATGTAAGCGAGTCCTAGACAGCAGGTCGCTCAGTTTGTTACTGTCGTCGAAGGTGTAAGGATGGATCACCTAGTTTTTTTTGACCCGCATCTAAAGTGCAGCTGAGTGTGCCGTCCCGTGAGGCGCAGGCGGCCCCAGGCGGCCGCTGGACAGCCGTGGTGGAGGAAGCCTGCTGCTTCGTCCGTCCGGGAGCCTCCCCCCCCCCCCTCACCCTTCCACGAGCCCGACCTCCAGAGCTGGACTCGCCGCGGACTCCGCCAGCCACGCGACACGCGGCCGATCGGAACTATCGACCTCAAAAAATGTCTGAAGTATTCATTTCAAAAGTTTTTTGTTCAGTTGGTTCATTTGTTCAGCTGCTCCCGGATTATTGTTTTTTATAACTTTCCCCAGAACATTTGGAACAAAAATTGCGTCGAACAAAATTAATCATTAGTGGACGGTGATTCGAAAATATATTTAATACATATATTTTAGTGTTGTTTTATCATCTATAAGTGCTTAGCGTGCATGATTATCGAACTGGTAAGCTTTTTAAATATGAAATCCCAAAAAAATTAAGGCCTTATGGTTGTCCAAGTATAAAAAATATTATGTAGGATCCGCGGATCCGTGTGAAACGCTTGGCTTTTTATGGTGAACGGACGGGTGAAGGACGCACGCGACAGATCATTGTGAACACGGCTTAGCGCTTGTCCTGTGGCACTACATAATTACTACTGCACTAGTAGGCGTTCATAATTTTAAGGTATACTACGTAGTATAATAGATCCGTTTAGAAAGAAATATTAAAAACGTTTTAAATGTCACGTAGCAAACTGGATTATCGTTTAAAGCATAGTTTTTATACGTACACACTTGTATTGTAACCGTCACCTTTTTTTAAAAAAGAATTTAAAGTTTTGAATGGACAAAATAATTAATTTATCTCATATGTTGCTATGTATAAAATTATTCGAAATTCGAATATGTGACATTAAAATCCAGGACAAAATACCTGCCTTTAAACACTTGTTGATTAATATTAGTGTAAGTACACTGGCAAAACAGTAACAATTTTTTCCCTAGAAGTTACAGCTAGAGAAAACTCAATTAGCCTATTTATTGCTTATTATTGTTTTTTTGATCTGAATATATTAGGGGAAAGCTGACCATTTTTTGCATGAAACCAGCGACACAATTTATGAATAAATACACAAAAAATATGAACAATAATTTTTAAAATGTTGATAAACTGTGGTGTAAAAGTATATTCTAATGTAAACCAATTCGAATTCCTCCGAAAAATTCTAATGCAATCTAATTATCACAGCCTTTATTTTTACATGCAAGGCTTGATTTAAATTATAATGAGACTTGCAGACACTGGTACATACATTATTTGGTGTCTTGTATCTCTATCTCTCTGCCTGTCTCTCTCTTTCTGTCTCTCTGCTGATACATTTTACCTTCCAGCCGGATTAAATGTGATTGAGTTGTTTGTAGGGGCAGGATTTTTTTGCAAACAAATCTTAACGCCTAATAGACTGCAAAAAGTTGTGCCCGCACCAGTGGTTTCTTCCTTGTGATTGGTGACCGTCTGCGAAAGAAGGCGTTACCATATTTCACCGAGCCACTCAGGACGCGTTTGATTCCGCACTGAATAACTGTGATTGGTTATGAAACTTTCGACATAAATAAATCGGAAAGGAACTCACCTAATAACGAAACACAGACGATGCTACAGTGTTTTAACTTTCAACAGGTCTCGGAAACTTTTCGAGAAAAATATTCATGCCCCTAGTCATTTGAATTACGTAATGTTTTATTAGTTTCGTGTTCCTCAGAGTGTGTCAAAATTACCTACAGTGCAAAGAGAATTGCAGCTCAAGTGTATAGTGCTATGAATGTCAGCCTCTCTCCAAATAAACACTCGAATTTTGAAGGGCGTTTATTACACACGGCAGAAATATACTTTACCATGGATTAAAAAAGTATCGTAAATTGAAGAAATTAAGTAAATAATATAGCAAAATTAGCTAATAACACGCGGTTTCTCTCTCGAAATTTCAGCAAGAATAATTATTTTTATGCTTTAGGGATGTTTTTCTCGAAACCTCACCTAGACAGTGCCTTTCCTCATGTTTTTAAGTCAAATGTGCAAAATTCCATCGATATCGGAGCAAAACTGTAGATTTGTATACTAAACAAACAAACGGGAACTCAAGAAGTATTTAGGAATTTTTGAATTTTTTAAAAATTTTAAATCTTTTATTCTTTTATGGTTTATTACAGCTACGCCCACATGGTACCTAGTGAAGGGGTCACTAAATACTGATCCCCCCTACATACTTGAAACGGGAGCTCGCCTTTTATTGTTTGCTCTCGTCATCGTAGCGAGATTAAATACCAACAAGTTTTTTTTTAAAGCCTAATCATATGATTTTAAACACCAAATGTTCCATCAAAATCTGTCCAGTATTTTTGTGTGATGCTTGAACAAAAAAAACAACAGACTAACAGACGGACACATTTCTGTTACAGTTTTATAATAACAGAGAAGAGAAGAGACTACGTTTTGAAAGTGGTTATCGACGAACTTAAATGAAACCTGGTGTTTGTACCCTTTTCAAAAGCAGCGCTGCATTTTAATGCTAGCCAAATGGATCCCTTAGCTAAGGGATCCAAAAAATTGCATCGCAGGGATGGGTCCGTCTTTGCGTCGCTTCCGAATTCTCACAAGGGACACCGATGCATCCATACTAAGTACACTAAGGTCTATATTTCTAAAGCAACGAAATAATTTATATGTCGTTTGTACATAATACTCCTTCAAAGTTTTGGCATAAGACTTGTTGAAAACATAAATTCAAATTTATAACACAAAGAAAAAAGTACATATAAGTATTAAAAGTATTATCAATTGGTGAACTTGTACTTAAAGGGGTGTTAAATACTCACTGTAAGTTTTGTTTATATTTTGGGAATTATTACGAAAAATTAAATTTTGTATCACTAACTTTTATGACATTCACGCTACATTAACATTTCGCAATTGTATTTACTAATGCTCTTTTGTTATTTACGTTTTGCTGGATCTTCGTTGATATTACGACTTAAAATAGCTGCGTACACATTAGTACCACCAAATCACAACAGATGTTGCCAGCAGTAAAAGTATTCCGATACCACCCATCCCATAGAAATACGTCTTTTACATTGTAGCTGCATTTGTTCAGGGATATAGGGATGTGTGGATGCGACCCTATGTATTCAGATAAAGCGAGTGAGTAACATTACCTAAATTACTTAGCCATTAAAAAAGTTGCCGTAAAAATTATTTTCATTCGTGCTGGGGAATTTAAAATGTAAAATTAATTTCACGAACACGTTTATTATATGTTTGCAGTGAAATATGAGTTATTCTGACCTATTAAAAAAGTGAGCCGGACAGTTTCTATACTATATTTTCTTATGCCGAGCAAAAAATGAAAATAAACTTCAAATTGAAATAAAATAAAATAAAACACACGAGCGAGTCTTTCAGTACTCGCCAGAGATGCAAAACATGTAACCTTGGTGTTATCATGTTGCAAATACACTTATAATATAAAACTTCGTCACAAAATTTAACGTAGAATTTTTTAAAATAATGCCGAGCGTAATAAATATATACGCAAATTCGGTTTTCAACTACATTTCTTGAGGCCAATCACACGTAGTTTTCGCACCCGCATTTAGAGTTGGTTGCTGGAGCAGCTACGTTGACTATAAAATCATTTGATCTGCGGAGTAAAGTTTTAAAATGTAAAATAAAACGGATCCGATTAAAAGCGGAAAAGGCTTTAGAAAATAATAAACCCCCACTTTGGACCTGATTTTCGATAAGGAATTTTATTAAAATACTGCCCATCTTTTTAAAATTCATTCAAATGTAATACTATTAAGTTTTACTCTGTATTTTTAAATTTTGGTTCGAGTCATCCACCACAGATGGCACAGCACCTTGATTTTACATTTCCGTTCGTGCAATTTAAGAAATTACGAAGTTACTCCTACCAAATGCCGTATACCGAGAGCTAAGATGTTACACATCGAAAAAGCATACATAATAATAACGCCGACTCGCTCAGTTAATACCTGGCACGAGTTTCCATCTACAAGGCATTGGTACTTATTAAAAAGCCATTTTAACTGAAAGTTATTTGCTTAACCACGTTAAGCCAACACCTAACTTTGTTTTGCTTAGCTTTTGTTTCAACTGATTTCGTTTTGCCGATCGGCATTCGTCACTTTGTTAACCCTAAGTGATTCTCCTTGTTGTATTTGGCATACGTCACTCCTGCTACGTACCCGTATGCAGACTTGATAGCGGCGCTGTTATACGTGCGCATCACGGAACAGCGATGAAGCCTGAGGTGTAGGTGACCCTCAGTACATCAGAAAAAAACAAAAATATGGATAAGTCTTTCAGTACTCGCCAGTGATGTTTTAACACCTAAACATGGTGATAATCAGATTCGCGTGTTCTCATGTTTCACATAATCCTAAAATTAAAAAAAAATTGACACTAAATTTAACTTAGAATTCTCTAAAATAATGCCGAGCAAAATCAATATATAAAGTATTAATTTTAGGGAAAAAACGGTAAAAAGTTTTACCCTTTTAAAACCTCACTATGAATTTATTTAACAAGTTGGTAACAACCTAGCTGAACCGAACCCAACCCAACCCAGGTAGGTTTGGGGAATTTTTATTTATTTCATACAATTTTTCTCAAAGTATATAGATGCCTTTGATGTGCTTCTGATAATTTCGGAACAGTTATGATGCATTTCGTGCGCTGGTGAAGGCAGGGTAACCTAAAAAACGAAATGTAAAGTCAGTGCACTTGATGCGCTGTATGTGGTTTAGGAACAGCTAATAATTTTGGTACACATGGTGTGGGCCAGTTGTGTAAGCAAAGTTGGATTCATTCTTTTATCCCATGCATTCTATGCCATTACATACGCAACTATATTCGAACGTGTTCCAATATGCGGCGAAAAAGGAAATAGGATAATTTTGTATAACGATAATTATGAAAGCACAGTATTTTTCATGCAAACAACTGACAAGTTAGATTGAAAAAGTAAATAAAAACGAGAAAATTAATGCCAGAGTCAAAAATAATAAATAAAATAAACTCTTTACACAAAAATAGAATAAACAAAGGCTATGTTACAATGCAGTTTAGGGCTACCTTGTAAATACACATGGTACCTTGGTATACAAACAAAACGGTATCGTTAGTAACAACACATGACCTAAAACCTCAACATGAAATAATTATAAATATTTCCAGGGTAGATTCACTACATAAATTTTCATTTGGCAAACCAGTACTTTTCACATGTACCTGAATGTTTACAAAATGACTATAGGCTATATGGGTTTACGTGGCTACACGTGGGTTCGCCATCTTTGTCCCACTTTTCTGTTCATCGACTTCCGTTACATTTTCAAAATACTACTCCTACTAGATGCCGTACAACGTGAGCTAAGCAGTTTACACATCAAAAACGACTGTATTATTATATGGAGCGTGTGTCTCCGTATATATTGTCTCTGCTTCTAGAGTTGAAGTCAACTGGTTAGCAATCAGATAGCAAAACAAATTATAAACTGTAATAAATGCTAATATGATATGAATTTGTTTAACAGTTTGAAAATAATTAGCTAGGAAGAATCGTAAATATGCCATCATGTAGCGAATGGTGCTAAACGAACATAATGCCGATAGGGTAATTGCGGGAGAGATGACACACATTAAAAAAAAATAACAAATTCTATAAAATTATTTTTAATCCATTAAAAAAAATTCTCAAATAATGTCAGAGAAGTGTACTCACTGTGATAAAATATTAAAAGATAATAACATAATTAAAAAACCCAATAAAAAATAACAATGAAAGTTATTTTTGGGCATCTCTTCCACTGGCTAAGGGAGAGATGCCTCACGTGATTTTTTTTTACTTTATTCACGTCCTGTCTCTTCACTTCTCTTCCGCAAGTGTTGCACCTGGGCCCATACATCGTATATGACTCGTGGAGCCACTTGTGGCACACCTCGCACCGAATCCAGTCTGCCTTCTCTTTGTTGGTGTAGTAATTTTCCCAGCATTCTACACAATTGTTGGTACTCACATCATTTTCACTTGTAGCAAGTGTCTCGTTGATACCAAATTTGTAAACATCACTTGCTTCTTCGACTTTCGCATGTTTACTTTTCTTCTTTGGTACCTTCTTACATTTATTGGTGTTGAGCTGTCTTTCTAATTTCTTTTGCTTCTTCTCTTTGGAATCTTTGCATTTCTGAATGTGTTCTGGCGATGTCAAAACTGCTGCAGATTGTTTTCTTTTCTTGCTGAGAGAAACTGGAGCAGTTGGCACGGGACTAACCTCATGAAGATATTTCGTTGGTGTATGGGGAGATTCACTTTCAGGGGTTGAAGTTGTCGAAACAAATGTGGAAGATCCTGATGGGGTTGGATTTGAGGCTCGAAATGTTGATGGAATGGCAGCTGAAAGTGCTGTAAAATGAGTTGTGGAAGCTGATGAAACAGGGCTGCTAGAAGTAAGTGGCGCGTGTTGATAGTTGTCAATGTGGAAACAGATGCATCAGATATTGCATAAAAGTGCTCTGGTACAATGTCGGGATTAAGGGGATATATTAATGTTGCTTTGAACCCCGCAACTGCATTACCAACTGATACTGCCTTCTCCCAGGCTTTGCCAATGAGATATCCAGCCTGATATCTAGTGATATTTCTGTCCTTATGATGTTGAATCCACACTTTGGCCTCGTTGTTGTAATAGACCTTAAGCGGACCAAAAAATGAACGATCCAGTGGCTGGAGAGCCTATGTTGTGTGACTAGGAAAACATACTATGATCACATCATTCTTGTCAGCCAGACTCAACATGTCGAATGCGTTGTAATGTGATGCATGGCCATCCAAAATAAAGAAAGTCTTACCAGGAGGTTTCCGGGGTAAGACATGCTCCTCAAACCATTTGAAAAACAATTCTGTGGTTATGAACGACGACTTTGGGTTCATGTAAACATCTTATCCATGAGGGAGTCCATCTACGAATTATTTTTTCTTATTCACTCCTTTCATCAAAAGAACTGGTGGTAGAAATACTCCTTCTGCATTGCAACATGCAATTACAGTTATGTTTTCGCCTCTCTCACGAGGAGTCAAAATGTGGACATTCTTGGCACCTTTCATTGTCAAATCTTCCCTGGTTTGTTTGTCAACTGGATACCACTTTCATCCATGTTGAAAATATTTTGAGGCTTATCCATCAAGTTTTGACTAACCATGGCTTCTTTCCATAGAATATTAAGTCATATAAAAAATTTGGCATCCCTCCTTAGGCGTGATATTATATAGCCGATGTGGCATCTCTCCCCATAACAAGCTGTGGAATCTCTCCCGAAATCTAAGGAAAGACGCCATACTACACCAAAATTTGTTAACAGTGATGATATATCAAAATATACTACCATAATATGTTCCAACAACGGAACAAACACATACAACTATAATATTGAGATATATTTTAATTTTTGTTTAATAAATGCAAAATAACGAACAGATATAAAATATTTCAAAGCTAGAAACAATACTTACGAGTCAATAAATGCCAGCGTAGTTCTTAATCGTTCACAGAAGCGCCTATGACTGCTAGAGGATTACTGTGACATCTGTCTGGATACTATGGAAGCAATGACCGCACCATCTAGTAAGTGAACTGAGAACTACGCTGAGTGTGGCATCACTCCCGCTGTGGCGTCTATCCCGCATTTACCCTACATATGCAAAGACATTAGCTTTAAACTTCATTTATAACCTTAAATTGTTTTCCTATGCAAATGGGAAAGGTTGGGTGAGGTATCGTTCTCAATTTGACTTCAAGTATTAACATGACAAAGACTGTACACACCAACTCCCTTACTTCTTACCACCATAGTGTTATTAATGGATGATTACTTTACCTGCTCTCCACACAACGGCGCCACCAGCTTGCTCGAGGCAATTGCAATGTCGGGCAGCACAACTAGCATTGAACAATTCTTATGGCTTGGTAACTTTTTAAAATATTTATATTTAATTTTATCACTAAACTAAAGTGTAACACTGTCTATAATTAGGTCTACGAATACCTACGAATCCAACTAATGTGGAAGAAAATAAAAATGATGATGCTTCGCCCAATATTCTAACTTATTTCGTAACTAGCACTAACGTCTGATAATTATTTTTATCATTATTACACAGTTAATATGTGGTATAAATAGCGCAAATCTCAGCGACTTGAGAGATTTGCACCGTCCACGAAAAGAACCAGTCTTCTTACAAAAATTATCACTTTCACTGATATATAATGGGTACATATACAATTTTGCCACACGTAGATAGTGGAAGTGATATAGTTCTGCAAATGCACCATATTATGAGGTTATGTTTGAAAGTTAGAATTTACTAAAATACTATCAGAATTTTTTTTAGTTTATAAACATATTTATGCACCTATTTGTACTTATGTTACCTGCCTTTATCAATTACTAGAGAACCTTGGTTAACCCATTTGAGTTCAGGGATACAAACATCAACCATTATAAATTAAATTGTTTCATGGTAAAATATTATTCACAGTTATAAAATATAAAGTTGAATATGTACTTTAAACTGTTAAAAACTACTGCTGATAAAGGAAATTTCAATAAAAACAATTTAAAACTACCTATTCCATACAGGTTCAAAACAAAGCGATTTCGCCAGTTTTTCAATGAACATCCACTGAATTCACATGGCTTGACGACACACACACACACACACATATATATATATATATATATATATATATATATATATATATATATATATATATATATACACACATATGCACACCCACACAATGTTTCTACGACTATAAGTTTTATAATTGTGAAAAAAGTTTTACTAATGAAGATAATTTTGTTTATTGTCAATATTGATACGCCTGAAATAAAATGGATTAAGCAATGTTCTCTAGTGTCCGCTAGAGACATGAAGAGAAATTAAGTATGTTTCGCAGTGTCTTGAAGTAAATTCTTACTCAAACACATAAACATATAATTAAAATGTGAGCTTTTTGAAGTCCCAAGCCTTTAAGATTTGCGCCCTTTGTACCGCCCACTAAAGATTTAAATTTCAGCATAGTAATAATAAACCCTTAAAAACACATATCAGACCAAAGTGATAGTTGTGAACATAATTATTATAATTTGTGATTCACTTGCAATTATTTTATGAATACACATCAGTAGTTTCATAGATACGCATAGACTTAATAAATCCAAACTCACACTTTTCACACCTTTCCTGTTTTCGCCCATTGGTGATAATTTAAAAATAGTTAGTAGTCTTTATTTTCAATACAAAATTTTTTTGTATAACTCTTGCTTTAGTAGATTTGGTGGTACACTTTTCCTTAACATACCATCTTTTAAATATTATAAAACGAAGTCGCTATTCGCGTTTGTCTGTTTGTCCGCTTACTTCATCTAAACTACACAATGGATATCGATGTGGTTTTCACCATAATTTAAAGAACTTCTAAGGTTTATGTGTGAAATACGTTCTAAAGAAACAAGAGAAATCTCGATGTCTTTTAATCAAGTCGCAAAACGACTCTTTTTAGGGCTCTTACATGGCTTACGCTGACATATACCGGACTCACACATACCGGACACTTATGTAAACATGATAATTATAAGTACTTATTAAATCTATATGACACCATATCAGTAGATCACGTCCGTGCAAAGCCACAGCGGGTCGCTAGTTGAATATAAATATATTGAATGATGTTACTGACCAGCTCCTGTTCTATAACGCTTCTCACCCTTAGATTGCATTATTTATGCTATTAACGTTGTACTTGTTTCGTTGTGCTCTGTACGAGATGCATGCCATAGAGCGGAAAAGTTTGAGACACAAAATTTTAATAAAAATTTGTTTAATTTATCGGTAAATTTTTATTTTCTAAGATAAAAATTAGAACAAGAATAGTGGATATACATTTTCCTTGTGTGTTTTATCAAAATAATTTTCTGGTGATTTACATTTTTCTAATTTCTAAGGAGTTGTAAAGAAATATGCCATCTTGGTAACAAACATTTTTGTTAAATTTGTATAAATATCTTAATTTTATATTTAATTTTAATTTAAATTTTTTTGGCTCTTTCAGCATTTCACATACTTTCATAGAATGCATTTTTATTAATAGTGAATGAATATTATAATTAATTTCTCCTGTGAAATAATAATTGGTGCTTAGCATTTAATTATTTTTCCTGTCAGACTGAGAATTATAATAGTGCTGTCAGTAGACACTATTTTATGGTATAAGAAAAATAAAAAAAAGTAAAATTAAAAATTAATTTTATAACGTATAATTAACGATGGTATCCAAAAACAGTATTTTAATTTTAACAAACCGGGTAGAATGAATCTGACAACAGTGTTCGCCATTTACTCTGTACTGACATCTAAGTGTGAAACAGACTGTAACTCCAAGTCTCCGTCGCTGTTCCCACGCCCCAGAAGGGATAAGGGTTACGCTGTAGTTATTGCTTTGTAAATGAAACAGAAATATTCACAATTACATATATTTGTACAATTGTACATTTACGTGGTTCACTTCAAAATAGTGTTTAGTAATACTGGGTTCGGATTATTACCCGGGCATTTATACTTTGTGTTGTCCCAGTACCTATATTAGTAAAAGTTATATGTAAACCGTTATCTGAATCCATATACATCTATATCTATATTTATATATTTTATATATTGATAAGTATGACTTTGATAAACTCCGACACTGTTTGACCAATCGCCTTGAAATTGGCACATCTAAATGATTTTTTCATGTAGATTTTTCATATAGAAGGATTTTATGCTATTCATTTGTTTGTAACTCTCCACTAGATGGCGCTGCAGCGTATAAAATACTATCCCGTTCATCTGATCACCATGAAAATTTGTATATTGTCATATTTACTGTACTTAATATTCAATAACAACAAATAGTGATTGTGACTGTGATTAGTGTTTGGTGAGTTATTTAAATTTAGAATAGGCTACCATTTCAAATGAGATGCTTTATAGAGTCTAGATTACATAAAAGAACCATTTTAGGTATACAGAAGTAAATACATATAGACTGGCAGGACAACGTCTGCCGGGTTCTGCTATCAGCTCTATAAATGACTGCAGTAAGCAGCACTGGACGCTGGGACTTCATTCTGCTTTTGTCCAGATGTTTCAGCGGAGGCGCTGGACGAGTGACTGAAGGACGTTGCCTGGCGGGGACAGCAGAGAGAACTCGTCAGCGAGTCAGCCCGGAAAGACTGCTTGCAATGAACGGGTGCTGACTCGCTGCGCTGTGCGACGAGAAACAGACGACTCGCTGTGGGGGTCCCTCGTCGGCAGCGACTGGGACTACTTAAGGCGAGTGTTGGTCTGGTGTCAACTCAGGTTCCCGAGGGCGTTGCAGCTGAGACAAGTCATCTGGAGAAATTCGCAGAAAGTTCAAAGTCCGTAAAAGTAACTTATCTTGTTGGCCTGAAGGTGTAGTAAATTCTAATGAGTATTTTAATATTCAAAATTTGTATTCTTACATGCTAGCGTCTTTTATGTTGGGCGAGTTTATACTTGCATATTTTAGGTTTTTTTTTTGGTCATGGCTATCAGTCTTTCGAGCTATTCCAGTATTCAATGAATTATGATAGCCATTAAATTAAATAAATTTGTAAATATTTAATAAATGCAATAAATGACACTTTCAGTGAAAATGTGAAATATTGTAATGTCAGGTTAATTGGAGAACTTTCTATTCGAACGAGGCTTTTTAAATTCATCTTTGCGGATTGTTTTTGAGAATAAATATGAGACCTTAGAGTAGTGATTTCCATTGTGTGATGATTATCTTGTTGTTAATAGTTTGATTTTTGTATTCAAATCAGGTTGTAGTAAAGTGAGTACGCGTTTATAAATGAAGAAAGAATTATTGTGTTAACAAGAGAACATGTGTAAATGCGTGTATGGTCAAGCCATTGTGGAAATAAAATATAATTCAGGTTACTCTCGTGCTATGAACAAAAACTATTTCCTTGTTGTTCCACGCGAGACACATTCCTTTGTTTGCACGAATTTCGGCCAGGATTGAGTTTATTAAAAATATTTTTCTTACGCCACCAAGTGCATCACAAAATATTACTCTACCTTGTTGTTTATTCATGCTGTCCATTATTATGTCATAAGCCTGTTTTTGACTCTAGGGTTAGTTGTGTTAAATGTAGCGTGCATATCGTTGACGATGTAGCTTTTATCTCATAATAGTTAATTGTTTGTTACGTCAGATTCACTTCGTTCTGGTGGTTGGACTCCCGGTGTTGAGAATCTGGTTGTTCATAGCTTAACATTTAGGATATCTTCCAACAAAATCACAGCTTTGTTAAAAAAAATTTGTAGTTGAAATTGATTTCTCTATCAGGATTTTTGGTCGTCGCTCACATTTTCCCGATATTTTAGCTATAGTCGATTATTATTTTGATGGATTACTTGCTGTTTATAGTATAAGGGGTATATAGTAAAAATCTCAGTTTTCTCAACAATCCCTAGCGTTTGTGGTGGTAGATAGGTATCCTTGGCATCCAAAAGATTCTGACAAGGGTTTGGTGGAAGTGACTTCGCGTATTAATTTTTTTTTAAAACCTTTTATAAATAAAAGTTTAACTAAAAAACTTAGGCGCAGACACTTTATTCAAACACCTTAGAATATATGGCACACCAAGGGCTATGTACGATCACATGCGGCGTTGAGTCATTATGTGGGAAACTGAGAAGTTTACAAAAATTCTTCTTCGTATTTATATATAGATTAAATACTTCTACATAGCACTAAATACTGCATCGAACAACCTTTATTCTTGCACCTTCTTCGGCTGATTGCTTTTCGTCTAACGTCCAGGCCTTTAGGTAGAGTCACCAACAATCCTTGGGGGACACTTGTGGTCGTTCGTCGACTGAAAGGCTTCGTCGATATTTCTCGAAACTTTTTCCCCACCCCCACTTTTTTTAACCCACCCCCGCATAAAAAAAATGATTGAAATTTGTTTACCCCATTGCTGTTTAACGCGAGGCCGGAACTGCCTCGTAATTTATCGACGAAACAATGCAAATAAAATCCGACGACGGCAAACGATTATTTTCACGCACGCAATTAAAAAACCTCACCCCCCCCCCCTTCTGCCCCTGTTGAGCTTTGTGTGCGTCGCTGCTTCAGTGATTGATGGACAACTGTTGAAGGGCAAAGGAAAATAAGTGTGTGTTGTGAAGGGAGGGTTGGGGGTGAATGTTAGGGGGTTGGTGTAGGGAATTCGTATAAAGCCTATTGTCCCTGGCAGGTTCACGCGTCAATTTGCGGTCGTTTTGATAGCAGGTATCCGCGAAACCTTACTGCCTCCACCCTCCTTTGAAAAAAAAAAAACAACATATCTCGCCACCTACGGCCAGGTGTCAACGACGCAGGTGAAATGTCAGGATAACCAGGAAATATCACGGATAATGGACGGTTGCACCATCAATGTTCTCGCGTCACACGATTCCGTTAATGGTTGACTACGTTTTCCGCTCCAACATTTTGTGTCGAGCTGTGAACGAAGATCATCAGGAACTTCGGGATGAAACGACAGTCGTGGCAGCTCGTGAAAATGATCTCTGATCGACACAGTGTGAGCAGAAATGTCTGCATTTTTTACGGACTTGAAGCAGACGTAAAGATAAGAATATCGTTTACATAATTTTAGAGTGCGTGCGATAAATTACTTAAAATGCTGATTTTTTCTAGTGTTACAACCACATACCAAATGAAATACATTGTATTTTAAGCTTTTATGAAATTCTCTTGGTTTAAGTTTAATCGATACTTATAATAAAACTGTTCAAGCCAAAAGTTTGTACATTGGATGGAATGATAAAAGAACTATTGCAAATGGATATTTACATTATCGAGAACTCTAATATACTTCTATTTTTTATATTTCTGTTTTTTTTGTCTGTTTGTTTGAGCATCAATAGAAAACTAATGAAAGGATTTTTAATGGAAAGCTATTCGGATAACTTAGAAACTAGGCTATGTCTACATACAAAAATCCACCCCTAAGGAGGTTAAATTTTTTAACGATATTTAATTATATCGCTTAAACTAATTAAGCTTAAGAAAATATAATGTGTACCCATAATTAACATTCGAAAACCACCCAACACAATTTTTATATCTTGCAAAATTCAAAATCGAAGGGGTAAAAAGGCGATAAATAATTTTTAAAACGTAATAAATATACCTCTTAAATTTTATTTGGCGCAATGAATAATTTCGGGCACCAATAAAAACCATACGAAAACTTCCATACACAATTTTTTACTTCGTAAAATTCAAACTCTAAGGGGTAAAAAGGGGTAAGTATTTTATATAATTTAATCATTTAATTAAGCTCAATGAATGATTTGGTTACCAATGATAAACATACAAAAACTTACAACAATTTTTATTCTTTGCGAAATCCAACCCATAAGGGGTGAGAAATGTGTAATCATATTTTAAAGATTAATTATAACTCCGTATTTAATCATGCGTAAGGAATTATTTGGGTACCAATGACAAACATACAATAACTTACAACAATAATTTTTTTTTAATTTTTGTGAAATGAAACCCCTAAGAGGTGAAAAAAAATTAAGTATATTTTTAAGATTATTATTTATATCTCATAACTTAATTATGCGTAATAAATGAATTTAAGTTCACCAATAAACATACGAAAACTATTAACAAGAATTTTTATTATATTTTGCGGCATTCAACCCTCAATGTGTGAAAAAATGAGTAAGTATGTTTTTAATATTAATACTTATATCTTCAAATTTAATAAATCGTAGTAAGTGAAATTGGGTACCAATAAATACAACTGCTAACCACAATTTTTACATTTTGTGAAATTAAACCCGTAATAATTTAAAAAAATGTTAAGTATATTTGATTAATAATAATTTTTCCGAATAAAATTATTAAGCTTAGTAAAATAGTTTGTCTACCAATAATAAACATACGAAAACTGCTAACTAAAATGTTATCATTTTGCGATATTCCAGTCATAAGTTTTGAAAAATGGGTGAATATGGTTTTAAGATAATTGATTTATTCTTCGAATTTAATCAAGCACAATAAAACATGATAGGGTACATAAAATACACATACGAAAACTACCAATCACTGTTCTATCATTTTGTTTTATTCAAAATATAAGGTTGGTGAAAAGAGTAGGTGTGTTTTTAAAACAAAAAATGGAACACTTCCAATTCGATTAGAACTAGAAGTAAGTGAAAGTTTCAGAGTATACGATGACACAACTTTGTTAAAATAATTTACTTGTGAGTTTAAGAATATTTTAAAATTGTTTACCTCACGAAATGAAAAAGGGAGTAAGTTTAATTTCATTTAAAATAAAATATATCTTCGAACAGTCTGAAACAGAATTTTTAAAATCAGATAGTTAATCTATACTAAAAAAACGGCCTTTTCAAAACTACTCCAAAAATACCATTCTTAAACAGTTATGATATGAAATAAATATTTTATATATCTGACAATTTATTTTGTCTATTTATTTGGTAAAACATGCTTATATAATTAAACATACAACCTTTTTTAATGGTAAGATTTTAGCAATACTCAGAAATTGTGCGGGTAAAGCCGTGACTAATTAGCTAGTGATTTAATAAGGCTTTTCATTTCAACGAAATTTCTCTTCAAATTAACACAGAGCACCGAGAACCTCAAGAAATTTCTGTTTCAAATAACGTAAGAGGAAAATCAATGACACTGCGTAAAATTTCATATCGATTGGCCGTACTGTGGTTTATTAATTTTTTTAAAATTTCTTGTATTTAAATAAATAAAAATGAATTTTCACGTTATCGGTGTAAAATCCATACCTAATTTAAAATAAAGTATCCATACTTATAACGAACCCGAGTCGACAGCGTGGTAGTCAGATGCTCTGAACGCCGGTCCACGATACCTTAGCGATTACAAGATTAACTTTACGTGGAATGTTTTTTTCGATCCGCTATTTCTTGAGAAAAATTGTGAGTTGGGTTTTCTCCTTTACAGGGCAGATTGCTATTGGAAAGTAATTACTTTTCTGTCGCTAAGGATGATACGGAGTTCGCGCCCTCACTTGCAAGGTCATTAGATAACTGATCTAAGAGCAGAATGGTACAACTACCCATACGAGAAAGCAGAGATGTGAACTGCGAACTATTTCGACTGGTAGGAGAGGGGAGAGGTAAGTATCAAAGTCTACAAACATGCCTTGTTTTAGTGTTATAAACACGCTGCGTGAATGTGAGTACATTGGACTTTCATAAATTTTCATTTTTTTACTATAGCAACTACGAATGTTTAGATAATATCATATAAAAAATCTGAGGCGTACATCTCATAGCCACTACTATAAAGAAATTTGAAAATAAAAAGTCATTTTACAGTAAATTTTATGCATTTGATGTTTGTAAATTCAATAGGCGCATCAAAAGTAGTAATTTTAAATCTCCATTGAAGATGTCTATCTAAAAGAGTGTCGAAACGTCGAGCGTATTTATGTTTTCAATAACGTGGCTTCAACCCAGTAGACAATAAGTAGTCCATATAACATAGTTAACATTGGAATGGAAACATAACTTTAGCTAAATAATGCAAGTAACTACTTTACAATCCTAATAAAAAAACTACACTTCATAATTCAACGCCGATTGAAAACCAAATTCAATGTAAACTCTAAAATAAACTATAATTTCAGTACCCACTTAATAACCGAGGGTCTATCATCTCTAGTTTTTAAGATTATGCATGACACTAAAATTTTAAAGAATCCGAGAACATATCACAATTGGTATTTTCCGTGTATTTTATTTCTAATACATTTAAAAATCAAATAATTTGTTAGAATCAAGGTGCAATCCTTTTCATTTTCATGCGAATAGAACAGGAGAAAAAAATATCCAAACAGCGAGTAAAGACTTGCGCGCGGAAAGCATAGAACTGTGTGACTTATGACCTTGAAGTCATGGTACAAGTTGACATTTAGGTCTAACCCGAGTGGCCAATAGCTGGCCGTGTTGAAGCCATTCAGCTCAGAAACATTGTGGTTGCCCAGGCCTGTACGACGTAAAGGTTTACACTGTATAAATGTTGTACAGTTCTGAAATTCAATAAGTCTTTCTAACGAGTAATATGTAGTTATGAAACATTGTGTTTACCGCGAGGATAAAAAATTCTAGAATACGTCTTGCAACACACTACAATAAACAAAGGGATTAACTAAGATTACACGTGAATACCTTAGGAGACTGGAAAATATGCTTAATTCAAGCCACAAAATAATACTTAGTCAAAATCCATGCACTTTGTTCATTAACTCCATTTTATTCATGTAGGTTCTTAATACATTAAAGACTATAACTTGTATGCAAATAAGTCCTTTTTTCAGTCTATAAAGCACCTAAAACACTACTAGATTTTATGTACATTTCAAATTTAAACCTATGATTTATAAAAAATACACATAATTTATAATATTTTTCTAGGCCTATGTACCCCAGTGTTTTGCTTTATTTTTAATGTTATAATGTCACAAGAGCATAAATATGTAGACTGAAATTCCAAGTCCAAACGACAGGCAAATCATGAACAGATTGTCTACGAAACCTACTGTAATAAAAACATATTATTAGTAAAGCACACACACAAACACCACGACGAAATTTGGAGTATAAAAATATACTTTCATTAATTGAATCCCTTTTGTTTTCGGTTCAGATCTTGTACAAGTTTTGTTATCTATACTAATAATAAAACTGTTTGTATTGAAACGTCTGTACATTAGTAGTATATAATAGCCGGTTCTGTAGGCGGGTTCTGTTTGAGGTGTGTGATGTATCGACCGCCTTTTTGGATTGCGGCGTCACGCCAGCCATCTTGGATGACCTTGTTCTTCAAAATTTGCCAAAAATTGTCAAAAAACTTAGAATTTGCCCAAATGTGCCAAACATTTGCCAACAGTCAACAAAATTTCCAGTCAAATAAAAATATACAAAAGATATTCAATTTATAAATTCTATTTTCGAGGGAAAAACACCCGTAAAAATAACAAATTTGAAATTCGAAATGGCTAAATATATATTTGCCTAAAAGAAAAGAAAATTCCCCAAAGTGGCTTAAATTACCCATGAGCAAGCCGCCTTAAGACGCTGAAGTCATGAACTTATCTTCAACGGCCATCGTTGCAATTCTCGTTACGGTGGCACCTCTTGAAAATCCGCATTAATTTATGCTATAATATCGGAACATTTTTAAAATTTACAAATAATTTAATTAATTATTAATTTTAATCAAAAAACTTACTTTTTTTTTAGTTTGTCACCCATTTGAAACTTCCTATTTGTTAAGTTATAAACTAAGAGAAAAAAAATTAAAATATATTAAAAATTCATTTAATTTAATTTTAATAGTAAATTTTGTAAAAAGGTACTGGGTTCGAATCCGATGAGGTCATTCGATTAAAAATGTAGATGGATTCTTTCTCCACGGAACGCACCAGCAGACTGATCTCCCACCACTAATTCACAAGTAAATATTACGTCAGGCAGCATGACATCATCTTGGTTCCGACATATTGTTTTCTTCTGATAGAGTGCGCTGCCGCCATATTAGTTTAATTTTTACCTGCTAGAGTGCAGTGATTATTTATTACCAAGCCAGCCACCATATTGTCGGCCATCTTGGACATTATCTTGAAAATCTATATTTTTTAAGCTAGAAATTCGGGGAAAATTCCAAACCGCATCGTACAAAATCATTTGTTTAAATATTGATTGATTTGATCGCTCGGTTTGGTCCTTGATTGGTGCAAAAAAAGATGATTTAATTAAATATCACCTAAAAGGTGAAAGGTTACAAAAAATCAAATTGTTACAAGTAAACATTTATTAAATACACTACTGCAGAACACTTGCGAAGGTTAGAAATCTTATAAACATTTACTTCTGCATTGGCTAGAACTATTTAATTCTTAGCTCCAATCGGTTCACTAAAGACAGAGACCAGCCAGATCCTTTATTGACACAGTCTTCCTCTTCCTGACAGTTTTCAATACTGTGTTTAACAGGCTACTTTACATCGTCAGAACTGTAACTGAGAGTATTCATAGTCTTGAAAGCGCACTTCTCTTGATCCTCGAACGGATACGGTTTGCCATATACACAGTCCAGCCACAAGTTATATTTTAAAGGTCCCTACGTTGCTACTTCATCAGTAAGCTGATTGATTACGTTCTGCTTGATATCATCAAGCAAAGCACAAATGTATTTTGGCTCACTAAACACATTTCGATAATAATAGTATTTCCAAATTCCTCGGAAATGCATGTTTCGCCAAGTCATATTCATTTTCATTTACCTGTAATGCACAGAGCACAGTATTGGGTTTAGTTTCATGTCCAGACGTCATCGAAATCGGTTGCTACCCACCTGCTTGTGTGCTTGTATGCATACAAGTCTCCAACCTAAACCGAGGAGTCGAAATGTCCGCAGATAGTTCCACAAAAGACACACAGACTTCACATTTACAGTTGTTCGCCTGTCGTCTCAAACTGTCAATACGAGTAAAACAAACATGGAACTTATCACATTAAATCTTAATACGAGAAGGATTATTCTTATTTAATTTACAGTATTTTTTTTCTTCTAAAGTTAAATATTTTTAAATTAAATAATTATATAAATAAACTACATACTTAAAAAGCAAAATAATTTTGGATAATATGACACATTAAACTAAGTTGATATTTTGTGTGTATGTAGAAAGTAAATTAAAGCGTTCGAACACCCACAGTGTCTAGATTTTTTAGAAATTGTTTTACTATTCTTCTTTGTATATTTATATATTTACTTCGTGTTTTAATTTTGTGCTTTGACATGTATTTGACAACAATTCCACTGGTTTGGTTGCAATTTTAATATATCTACTATTATTTCCTTGCTCGTAAGCATTACGAAACATTAACTTATTTAAATGGCAGAAATCCAACCTGAAACAAACACTGACCAGAATATAACAATGTTTATTTCCTCGAACTCATCAAGTAGAAGTGCTACACTAGTTAAAGAAACAAAAAAAAAAAGCAAAAATTCTATACTGAATTTAACAGCTAAATATCTGTACATTAGTGCCAAACAGACCTTTGTCTAAAAAAAATATTTTTTATTCAAGTATAACATCGTTACTCACTCAAAATATTTTTTGAATCATGCAACGAAATTTAGAAGGACCTGAATTTGAAGCTTAAGTTCATCAGACAAAAGTTATTACGACGTAGCTGTAGGAAAAATTTCCCCATTTTGGTGAATTTAATAATAAATTCTTCTTTTCAGCCACACGCATATTGAGGTTGATGGAAAACATCTTATCATCGAAAAAGTATTTTTTTTAACTCTCCTATAGTCAAAGTTGCATAATTGTGACTTACAACTTTTTGGTTATGAGGTAGAGATATTTTAAAGTTCAAAGTGGCGTGAATTTTATTCCCGTTAATCAGCTAGCAACAGGCGAAAATCTCACGCTATCTCACAAGGAGATACGGTGATGAAGTCAACAACAGTAGGCACCTGTTTCGCTTGTTTCAGAGGCACGAGGTGGTATTCCACTCACCCTGACTTACACCCAGCGTACGAATGCAATTTGGGGAAGAAAAAAAATATGGTTTCCCCTTTGCAATTGCGGTTTATGTGGTCTCCCCAAATCGATGTCATTTGGAATTCTCTTAATTGAAATACGTTTTAATATTGAAGGTGAGCCGGAAAACTGTTTGCCGCATTGCTGTGCTGATATTTTTTGTTTGTCACGCCTCTGCCCTGGTCCATGATATACGCATTAATTTCTCGCGTATAGTGAGGTTTGGAAGGTTGCTGAGTCTCCTCACAAGCAAGACACTAAAATAAAAATAACAAACTTGCCAAACTTAGACACATTTCCTTCGTTGGCGTTTACAAAGCCAGGACTTTATACGAAAACAAGCTGCACGTTTGCATATAAAATTAATCGTGTCCTTATATTACAAAACATATTTTGACGTTAGATACGTTTAATGTTAACATTAACTAATATCGTAAGCTAAAACATTTACAAAATTAATATTTTTACGTAAATAAACCAAATATCTTAATAGACCTACGTGGGGAACTCCTAAATTTAAGCACGAAAGGAGATTGTAATTTGATACTAGCGCTTCCGGTGGTTTGGTAGACTGCCAAAATTTTGGAAAATATTATATTATAGCTTTATACAAAAGGTTTTGTGACTGTAATGAATTAAATTCTTTAACTTCACTATGAATTAAATAGTTTAGGAAGTAATTTTTATTAATTAAATGCTGTGTTGAACTTCATTCCTAAAATATTATTTTGTTTGCATAAATATACTCTTATAAATTACAAAGTTATTATCCATATACTATTAACTATACAAATGTATCATATCTGTATGAAAACGTTTTTTTTTTAGTTTATTTGTATGATAAAAAATAATTAATATAATTTATTTTAACTGGTTATATTTATATAACTTTTAGTAAATATAACGTTATAACATTATGGTCACATTAAAAACTGAAAAATCTTTTTCTTCGTCACTCAAAAACCCTACGAATGCTGAGGCATATCACTGGTCACACTGTATTTTGGGAATTGCTGATATTTATTTATAAAGAGATTTAACTGTTCTACGTATCAGTAAATATATATTTTTGTTTGAGATCAATGTTATTTACTCTATACTTAATTGTAGAAATTAATAACCGCTTAGCTAATCGTATTCATACGTTGCAATCAAACAGGTGCGGTACTATCAGAAACACAATTGCATTAATTTCCTACCAGTTCCCATTTCACCATTTATACAGCACCAATGAATGTATTTTAGCGACCTATAGTTTAAAAAGACTATTCGAAAAATACTGATTCACTAAACAGTGGTTTTTTATTCGCTATCTTTATCGATGTGGGTACAAATTTACCAGAGTTGTTTGCCTCAAGCTAAACTTACTAACAACCAATGACTTTAATGCTTAGTAAAAGTTTAAAAGAAAAATCGTCTACTGTAAAAGGATTATATAAGATGTTCAAAAATATTGGTAGAGAATTGAATTATGATGGACAGCAAAGAACCTGTGTCCAGAAATGCACGGAAAACATTAATTCCGACAATATTTTCAGACAAATGTGATGTTTAACTGGCCTATGAATTAAAAAAGTTTTTAATTGTATTACAAGAGTAAACACGAAAGTAGTATAGGATAGCCGGAACTGGCGCAGGCTTCAGGCTGTGGATTGAAGATTGTTTACATTGTGACGTCACGGCGGCCATCTTGGAGGAGTGTAACGGGACACAGCGTAACGGGACAAGTTTGACCTTGACCTTTGACCCTCAAAATCCGCCAAAATTGGGCTAAATTTGCCCAAAATTCCTCAAAATTCGCCAAAATTTCCATTTCTGTGAAAAAAAAAAATTCCGCCAAAAAATCTCAAAAAATTCCACAATTCAAAAATTCCCGTTTTCGAGAGAAAAATTCCCGTTTCGAGGAAAAATTTCCCGTTTTTAGTCCTTAAAAATCCCAGCGGCTAGAAATGTCCATATGTAGGCTTAAGCATCCATGTCTACAGCCTACGATAAGCCTCTGACGTCATCATGGATTATGACGTCACCGTTTAAATTTTCGTTACGGCCGCCATCTTTAACTTTTTTATTTATTATCCGATTTTAATGAAAAAAAAATTAAAATTTATAAAAAAATTTAAATAATAAAATTTTAATAAATTATTTATAAAAAATATACATTAACGACACGGAGTTCGTAGTCCTCGGTTCGAACCCGGTGAGGACAAAAAAAAAATTAAAAATGGCGACCGACCCTTCCCCCCGTGGTGGGTGCTAGCAGACTGACTCCCACCACTTTTTTTCAAAGCATATATATCGTCACCTAGTATGACGTCATGTCCGCCATCTTGTCTTTGATGCTGGAAGCCATCATCAATGTATCGTCGGCGAGAGTGCGCTGACACCATGTTAGTTTAGTTCTTATCCGCTAGAGTGCAGTTATCATTTATTATTACTGTGACACCCGCCATCTTGAAATTTGACCGCCATCTTGAAAATCCGTAATTATTTAGCTAGAAAAGCGGGAAAAATTCCAAAATTCATAAAAAAAATCACTCATTAATTTACATATTGATTCGATCGATTCCTGTCCTCGGTTCGATACCCGATCGATGCAAATAATCTTAATTTGTATGTAAAAATACCTAAAAAATGACAGGTTCGAAAATAAAAACACTGCAAGTTCTTTTACAAACATAATATTTATTACATAATTTCTATTTTACTACAGGATCACCTGCGAAGGTTAGCAATCTTACAAACATTTAGGTCCGCATAGGCGTGAAATGACTAATTCTTAGCTCCAATCGGTTTATACAAGACAGAGTCCAACCAGATCCTTTACAGACATAGTCCTCCTCTTCTTGACAGAGTTTCTGGATACCTTGTTTAACAGTTTGCTTGACATAGTTAGAACTGTAAATTACTGCAGCCGATGTCTTGAATGCACACTTCTTCACTTTGTCATCGAACGGATAAGGCTTTCCATATGTACAGTCCAACCACAAGTTATATTTCAAAGGTCCGTTTGTTGCTACGTCATCAGTAAGCTGATTGATTATTTCCTGTCTGATATCATCAAGAAAATTACAAATGTCCTTTGACTCACTTAACGTACTTGGATAATAGTAGTCTTTCAATGTTCCACGAAATGCAGACTGCGCCAAGTAAGCCATTATCGTTCACTTGTAATGCTCCGATCACAGTCTTATGTTCAGATGCCACAGCAATCGGTTGCTGCACATCAGTTTTTTTACTTGTACGCTCACGAGTCACCAATCTAAACTCAGGAGTCGTAATTGCTGCAGGTAGTTCAGCAGTAGGCGCACGGACTTCACCTTTACAGTTTATCGAATGTCGGCGCAAATTATCAATTCGAGTAAACCATTTATGACACTCGTCACAGCGAAACTTCATGCGAGAAGGATTCTTCGTACATTTACTCCTCTCATGTCTCCGTACATCATGTGCAAATGCAAACGTCATGTCGCAGTAGCCACAAGGATGCCTAGTTGAAGACAAACCCGAACCAGATGTCGCTGTTACTGCAACTGAATCATTTCCAGGCATACTCTTATGCACATCAATGCATCGTTGTTGTATAGAAACCTTTACTTTCTGCCGCACTGCAGGTCCTTTACATGTCTCCAAGTGATGCTTCAAATTAGCATTTCTTGTAAATTGCTTGCGACACTTAATACAACCAAACATTTTACGATAAGGGTTCTTGGCACATTCTCTCTTCTCGTGTCGACGAGCATTGCTGATGTTTGAGAAAATCTTGTCACAGTAACGACATCGATGTTCGTTAGTTGTTGACGATTCGCCATCCATTGAAGTCTCCATCGAGGGCGAAACAGCGTTCGTCAAGGTTTCCTGTACAGTCAGCACTACCGGCATTAAAGTCTCTTCTGCTGGTGGTATCACATCTGTTGAAATCTCCTCCAATGTTGACGTCATCGTTGCCAACGGGATCTACTCCTTCTCCGTCGTAGCTGTCGTCAAGGTTCCCGTATACGATGGTACAACCTCCGAGTTCAACGTTAAAGTCGGTAAAGATGCCATCGAGTTCGCAAGAACAGGTAATTACGCGATTTATGCTCCAGATTAAACAAACTAGGTGATGCTTACACCGCCGACGTCAGTAACAAAACTGAGCGTCCTGCTGTCTAGGACTCGCTTATATACATGCACCGTATGGAATAATACGCTAGTCAAATCAAGAACAATTTATTATAATACTAGAGTCAAAACAACATTTAAAAAATAGAAGCTCCATCAACAAAAAGGAAGCACATTCTGGAAGCACCGACAACGAAAAGGCAGATCATTTGGAAGCACCGACAACGAAAAGGCAGCACATTTGGAAGCACCGACAACGAAAAGGCAGATCATTTGGAAGCACCGACAACGAAAAGGCAGCACATTTGGAAGCACCGACAACGAAAAGACAGATCATTTGGAAGCACCGACAACGAAAAGGCAGCACATTTGGAAGCACCGACAACGAAAAGGCAGCACATTTGGAAGCACCGACAACGAAAAGACAGATCATTTGGAAGCACCGACAACGAAAAGGCAGCACATTTGGAAGCACCGACAACGAAAAGGCAGCACATTTGGAAGCACCGACAACGAAAAGGCAGCACATTTGGAAGCACCGACAACGAAAAGGCAGCACATTTGGAAGCACCGACAACGAAAAGGCAGCACATTTGGAAGCACCGACAACGAAAAGGCAGCACATTTGGAAGCACCGACAACGAAAAGGCAGCACATTTGGAAGCACCGACAACGAAAAGGCAGCACATTTGGAAGCACCGACAACGAAAAGGCAGCACATTTGGCAGCACCGACAACGAAAAGGCAGCACATTTGGCAGCACCGACAACGAAAAGGCAGCACATATGGAAGCACCGACTACGAAAAGGCAGCACATTTGGAAGCACCGACAACGAAAAGGCAGCACATTTGGAAGCACCGACAACGAAAAGGCAGCACATTTTGGGATGCACCATCATAAAGGCAGCATATTTTGGAAGCACCATCGAATAAGGAAGCACATTTGAAAGCTCCATCAACAAAAAAAAAGGCAAAAAGGAAGCAAAAGTTACGAGATCTAAGTCTTAGTTAGAAATCAGAATACAAGAAATAAAAACATTAAATTCTTATAATTTAAATTATTTATTTTATTGCTTTACATTATACAAATGCAAGTAAAACAAGCCATTATTGTATGTAGCCAGCATTCCTCAGTTCCTTGAGTATGAAGGATATTTCTTTGATGCACGAATAGTTTCCTGCACAAAGCGAACCATGTAGAAGTCTTAGCCGGTCAACCAATATGTTTGGATCTTTCCATGATGTGTAATCATTCTCTTCTACCACCATCTTCCTTGATCCTTTATAATAAATATTATGATCTCTGGTGTCCTCCGTTTTACCATCAACCTCAGGGTAACTTTCATGTTTGAGACGGTGATCATCACAAGCTTTATCAGATTTATTTAATATATCACGTCGTTTCCACCGTTTCGGTCTCAGGACACCACCACATTCTTCGATCTTGACAGCTTTAGGTGCTTTATCATAGTCTATGTCTTTGTCAACAGCCTCAGAGTCACTGTAACAATCACCGTAGAAGGAATCGTCTTCACCCAATTTACCGTAATAATTCGATGTTGATGATGTTGAAGTGTCTTCATCGTCTTCATGCTTCCTTATTAGGAGTCCATCATTTTTACAAAGTAGGAAAGATCTACTTGAATTCGGCTGGAATATATTCTCACTTTTCACGTTAAGGATTCTTCCATTGTCTTCATTCTTCCGTAAATCATCAACCTCCTTCAATTTAAGTTCTTTGTCGAGATCGGAAGAGCCAAGAAAATTATTGTCGTAATGCAGATCACTCTTCCTTAGGCTAGTAGATTCATCGTTGTCCTCTAGCTTGTACGCAGGCTTGGCGCTACAAGTTCTGCCATGTCTTTTTAGGCTCTCTCTCCGCGTAAACGACTTGCTACATCGAACACAACTTATCATATTGCGCAGTGGATTTTTAACACAGTCATTCTTCTCGTGTTGTCTTTTATTCTTTCTCAAGATAAACTCTTTACTGCAAAACTTACACCTATGTTCTTTCGATACAGCGTCAGATCCCAAATCGGAATTCATATTAGTTACTGAGACTAATGTCAGATACCAACTGAGTGTTTTTAAATTAGATCTAATACTTAAATAGAATTTTTTTCATATTTCATCAGCGAGAATTAATATATCACATGCAAAAGTACTTTATGCATGTAGTTCTGCTTTTCAACAACAGATGACGCCACATGTTGCTTGCAGGTAAATAATATTTAGTTCTTTTATGCGGGATGCGTGATGCTCACTAACGATCGCAAAAGAAGGATGGCTTCGCTAGACTCCAAGGAAAAGGAAGTTCGTCTTGCATGTTGGTGCTCCACAGATGTCTCATGGCGTAATATTAATTTGACTGAGTAATGATATTTGTCAATTCCACCTGATAAAAATATTGCAAGTTTTGATTTAGTAGCAGAAATTATCGAATTAAATGTAACTCCAAATTAAATGACATGTCTCATTAGACAAAAAAAAAATCCATGCAGAGAGCGGTTCCTCAGAATAGTCAGAAACACTTGAAGAAACCACAGGAATGATTGCAAGAACACGGGAAAAACCATCAAAATATTGACAAGAATAATCAGGAGCAAACGGAGAAAACCATCATAATATTTGCAAGAATAATCAGGAGCACACGGAGAAAACCATCATAATATTTGCAAGAATAATCAGGAGCACACGGAGGAAACCATCATAACATTGACCAGATTAATCAGAAGTACTCGGAGAAAACCACCACATGTTTTCCTTGATATCATAAAATTACAGGAAAAAATATTTAAAAATAAAAATAAATTAATTTAAAAATAAAAAAAAATTAAAAAAAATGCATAAATTTCTTGCTTGTACAAGAACTCTATCTTTGCTCAACAATGATAAGTTTACAAGCTAGCAGAAACTGTTTATGCATTTTTTTTAATTTTTTTATTTTTAAATTAATTTATTTAATTTTTAAATATTTTTTCCTGTAATTTTATGATATCAAGGAAAACATGTGGTGGTTTTCTCCGAGTACTTCTGATTAATCTGGTCAATGTTATGATGGTTTCCTCCGTGTGCTCCTGATTATTCTTGCAAATATTATGATGGTTTTCTCCGTGTGCTCCTGATTATTCTTGCAAATATTATGATGGTTTTCTCCGTGTGCTCCTGATTATTCTTGTCAATATTTTGATGGTTTTTCCCGTGTTCTTGCAATCATTCCTGTGGTTTCTTCAAGTGTTTCTGACTATTCTGAGGAACCGCTCTCTGCATGGATTTTTTTTGTCTAATGAGACATGTCATTTTATTTGGAGTTACATTTAATTCGATAATTTCTGCTACTAAATCAAAACTTGCAATATTTTTATCAGGTGGAATTGACAAATATCATTACTCAGTCAAATTAATATTACGCCATGAGACATCTGTGGAGCACCAACATGCAAGACGAACTTCCTTTTCCTTGGAGTCTAGCGAAGCCATTCTTCTTTTGCGATCGTTAGTGAGCATCACGCATCCCGCATAAAAGAACTAAATATTATTTACCTGCAAGCAACATGTGGCGTCATCTGTTGTTGAAAAGCAGAACTACATGCATAAAGTACTTTTGCATGTGATATATTAATTCTCGCTGATGAAATATGAAAAAATTTCTATTTAAGTATTAGATCTAATTTAAAAACACTCAGTTGGTATCTGACATTAGTCTCAGTAACTAATATGAATTCCGATTTGGGATCTGACGCTGTATCGAAAGAACATAGGTGTAAGTTTTGCAGTAAAGAGTTTATCTTGAGAAAGAATAAAAGACAACACGAGAAGAATGACTGTGTTAAAAATCCACTGCTCAATATGATAAGTTGTGTTCGATGTAGCAAGTCGTTTACGCGGAGAGAGAGCCTAAAAAGACATGGCAGAACTTGTAGCGCCAAGCCTGCGTACAAGCTAGAGGACAACGATGAATCTACTAGCCTAAGGAAGAGTGATCTGCATTACGACAATAATTTTCTTGGCTCTTCCGATCTCGACAAAGAACTTAAATTGAAGGAGGTTGATGATTTACGGAAGAATGAAGACAATGGAAGAATCCTTAACGTGAAAAGTGAGAATATATTCCAGCCGAATTCAAGTAGATCTTTCCTACTTTGTAAAAATGATGGACTCCTAATAAGGAAGCATGAAGACGATGAAGACACTTCAACATCATCAACATCGAATTATTACGGTAAATTGGGTGAAGACGATTCCTTCTACGGTGATTGTTACAGTGACTCTGAGGCTGTTGACAAAGACATAGACTATGATGAAGCACCTAAAGCTGTCAAGATCGAAGAATGTGGTGGTGTCCTGAGACCGAAACGGTGGAAACGACTTGATATATTAAATAAATCTGATAAAGCTTGTGATGATCACCGTCTCAAACATGGAAGTTACCCTGAGGTTGATGGTAAAACGGAGGACACCAGAGATCATAATATTTATTATAAAGGTGCAAGGAAGATGGTGGTAGAAGAGAATGATTACACATCATGGAAAGATCCAAACATATTGGTTGACCGGCTAAGACTTCTACATGGTTCGCTTTGTGCAGGAAACTATTCGTGCATCAAAGAAATATCCTTCATACTCAAGGAACTGAGGAATGCTGGCTACATACAATAATGGCTTGTTTTACTTGCATTTGTATAATGTAAAGCAATAAAATAAATAATTTAAATTATAAGAATTTAATGTTTTTATTTCTTGTATTCTGATTTCTAACTAAGACTTAGATCTCGTAACTT
Source organism: Bacillus rossius redtenbacheri (assembly GCF_032445375.1). NCBI lineage: Eukaryota > Metazoa > Arthropoda > Insecta > Phasmatodea > Bacillidae > Bacillus > Bacillus rossius. The sequence continues at coordinate 61,342,588 of NC_086333.1, forward strand.
TTGCTTCCTTTTTGCCTTTTTTTTTGTTGATGGAGCTTTCAAATGTGCTTCCTTATTCGATGGTGCTTCCAAAATATGCTGCCTTTATGATGGTGCATCCCAAAATGTGATGCCTTTTCGTTGTCGGTGCTTCCAAATGTGCTGCCTTTTCGTTGTCGGTGCTTCCAAATGTGCTGCCTTTTCGTAGTCGGTGCTTCCATATGTTCTGCCTTTTCGTTGTCGGTGCTGCCAAATGTGCTGCCTTTTCGTTGTCGGTGCTGCCAAATGTGCTGCCTTTTCGTTGTCGGTCCTTCCAAATGTGCTGCCTTTTCGTTGTCGGTGCTTCCAAATGTGCTGCCTTTTCGTTGTCGGTGCTTCCAAATGTGCTGCCTTTTCGTTGTCGGTGCTTCCAAATGTGCTGCCTTTTCGTTGTCGGTGCTTCCAAATGTGCTGCCTTTTCGTTGTCGGTGCTTCCAAATGTGCTGCCTTTTCGTTGTCGGTGCTTCCAAATGTGCTGCCTTTTCATTGTCGGTGCTTCCAAATGTGCTGCCTTTTCGTTGTCGGTGCTTCCAAATGATCTGTCTTTTCGTTGTCGGTGCTTCCAAATGTGCTGCCTTTTCGTTGTCGGTGCTTCCAAATGATCTGCCTTTTCGTTGTCGGTGCTTCCAAATGTGCTGCCTTTTCGTTGTCGGTGCTTCCAAATGATCTGCCTTTTCGTTGTCGGTGCTTCCAGAATGTGCTTCCTTTTTGTTGATAGAGCTTCTATTTTTTAAATGTTGTTTTGACTCTAGTATTATAATAAATTGTTCTTGATTTGACTAGCGTATTATTCCATACGGTGCATGTATATAAGCGAGTCCTAGACAGCAGGACGCTCAGTTTTGTTACTGACGTCGGCGGTGTAAGCATCACCTAGTTTGTTTAATCTGGAGCATAAATCGCGTAATTACCTGTTCTTGCGAACTCGATGGCATCTTTACCGACTTTAACGTTGAACTCGGAGGTTGTACCATCGTATACGGGAACCTTGACGACAGCTACGACGGAGAAGGAGTAGATCCCGTTGGCAACGATGACGTCAACATTGGAGGAGATTTCAACAGATGTGATACCACCAGCAGAAGAGACTTTAATGCCGGTAGTGCTGACTGTACAGGAAACCTTGACGAACGCTGTTTCGCCCTCGATGGAGACTTCAATGGATGGCGAATCGTCAACAACTAACGAACATCGATGTCGTTACTGTGACAAGATTTTCTCAAACATCAGCAATGCTCGTCGACACGAGAAGATAGAATGTGCCAAGAACCCTTATCGTAAAATGTTTGGTTGTATTAAGTGTCGCAAGCAATTTACAAGAAATGCTAATTTGAAGCATCACTTGGAGACATGTAAAGGACCTGCAGTGCGGCAGAAAGTAAAGGTTTCTATACAACAACGATGCATTGATGTGCATAAGAGTATGCCTGGAAATGATTCAGTTGCAGTAACAGCGACATCTGGTTCGGGTTTGTCTTCAACTAGGCATCCTTGTGGCTACTGCGACATGACGTTTGCATTTGCACATGATGTACGGAGACATGAGAGGAGTAAATGTACGAAGAATCCTTCTCGCATGAAGTTTCGCTGCGACGAGTGTCATAAATGGTTTACTCGAATTGATAATTTGCGCCGACATTCGATAAACTGTAAAGGTGAAGTCCGTGCGCCTACTGCTGAACTACCTGCAGCAATTACGACTCCTGAGTTTAGATTGGTGACTCGTGAGCGTACAAGTAAAAAAACTGATGTGCAGCAACTGATTGCTGTGGTATCTGAACATAAGACTGTGATCGGAGCATTACAAGTGAACGATAATGGCTTACTTGGCGCAGTCTGCATTTCGTGGAACATTGAAAGACTACTATTATCCAAGTACGTTAAGTGAGTCAAAGGACATTTGTAATTTTCTTGATGATATCAGACAGGACATAATCAAATAGCTTACTGATGACGTAGCAACAAACGGACCTTTGAAATATAACTTGTGGTTGGACTGTACATATGGAAAGCCTTATCCGTTCGATGACAAAGTGAAGAAGTGTGCATTCAAGACATCGGCTGCAGTAATTTACAGTTCTAACGATGTCAAGCAAACTGTTAAACAAGGTATCCAGAAACTCTGTCAAGAAGAGGAGGACTATGTCTGTAAAGGATCTGGTTGGACTCTGTCTTGTATAAACCGATTGGAGCTAAGAATTAGTCATTTCACGCCTATGCGGACCTAAATGTTTGTAAGATTGCTAACCTTCGCAGGTGATCCTGTAGTAAAATAGAAATTATGTAATAAATATTATGTTTGTAAAAGAACTTGCAGTGTTTTTATTTTCGAACCTGTCATTTTTTAGGTATTTTTACATACAAATTAAGATTATTTGCATCGATCGGGTATCGAACCGAGGACAGGAATCGATCGAATCAATATGTAAATTAATGAGTGATTTTTTTTATGAATTTTGGAATTTTTCCCGCTTTTCTAGCTAAATAATTACGGATTTTCAAGATGGCGGTCAAATTTCAAGATGGCGGGTGTCACAGTAATAATAAATGATAACTGCACTCTAGCGGATAAGAACTAAACTAACATGGTGTCAGCGCACTCTCGCCGACGATACATTGATGATGGCTTCCAGCATCAAAGACAAGATGGCGGACATGACGTCATACTAGGTGACGATATATATGCTTTGAAAAAAAGTGGTGGGAGTCAGTCTGCTAGCACCCACCACGGGGGGAAGGGTCGGTCGCCATTTTTAATTTTTTTTTGCCCTCACTGGGTTCGAACCGAGGACTACGAACTCCGTGTCGTTAATGTATATTTTTTATAAATAATTTATTAAAATTTTATTATTTAAATTTTTTTATAAATTTTAATTTTTTTTTTATTAAAATCGGATAATAAATAAAAAAGTTAAAGATGGCGGCCGTAACGAAAATTTCAACGGTGACGTCATAATCCATGATGACGTCAGAGGCTTATCGTAGGCTGTAGACATGGATGCTTAAGCCTACATATGGACATTTCTAGCCGCTGGGATTTTTAAGGACTAAAAACGGGAAATTTTCCCTCGAAACGGGAATTCTTCTTTCGAAAACGGGAATTTTTGAATTGTGGAATTTTTTGAGATTTTAGCGGAATTTTTTTTCACAGAAATGGAAATTTTGGCGAATTTTGAGGAATTTTGGGCAAATTTTGCCCAATTTTGGCGGATTTTGAGGGTCAAAGGTCAAGGTCAAACTTGTCCCGTTACGCTGTGTCCCGTTACACTCCTCCAAGATGGCCGCCGTGACGTCACAATGTAAACAATCTTCAATCCACAGCCTGAAGCCTGCGCCAGTTCCGGCTATCCTATACTACTCACGAATTAAAACGAAAGGAATGTATAAAAAAAGAAACAGTTCTAAGAATAATTGCATGCTTTTCACCACTATGATCATATCCAAGCTTTTGAGATAAAAAATATAAAACTTTTTTCTTTATGTAAAACCAACATTTTGTACAACTAGAAGAGGGTTTTCCCCAGATATACAGGAATTTTAATTCGTTTTTTTTTGTTTTCAATTTATATTATCTATTTAAATTTTGTTGGTAGGCTTTCGTGGGCCAAGAATAAACGAACAGGATATTACGTGAAGATAGTTGCGAATTTAAGATAACTGGATAAGTTGAGCTTCTAATTGAATTGACACAAACTGATTGGCTGGACCATCATCCAATCAAGGCCATGCACAGGAACCAATAAGAGCTCGGCTCTAAATGCATCTACATATATATACTCCGCCCGAAACAAGGCCCTTCATCGGTAATCACTTGTGGAGATTGCTACAACATGCAAGCCAAGACTTCTGGCACGTCATTATTTACTTAATACAAAATACAAGAAGTAAATATTTGAATAATTTTATGGCAAGAATATATTCGCAAGTAGTTATGGGTCAAATCTAAAATTTCTAGAACTAGAATCTTGAATTCGAATCACAAACTGTAACACTAATATAACCCTCCAAACAAAATCTATGTCTTAAGGGTCAAAAATTAAATAATTTACAAGAAATTAAATTTTTTTATGATGTTTAAACATCACATTTACTATATTCCATTTATCGTTCCACGAACAAATTTTGCATAGTTAATTTAAATCATAATTTTTATTTACATAATTACATACTTAAAGTACAAAACATATTTGAGGAACGGTCAAAGAACTTTGTTGTTGTAAGTAAATTAATTTTCGAAATACTACATTTCCTCTATTATTTTTCTGTGAATATTTTTTCTCAAATAGCAAATACTTTTGTGGTTTTTGAAGGTCCCAACACTATTCTCAAGAGATTATTACTTGTGGCCGTTTAATATTTACTAAGGCTGAGTCTCCTAAAACATGTTAGTGATTCAAGTCGTATCACATGTCATAGCTCTAAAGACTATGTATGTAAATTTACTGTACTAACATTGTTGCACATGTAGGTATTTTTATAAAAATTTTGCCTTAGATACAAAGTTTTGGTGGGCTGTGAAAAATGACATAAGTCAAAAATTATAAACACTTTCGTAACTTTTTACCAGCATTATATTACACTCAGTAAAATTATGTTGAAAATAACTATAGTGCCAAAAATACAAACGCAAAAGAGCTATAATGATAAATTTTCGGGAACAGCCATTACATGAATTTAGTGACACGTAGTGTGTGAAATTAAAACGTTACAGACATCAATCTGTTATTGCTGGGTAGAAATTACCAATTATTATAACTGGTCCAAAAACATAGAGTATAGCTGAGTCTTCCAAAACATGTTAATGCTTGTTCCTTGCCAAGCCAACAAATAATGTGACATGGAAGCTACATTTCAGGTTAAGGCCAATTATTTAAATATCCCAAATGGTGGCTATGCATTTCAAAATAATTCTTTTTTGTCCTCCTACTCTCAAATCAGTTTCTCTACATGTACATGCGGACTGCGCCAAGAGAACTGCTGTAATATATATTTAGGAACTAACGTTATTCTAGCTTTATCTTATTGTTAAACACAAAAATTTTAAGGTCACTGTAAGAGAAATCTGCAGAAAATTTTATTTTTGAACTACAAGAGCCTCTTTTCTGGAAAAACGTTCTACTTTATTCTCCTGTAAGGCATCTGCATTATCACAGAAATTACTTTGTTTTGAAGGCATAAAAAAGCGAACACTAAGTAAACATTTACTTCGATGAGACTTGGTCAAGCGTATAGTAGTATCTCACTATCTTACCTACGCAAAACGGTGACTCCTGAGCGTAAAGCGTTTTGTGTTCTGTAATTTGCTAAGAGTGAATCTGTAGCTTCCGTTCAACGTGCGTTTCGATTAAGGTTTAATTGTTGAAGTCCCTGACCTTTTGTTTGGTCGTAATGGTCGAGACTATAGAACTCTTTTCGCTGGCCTCCACGTTAACCTGACATAACGCCATGCGATTATTTTTCTTTTATGGCTTTATAAAAACTTGTGTCTATGTTCCACCGCATCCTAATGATTTGCCAGAGGTAAGACACAGTTTTTAAGAGTCCATTACTCCGGACGTATTAAGCCAAAGTGTGGAAGGGATTGTACTATAAGTTGGATGTGTGCCGTATAAATAAAGGTGCACAAATTAAACATTTCTAAGAAAAAAACTAGGTTAGTTTACCTTCAAATGATGTATGATTTGTAGAGACCGGAAAAATTCGCGGATTCATTTCATGATAGGCTGAAATTCAAACATGTGTACAATTCTGCTGGTTCTGCTATTGGCTCGCAGTTTAACTGGAGCTCTCTGGGCCAATGAGAGACTATCGACCAAAGAAGCGTCAAATCACAAGCTACCCAGTGGAGACGCCTCACAATTTATTACCCAATGAACACTCGTGTTTACTTGAAAACTACAGAGGATAATGGAGGTTATCCTAGAGGTCATAGAATCCGCGAATTTTTCCGGTCCCTAATGATTTGTTATACATAGTATAAATTAAACTCTATATAATATTGAAACTGTGACATTTTTTTATGGACAACCTAATCCCCGCAGAACCAAGGCAAAGTTTCAATATTGAACGATGAAAGTTGTAATGGAATAAAAACGTTTAAAAACATGATGCCATCTTTCTATTCCTAAATCTAGCTCTTATTCCTAACATAATGGATTTTCAGTATTTTATGAAGAATAAATCTGAATTCAACCAACACACTTAGGGCGCAGATTCATCACGAAAATAAAAAATTGAAAACCTATGTACTATTTTGGTCTTAAGTACTTTCCAAGAGTAGTTCACCTATTTTAGTAGAGTAAAACATTTGATGGTTAAAAATATAATAAATATTGTATCAGGCGTAACTATAAATGTCTGGATGATGTTTAATTTTACCGTTGTATATTTCTGGATGTCGTAAATAATTTCAATGAAATTATTTGGAGTAGATAATTTACTTTTCATAATTTTTCTGAATTAGTGATTCCCTATTATTTAAAAAAAAAAATGCATTAACGTCAAAGACAAGTTTTTCAGAGATTGCAAAACTTTATTCCATTAAAAATTATTCATATGCTTAGTGATCCTTAAATACTTTCTATATTATTTGCTATAAAAGAGCTTTTTATCTCCAACTTCAAAGGCTAAAACCAGAATTTGAAAGCACTTCAAAAATTACTAAACCAAATTTTCAATATTTAAATTTAAAAAGAAGTATGATTATAGCAACAAATAGAGAAAATTTTTGAAATGGAAAGCTAAGCATATGTATAATGTTTAAAGGAATAAAGATTTTGCAATCACTGGAAAACTTGTCACTACTGTGAAAGCAATTCATAACGTTTGACAAATATTATGGGAGGTAAATTTTCAATGAAATTATTTACCACAGAGACAAAAATTCCATGGTTGCAAAATTTATTAAATTAATCAACATCTAGACATTATAAACAAAATTTAATAACTTAAATAATCACATAAAATAACACGAATTTGTAAATAAGTATACTTTACATGAAAGCGACTGTATCGCTCCAAAAAAATTGTTCGCATTTATTCTGGAAATAGATTATGGCCCTGGAGTTCATGGTTTATGCTGTCTCAGTACATACATTAGATGAAATTATTTGTAAATCATTCGCTGAATAGCTTTCCATTATTTTTCCGCGCACATTAACAAGCATAATGAAACCAAATAAAGTCACACAACTAAATATTTTATTACATTTTTATGTTTTAAAAAAAATTATGCTTGCATAAAACATAAATGAAAATATATTTAACAAAAATACCGAAACAAATGATCTCTACATATTAACGATATTTTTCTTGTAGGAATACAAACATTTTTTTTCCTTGTGTGTGTGTGTGTGTGTGTGTGTGTGTGTGCAGCTGAAGGTTTTTTCCGCGGAATTCCGACTCACCCTGTGTGCGAACTGTGCGTGCAGAGTTTGCCTGCGCGGATGCGGATGAACGCAGGGTGTAGGCATTCCGGAAACAAGACACCGCGTGGATTCGGCTGGGGCGCGACGTGGCTCGAAGCGCCCCGGGAAAACATCTCCCGCAGATTAATTGTATCACTTTGAGGGAAGCGAAGCAGCGCATCTCTGCGCGGCGGGTGGGTGGGGGGCGGGGGGGGTGGCGCGGCGCCTGCTTTGTGCATCTGCGCCGCGCGGTAATTGTTCCCGAGAACCTGCTGATTAATGGCGACCAATGGAAAACTGGATAATGCGCGCGAGTGCTCCTGCAGGAGAAAATGCTTATAATTATTTCCTTCTCTCTCTCTCTCTCTGTTGTGGTCTTCTGTCGTCTAAGTCTTAGACAAGTCCCGCCAATAGCTTAGAATAATCGCACGCTATCGGATGATAAATTCCTAGTTCAAAAAAAAAAAAGATTGAAGTTCCATATTAATTTAATAAATCCTCATATATTCTCAATTAACACATTTCTTTGAATGACTAAAAATCATTCCCATTTAAAATTAGTTATTGAAGTTATACTTTTTTGTACACGAGATTCTCACGTTTTTTTTTTTTTTTTTTACTTTCTAACGCTGCAGTGGAGGGGGAAAAGATAGAGAGAGAGATAGTCGGTGAGTAATTGCTCGATGGAGCGGGGTTACTGATGGCAGATACAGCGCATGATTTCACACACTTTCAAATAATATTTTTAACTTTTACATTTTTTCTCATACTTTTGCGTACTTTGCCTACTTTCGTAACTCGTAATTCGCAAATCTAAACTCGTATCCGGTGTTGGCATTTTAAAATTGTGACTATATTTTAATATATATATTACAATATAGTTTTAAATAATATTTTCAGCTTCCATAAAAGCATTTATTTATTCTCATATTTCACAGAATACATGTACTTATAATAGTAAAAGTCTAATTTCAACGCATGAATTCGAGTGTTTCAAATATTAAAGTACCCCAACAATTTCCTATACCTCTCATTTGTGACGTTGCGCTTCTGACGCGCGTGGCGGCTACGAGAAATTTGATTATTTTTAAAATTTAAAACAAAAATAGTCAATCTTTACAAATTATATTGCCGTACTAACGTAACGTTAGAAGTTATACTTACTTGAGGTATTAAAAAAACTAATTTTAATTTCGCATGCAAACAATTAATAGAAATAAAATAATAAAATGACTGGAAGGATAATATACAATACGGTTGTTAAAGGATCAATACAATAAAATAAAAAAATTAATTAATTACTCAGTGTTCCTTATAAATATAAAGACGTGTATAAAAATAATTATTTTATTTAGTAATATAAAAGAGGTAGATTATAATTAAAATTAAATATAAAATAATATGTAGAATGTATATTTAAATTCGTTAGTATTAATTATTCATTTAATAATTTATTATTAAAAATTTATAATTGAAATAAATTATACTTGTAGGAACATTAACTCAAAAAAAAAAAACCATGAAAACGGCCAGGATACTACTAAACCTTCCACATACACTCCCTACCAGCTACAAAGGGAGCTTACAAGCAACCTGGCATCATTATACATACGAGAACATAGACTAATTTATATAAATACACTTGAAAAAGTTAATAAACGCAATTTCTAGAACTAATATTCACAATAAATAAGTGTTTTTAATTATATGGGCTAGTATTCAATAACACTCACTAAAGTATAATATTTAAAAGCTCATATCAAATTTGTATTTTAATGTGGCCTTTCTTTGTATGTAACTTCTTTTTGAATGTAGCCCTGTTTTCCATCCTGTGAAAATGTTGTTGTGTGATGCGCGCGCATCGTAAAAATTCACTCTCATAATTTTTTTTTCATAACGCGCCTAAAGAAGTAAAACTTCAATAAATATTTTAAAGCCAGAAAATCATTAGTTCATTTTGACAACTGAAGTGGATAATTTGAATTTAGAAAGCTTATCCAAACCTCATTTCTCACTTTTGCTTGGAGATGGTAAAGTATACAAATAATTCTATTGTAGAACAAAAACAATGAATAATGCGGCATAGATTGTGGAATATTGGCTGTGTCAAAATGTTTATCGCTACTTGAATTCCAAAATTAATTATTATTCTATACGTCATGTTTAAATAAACTTAAAGTCTGAAATATATTTTGTTAAAAAAATTAACACTTAAAAAATAATGAGTAAAAATCCTCATAGGGTTGAGTTTCGAGATTTTTCATGAATTTTCTTTCCATATCGAAACTGATGAATCATGTTTAATGGCGGGTGAACAAAAATCCTTGATGAAGAACGCTCAAGACAACCTTCAGTTGTGACATTGAATACATATATTTAATGATTGTGACTGACGAACTCAAATAGAGGATTGAGGAAACATTTCAACAGGACGGACGTTTCAATATAGATGGAAGTGACAACGAACTGAAAAAGGTCGTTAATGAAAGGTTAAAAAATTTAACGGTTACTGAATATGAAAAAGGCATAGAAAATCTGTTAATAATATATAAAAAAATTTGAAATTGTATAACGAATACGTATAAAATAGCTAATGTATTACGAGTTTTGTAAACTAATATTTGTTTCGTTATTTTAAAAAAATATCTAGAGAAAGAAACGTTTTCTACTTTTAGAAAGACTCTTGTATATTTTTACTTTGAAAATATTTACCGCTCCATTGTGAAATTGAAGCGCATAAAATGATTTTTAATATCATCGTGGTTTATTAGTTTATGTCGAATGCGCAACGCTTTTACATCAGTTTTATTACATTAGTTACTTGAATTGGCCCTTCATTATAAATAAATTAATATATAATTCATTTGTTGAAATTATTTCATAGTTCATATTTGGTCCCTTGTGTTTGTGCCAACCTTTGATATGATTTTATTACATTCTAGTTCACAATTTAATTAATAAACAGAACGACAATGTTTTTTAATACGAAGTTTGCTAGTGTAATTTTTAAAAAAATGTTAACAAAGATAAGTAGATAACAGTGACTATATGCCAGGTAACGAAGAATTAAATCATAGATACATCAGAAAAATTAAGTGTTTAGAAAAATCTGTAAACATTTACTGATTGTAGCAGCAGTTTGTTTTTATTATGTTTGTAAAAAATATTACATTATAGGTTAATGCATTGTTTTTATGACAAATACCTAATATCATATATTTATTCTTTATTTCTGGTTTCGGTTGTTTAAACAAGGGGAATTTTTCGATTAAAAAAACTTGATTTTGGATACATGCCATTGATGGTTTACAGCGAATACCAGAGGGAAACATCAATAACTGAAAAAGACACAGAGAAACACATAGAAACCAAACAAACAACACGCAAAGCCAAGCCAAAATAATCCGATAAGTTAAATGCATAGAAACTACAGAAAATTCCGTGGAAGGAGTTATTCAGAAAAACATCGCAGCATAGACAAACACCAAAGTGGGCAGACAACAAGATATTTGCAATAAGATCATAAAATACAGACAATAAATTAATGATATCGAACAACACAGTGGCAAACGAACGCAAAGATGGTACTGAACAGAAAATCTTGAAAACACAGGTACGCACAGGTGAACCCACCAACGAGACTCAACCGAGATTCTGGACAACACAATGGCGACAGTACAGGCAAACACAGTAGGCTTCCTAAGATAAAACAGTTACAACGTTTCGGGACCCGACATATGCTTTCGCCATCATGCACAAAAATACTGTCATCAGCCTGTTTGTGCCTGTTGGAGGTATCAAATATGAGTTCCCTGAAAGCAGTTACTGTTTTGTGTTTAGGAAGTTTACTGTATCCGTATGTGCTGTGGTATTTTTCTTACTAATTCCTTCCACCGAATTGTTGTCTGTGCCGGCAATGCATTTAACGTTTGACATCCACTGATTTGGGCTTATTTCTGTGTGTTTATTTCGTCTTCCTTTTTTCATTCTTGAGGGATTATTTTTGACATACAGTGTGAACCAGCTACGACGTATGTAAAAAAAAAAATTAATCAATCTTACCCATTGCAAGAAACATCCAAAGAATCAATATTTTTCATTATTTGCAAAATATGTGCTGAATATCATTTATAGTACTAAGTTTTCCTCTTTTACCTGGGGACTATTAACTCAACTTTTTTTTACTATGTTGTAGATTTCATACGTTAAAACAAACATTAGTAATGTCTATCTTAATGCGGACAGATTCACAGAGATCTTAAGAATGTTATGGGGAAGGAAAGTTGAGAGAAAAAATGTAAAGGAGTTAAATTCTGGTCAAGTAAAGAGCCTTCACCCCACCTCCCACCTCCACACAATATCATTCATCGAGAGGCCGCCTGTACGTGGACGGGCTCTTTCGGGCGATCACCGGAACGCCTGATCACCCCTCATCACGCTAGCACCGCCTGCGCTGCGGGCCGTCGAACCTTCAGGGGCTCAGTTGTCTTTGAGGGTTGCCCACCCACCAGGCGCATCGGTGCTAATCCTCCCCCTTTCTCCTATGTTCAGCGCTTGCACCCTTCATTTCCCCTTTCGACTCTCTTAACCCTAGTCCCTCGTAATCGTTGTTCAAGTTCACCGCGGCAAGATAATGCGTCTTTGATGATCACGTGTTACAAACACACACGCAAGAGGGGACGACGAAGTTGCTTTATGAATTTTTTTTATTATTATTCCCTCTCTCTCTCTCTATCCCTACCTGCCACGTTTCTCGCTAAGCTCCAGCGTTAAATGAAGCGTTAAGATTTCCTTCCTGCCGAGCGTAAAGTGGATAATCGGCCGTGAGCGTGAGTGAGGGTTGACACGGTGGGGGGGGGGGTGGGGGGGGGGGGGTGGTTGTGTGTCTCGTGTGTGGACTTTGGCGGGGGCTTTACCGTGATCCGGTCGCGCGACAGACGGCTCGGCGCTGTCGTTCCGCCGCCTTCGCAGCGGGGGAAAAAAAAATACGTCATCGCCCTGGATTCGGTACCACTCTGACGGAACCAGTAGGTTCGAAGGCTTCTGCCCCGTGTGAAAGTCACAACACCGTGACGGGGGTATAACGGCCTGCAGGAATGTGAGGAAACTCACTATTTAAACGAGCATTTATAATCTTATTTCATAAAAAAAATATTGT